>NC_058408.1:78547205-78568388 GCF_002201575.2 Neomonachus schauinslandi
ATAGATAGATAGATAGATAGATAGATAGATAGATAGATAGATAGATAGATAGATAGATAGATGATAGATAGATTAGATTATATAGATACAATAAAATTTCACAGGAAGTTACCCTACATTTTCCTTAATTTGCTCAATTGGCTTGCCTCAACTTGAGGGTTTTCTCCTCCAAGGAACACTGTGAAGTAAGAATGGAAGACACAGAAATTAACTCCCAGTCTGAGGACAGACTAATCACCACACTGGTGTTTCTGCAGAAGACGGGTGTGTGGCTGGATGTTTCAGTTTCTCCTATTTAATTAGCACGTGGGTGTTCCAAAACTCTATTATATTCACATCTGTTCATAATCCAATGGTGGAACATTCATTCCAGAAAAGCTATCATGTATGTTGTTGTTTCTAATCAGTTTTATTAATTGTTTCCTAGTTTTCAATAAAATCATTGCATTACTTTTCATGTAATGCTATTTTTTCCTTTCTCTTTCTCTCTCTCTCCTTTTTCTTCCCCATTTTTGGATGATTTTTGGCCAGTGATAGGATACAAATCAGCTTGCCTTCATTTGGCTATTTTTGTGCTTATCAGTGTTTTTTATTTTCCAGAAATGAGCTTTAATGTTTAAAGGTAAGGGCTGCTACTGTTGTAAACAGGGTTGTAAACAACTAAAAAACAGAAAACACTTATGTTAGCAGTTCTTATATGCTAGTACTGGTCCAAGCACTTCAGATATATTAATACACGTAATCCTCACAATAACTATGTAAAGTAGGTGCTATGAGTATAATGCTGATTTTATAGATGAGGAGATTGGATCGCAGTGTTTTGTTTATTACATTATCAGTGTGGTTTACATGCAAGTGGTAATGTACTTCATAAGTGTTATGAACCTGGAATATATTCAATCCTAATTTTAGGTAATTGCTTAAATTTCACTCTAGAAGATGGTTGTTCAGCAAACTTTTTCTCTAAAGATTCAGACAGTAAATATTTCAAGTTTAACTGGCCACCAGATCTGTAACAATTAACAAACTTTGTCACTGAAAATATATATAAATGGATGCACCTATATTTCAAATAAACTTTATTTATAAAATAGAAAGGGGGCCAGATTTGGTCCATGGGCCATAATTCACCAATTTCTGATCCAAAATATTTTTAAAAATCCGTTATGTGTTCGTGTATTTTTTTTTAGATTATTTATTTGTCAGAGAGAGAGAGAGGGAGAGCACAAGCAGGGGGAGGGGCAGGCAGAGGGAGAAACAGACTCCCTGCTGAGCAAGGACCCCCGATGTGGGACTCAATCCCAGGACTCTGGGATTGTTACCTGAGCTGAAGGCAGACGCTTAACTGACTGAGCCACCCAGGCGTCCCTGTATTCATGTATTCTTAAGTTAAAAAAAAAATTTACCGAGCTTCTACTTCATATGATGCATAGATTCATTTTCCTTAGAGAATATTTTAGGAAACTCTGTGAGGGAGTGCCTTGCCTTAAACATGAAAGATTTTCCTTACTTTTTAGGTTTAATGTATATGCTAAATGCATACCTACATCTAGAAAGTAAATATAGTAAAAATGCATTTTTCCATCAATTCTAAGATGCACAATTTTTATACTTTAATCCCCATGAAATCAGAATATGTCTTGCAATTTATAATGTCTTACATTTGAAGAAATAGAGAATTAGCTCCAAAAACAAACCTGTGGTTGAATACGTTGCTTTTATTACACATTTCAGGGAGGGAGAAGGCACACAGAGTAAAATGGTGTTGAAAATGACTTATAGGATTTGGGTTTGTATCAGCAGATATGGGGAAGGGTTTATAGAGGTGGATATTTGCTCTCGATTGGATGTTGTCATGAAGTGTGTGTAATTTTACGACTGGGTATCTTAATAAATCTCAGCCAGAAGATGGGAGTTGTAGTTGGTAAAGAGGCAGTAGTCATTCATAGTATCCAGGATAGAGGCATATTCAGTCATTCTTGTAGCTTGAACAGTGTTTATAATTACAGAGTGATCATCCTTTTTGTCTCAATTCCTCATGGTCACAGAGTGGCCTTGTCTGATGTTGATGTTCCATGAAAGTGTGGCCACCGTGGCCTCCCTGTGCGTGGCAGACCAGCCCCTGTACATCATAGGCTGCTCTCCTCCATCTCAATATAATGTTACATTGATCCATTTATCATGTTTCTAAACACTTTTAGTAGATATCAAAGAGCTTTCCAGATAGTCTTTATTCTTTTTTTTTTTTTTAAGATTTTATTGATTTGACAGAGAGAGACACAGCAAGAGAGGGAACACAAGCAGGAGGAGAGGGAGAGGGAGAAGCAGGCTCCCAGCCAAAGGGAGCCCGATGCGGGGCTCGATCCCAAGACGCTGGAATCATGACCTGAGCCGAAGGCAGACGCTTAAAGACTGAGCCACCCAGGCGCCCCCAGATAGTCTTTATTCTTAGAATTTAAGATTATTTGAAGTTTAGTAAGTCCGGACTTTAGTGCCTAACACATTTTCCTGAATATAGTAGATCCATTGTTAAATGAATTAATTCCACTTGTAAGGTATATTTTTCCCGTGACTGAATCCCAAATAAAATGTATAGGCATGCTTGACTCATGAGCTTCTGTTATTTCATTGAAAGGCTGGAAAGTTTTCAATCTGTTTTCCTACTCTTACCTAAGGTAATACAGCTTTCAGAACAAAATGATTTACCATTAGGCCAAAAGACCTCTGAGACATGAATTTACCTTAGAGAAATATGTAAACTATTTACCCTAAATGACAAAATAAAAAGCTAAACATGATTGCAATAACCTATGTTTTAATACTTCTGACTGAAGAGTTATTGTGTGATTTAGTATGACTCCTAATGCTTTCTAAGTCTTTGTCCCAGAAATTATAAGCTTCATGTGATAAGGGCTGAAAAGCTCTATTGCCAAGTCTTGGATAAACAGGGAAAGAAACAAAGTTGGAAGAAACATAGCAAACAAAGCATATTGGATACTGTACAATGGGAACATTCTGCACAGATAATTGGGATGTTAGAGTCACTTAAATTCCTTGACTTAAATTTTATGGTTAAGTGCATCATTCTTTTCCAGCAATTCTTCAAATGTCATCTTTTTCACAGCAACATCATTCTCATAAATAAAATGAAACTTGTTTCTGAAAGTGTCATTTTTTAACACCAAGAGCAGAGTGTTGTAAAAGTGTGTGTGTGTGTGTGTGTGTGTGTTTACATAAGTGGGGACTCATGGAATCATTTAAGTAAAAAGTTTTCTGAAAAAATTTCTAGAAAGTGCTATGTATTAGAATGGAGTTTAGTTAGAGTGGAGCTTCATTTGACTTACAGGATCATTAAAATACTCCTTGTTAAACTATCACTCAGAGGCTAAGGAGTAGAAAAAGCTACTACTGATTTAATAAGGTCTTTGAAACTTTGTAGTTTTGTAGTAAGGGTTGTCCACTTGTGGACAAAAATGTGTATTACTGCTATTTTAATGTTATCAAACTTAAAGTTGATGATATAGTGAAAGCAAGGTGGGTAGATATGGTTCAGGTCTCAGCTTTGGTTATGGGTGATTATTTCACACATAATGATAAAATATAATTAATATAATATAACACATAATAAATTCAAAAACTAGGTAAGAAACTAGAGTGGTTATACCTGGACCAGTAATGAGAGTGTCATGGTGTTAATGTGTAATGTTTGTTTGTATTTGTAGGTTGCCAAAATGGCATTGACCGTAATGGAAATTTTTGGTTAATGTGTCTATCTTAAAATTAAAATTTTTAAAAATCAAAGGTCACCTTAAAAAAAGGTAAATTACAAATGGAAACAATCTATGTGCCCCCAATTCTCCTTTTCTCACAGATGTGGGAAACCATGAGTTAAAACAAAGGAATGATTACCTCAAATTCAGGTTAGTGATCAGCTCTGGACATAGGGAAAGAGGTCACAATGAGGGAAAGCACAATGGAGTCTTTAAGGCTATTGGTAATATTCTTTATATTAAGCTCAGAGGTGGATATAAGGTTGCTCTTTCTTATGACATTATTGGTATATATAATCCTTTCCATGTATATTGTGTTAATATATGTAGACTCTGGGCAGATTACCTGGCATCATCAATTTCCAGCATAATCCTTTTCAGTTTTGTGAGGTATATGCTTCAAACTGATGCTGGGATAAAATAATTTAATACATATCGATAAATTAGAATAGGGTCTAGCACATAGTAAGTCCTCAATAAATATCAGCTCTTATTTTTTTGGCAAAGCCCCATAAAAGCCATTTGCAGACTTATTTAATCAGCAAAACAATCTTCTGAAGTCAGTATCTTTAACATTTATAGAGAAGCAAATTTGTTTCCCAACATAAATGCCATTGTCTTGTCATATAGTTAGCATGGAATAGGGTCAGAAGTCAAATTATTATACTCTGAATCATAATTAGTTTACTATAAAATGCCTACAAAAAACTCAATGTTAAAAAGAAGACAGTGGCTGTGGCCAAAAAGTAACCTTGGCCTGGCATTCAGAATACCTGTGTTCACTCTCTGTTCCTCTTACAATTAGCCTGTGACTATGGCCACTGATCCTCTGTGGGCCTTTGGATGCGATTTAGGCTAGATAAGGTTATATCTGAAGCACAATTTTAGCTCTAGGATTATGTCACATCTTTGATATTTTTTCTTATTACCACCGATATTTTTGTAAGGTTTGACAAGAGAGTAGGTGGAGTGGGGGGGTACATCCAAGTTAATTTTCCAAGATAAATTTGGCTTCCCGTTAGTCTATTTCTTATTCTTTATTTGCTTCACTCTTGCTTTGTTTTCTTGTCTCTCTCTTTTTTTTTTATGTGTGTCAACATAAAACCATTTTTTTTCTCTTCAGCATTTTTTATGAGGAAAAATAAAATCCATGTCTTTGGTACCGAACTAGAGCTTTCTAAAAAACTGCATCAACTACAGTCATAGTCTAATAGAGAATATAACATACTTTCGACCAGCTCTATAACCCAGTGGTTCAGAAGAGATATAATGTTGTACCTCTTTAAAATGTTGAAAATATTTTACTGACAGTTTTGCAGTCCATGAAGCTTATGCTGGGGAGATATAGAAAGAAAATATGGAAAGTGCTCACATTTATATTATTACTTGGAAAGGACTTAGATTGTCTAGTATATAAGAAGCAATGAATAAAAATTGGTTATTACTATTGCTAATGCTAATAAAACATAATTAGGCCTAAGAAGTGGAACAGTTTAAGCTGTCAGTTACCCGGTAGGATAAATAAAAATTTTAGTAGAGTTTGAAGGTTGTTATTTGTAGTATCTAACAGACAGGCACTGGGATCCTAGAAAGAGGGGAGAAGTTCCAAAACCAGTTGCTGGGGGCACTGAAAACACACTTTACTGATTTTGTAGTTCCCTAAGGATAGTGTTTGGGTAAGGAACCACACAATTAGGTAAAGATGTGAAAGCAGCTTTTACGTTGGCAAACAAGTGTTTAAACTCTGAACTCCTAAGTTAGGTGAACCACTTCGGAAATACGAATAAATATTTACATAAATGTCACTCTTAATGTCTTTCACATACATTAAACAGCCCTAAAATTATACTATAGATGGAATAACCAGAAGAATCCAAATACAAAAGGCACTAATATTACTGGGAGTGCTGGATGTTATTGTAAGACAAATGAGCAATGATTACAAGAAAATTGTGTGGATAATGAGAAAATAAACTGTCATTTGGAGGGAATATCAACATGCATTCAAATAACATCAATTCTATACCTACTCTGAATAAAGACTGTTTTATATTGGGCTTTATGGTCTTAAAGACAAAAGGAAAAATATTAAATTAATTTTTTAGGAAATAAGATTTTTAGAAAAAGTCAAATAGCAGGTCCTTCTGCCACTAATACATTTGAATAGCAGTTCTTTGTTGTTAAGATATCAGAGAGTACAAAAGCCAACGGCCTCCGAAAGAAGCAAATATGCATGTTTTCTGAATCTTCCGAAGATTGCCTCCAAAGGACTGTCTGTATATGTGAATAAATCATCCAAAATGCTTTCAGTATCATCAAAACCTTTCCCTTTTCTAAGTACTTCAATGAAAGACTTATTTTTCTCTGAAAACATATTTCACTTTTAAATCATGACACTTTCAGATTTTTCTTTCTGAGACAAAATTATATTCTATTTGTAGCAATTATGATATTAAAATATACGTGTCCTTACAGATAATAATGGCAGTTTTATTAATATATTTTCGAATATCCTCTTTCCAGAACATAATTTGATTAACTGTATTAAGAAACTCATCAGTTGCCAATTATTTGTAAAGAAATATTGATTTTATCAGGCCAAATATGAAGAATATTTACATATTCAACATTTTGCACCAAATAATTTGGGGCACTAGTAAATGCACTCGGTACAATGTAAAATATTAAAATAACTTTCTCTGTTTTGTTTTCTCTATTCCATTACCCATTTTTCACTGTATGAAAGTAAGGATATTAAATAAGTTGCTCTGGAATCTTAACGTCACTTGAAGATTGAATGGCAGCCAAGCATTTTCTTAGGAATCTTTCAGAAGACTGAAGTACTTAGAAATTGAGGATTTTAAGAGTGCTATATTTCAAACCTATCATTTTCAACATTTTATCTTAATTTTAAACACATTTTAGTTTTGAGAGGAGAAAGAGGAAGAATTGTGAGAAAAAACAACAACAACAACAACAACGAAATAATTTGGATTAGTTCTTTCCAGAAACTAAACGGTCAGTTAATGAGTCAGTGTAAGTTTCTAGTAATAGTCTATATTTTAACTCATTTGTTGGTTGTAGACTAATTTGAAATTGCAGCATTCTGGGAAAATTATACCCTAAGTACAATAATGCAATTTTCTTTTTCCCAGAAGTTGACTCTGTGTGTGTGTGTGTGTGTGTGCATATATGCATGTGCATTGGGAATATGAAGGGGAGAAATCTGACTTACTAATTAAATCCATAAAAATATGATGGCGGATCTTTACTCTGTTTCCATTGTGCTATCATAGTGGAGCAAGTGTAGGAGAGGATTTAGTGTTTGTAGAGGAAAGTTGCCTATCCAAGTGAGCCTAGCGCAAACAACTATACCTTAATACGCTAGCTAACTGGGGATACCCAAAGAACTTATATGTTGTATCTTCTTAGGCATCTATTCATTCATTCATTTGTGTTCATTTATTTTACATGTATTTATTATCTACAATTTGCCAGGAACTAATGTGGTACTGGGAATACAGTAGGAATAAAACAGACATGGTTCTTATCTTCATGGAATTATCAATCTGATTGGGATTGAGGTGTTGGATGTGTGATGAGTAGGAAATAATCAAATACAAAAATATATTCTCCTTCAGGAAAACATACAGAAAATGTGTGACAAGCATAATATGGCCAGACGATGTCCAGAAAAGTTTTCCTAAGGCAATGACATTTGAGTGAAGACTGGAAAGATGAGTAGGAGTTAATTAGCTCAACAGACAAGGCATTCTGGGAGGAAAGAATGGCATTTCAAAAAATTCTGGGGAGGAAGGGAGCATGGTTCTTTTAAGGAACTGAAATTTGGGCAATTTAATGGAACGAAGAGAAAAAGACTTGCACACCATGATGCCACAGGGCTTGACAGTGACGAGATTTGGTCCTTAATGCTAAGGAAAGTTATTTATTAAAGTATTAAATGGAGGGGTGGCATGATTAGATCTATGATGTATAAAACATCCCTGGGATTTCAGGGTAGAAAATGGACTAGAACATCCCAAGAGTAGATGTGCAAGACTATTAGCAGGGAACTACCGTAACCAAGGAAAAATTGGTAGTAGATCAGACTAGAGATGGTGAAACAGGTCAGTCTTATAAGATATTTTGGGGACAACATATAAGGTACTGGGTTGAGATAGTAAAATTTGAAGGATAGCAGTTTACTGCAAGGGGGTATTTGTGTTATACTGAGTTTGAAGGGCATTTAAATTGTCCAAATGGGGATTCAAAACAGTAGTTGGATGTGTATAATTGGAAATGGTGAGTGTATCTTGGGCTAGAGACTTACATTTAGGAGTCAACATCTTATATAAATGACATCTGAAACTGTGTAAGTGTAAGAGTTAGCCCAAAACATGTAGAAATTGGAAAGAAAAGAAAATTATAGTAGCAGTTTGAGGAACAGAAAGAAGAATGCCTGATAGAGATTGGAAAGAAGAGGCAGAAAAGGAAAAAAAAAAATGAACAGAACACAGAGTAGTAAATCTTTTAATTGGAATGATATGGAAAGCTACTGAGACAAAGATGGAAAATGTTCATTATGAGGAACATGGAGGGTTATGGAGTTATTGGAGTCTTTGACAAGAACAATTTTAGTGGCATGGCAGGCACGGAAGGAAGGTTACCTTGGATGCAGGAGTAAGTACACTGTGAGAATTGGAGATGGAGCAAAGATAGTGCTGTAGTGGGAAACAAGAGTGGGAAGATAAGAAAAGTCCCTCTGCCCCCCGTGTGCCCCACCCACAATGGGTAATAATTGAGCATGTTGAAAGGCTGATGGGGAAGGAGCCAGTTGAGGAGGAAATGTTGAATATAGGAAATATAAAAATAGAGAAAATATAAGAAGTGTTGAATATGGAAAAAAAGGTAGGAATCACTGGGAGCACCTTAATCCAATCAGGTTCTTAACTCAAAATTGGGTGCAATTTCAGAATGGATTTTTCTACCTTTGCTTTGCCGCATATTGTAGGGTGTAGATTTCCAGGGATACCAGCTGTTTTATAGGACCCTTCCTATTTAGTATGACTTCATTTTCATCTCTTAATCAGCTTGAGGCTACGGATAACTTCCCTCGGCTTTTTGGTGGCTTTATGTTTAGTTTTTAGCATCTTGCTCTTTCCTGGTTAAAAATTCACTGGGGTGGGGTGTTAGGGGGAGAGCCCCTGAGTTTGGCATTACTTCCCTTCACCTTCAAGATTTTGGCTCATTGAATCGTGAATGCCTGGCCAGCAGCAAACTCCAATTTTTGCCTCCCTTCCCCTTAGGAGATTGTCAAATCTTGCCTTGGTCTGCTGCATCTTTGTTTCATTCCTAGGAGTGGTTTATCAGCCTCTGGCTCTATGCTACATATCAGCAAATATCCTGAGCAGAAATGTTCACATTTCTGGGGTTCCCTTTTCTCCAAGATCTTGGCCTCTCAAAAGGCTAGTTTCTTTAGCAACTCTGCAATGTTTTCAAGCAAATGGTGTATTTTATCCAACTCCTCTGATTGTTTCCGGTAGAACATGGCTTTGCTGTAAGCGAACGTATTATATCCCAAAGTAGCATAGTTGTGCTTCACCTAACTTTAAATACAATGAGTGGGTAATTCAATAAAAATCTCAAAAGTTATGCTTAAGGTGCTCTTTTATCTTATGCAGGTATATTATGATAATGATGATTCATTCACGGTTCTGATTTTGCATAGAAACTTTTAAAATTGCTAGCATTCAATGCCCACCATAGAAGCAAAGTTCTTTTAATTAAAACACCCTTTTCCTCTTAGGGGCAATGCATGGTTTTGTAAAGATTGATAAGCAAGAACTAACGTTTTGGGTTCAATTCATGATTTCTCAGGCCATGGATTTAAGGATGTTCTCTGAAGAGGGAAAGCATGTATCCCTCATTTCAATGATTTCAGGCGCAGAGAGGTGGCAGTTAGAGCTTTTAAGGCTAACAATGCTCTTTTTAATCTTTATTGTTTTTGACAAAGAAGCTTTTATTTTGCCAAATTTTTAGAATGAAATAATGGAACAGATTTTTTTTTTTTTACATGCTGTAGTTTATAAGAATTTAGTGTTCTAGGGGTACCTGAGTGGCTCGGCCGGTTAAGCGTCTGCCTTCGGCTCAGGTCATGATCTCAGGGTTCTGGGATCGAGCCCCAAGTTGGGGTCCCCACTCAGCGGGGAGTCTACTTCTCTCTGTGCCCTTCCCTCCTGCTCATGCTCTCTCTCTCAAATAAATAAATAAAATCTTAAAAAAAAAAAAAGAAGAAGAATTTACTGTTCCAGAGCAATATGGGTGGTAATTGAACAGCATCATTCCTGTATAAAGTTGGATTGAAATTATACTTCACCTGATGAGAGGGAAGAACTCAAATATGGCATGTTGTCAAATCATGGGCCTATTAAAATTCTCCTCCTTTCATTGCTCTTTGTCTTACTAGTGACTGGACTCAGCCCCTCCCTGGTACACTATGGATCTGAACTACATACTGATTCAGGGCCTTGTCTCCTAAAATTCTATATTTCCCTTCCAAGTTTCCACTAGAAATCAAGAGCAAATTTATTGTGACACCAGAAGATAGCTAAGCATTTGTGTCTCTACAATATTCTCAGAACATATTTTTAGGATACCAGACAGAAGATCATTTTTTTTTTCACCTGCTTAAATAACCTGAACAGATCTTTCTTTAGCAAGTCAGATTGGTTAAATTTCTCACAAAGTTTGAATAATTCAGCTCTAACTTCTTGCTGTGTACAGTTTTCGTGTTTAAGGAAGGGGAATCGAGTATAGAAGTGATAATATGTTTCTTTTGAATATTGAAACGATGATTAGATTCTTTGGAACCTACAATTTTGGGGGCTTGTGAAGATGTGTCTTTGTAAGTTGGTGCCAAGAGTTAGGCATGCTATAATGTCAATCAGAAGGACTTTAGAGCATGAAGATTTTGACATTTACCAGCCAGATTCTTGGGCAAGTTTCTTAATTACTTAACTCTATAAAAATAGAAGAATATAATAATAATGATATTGTCCTTAAAGAGATTTCCTAAAATGCAAATAAAAAAATGTAAAAGCTCCTTATGACCACAAAATACTAAGTACATGTTAGATTTGACCATAATTAATAATCAGTAGTAAGAAAAATATCAAAGGTACCAACTTCCAGTTGTAAAGTAAATAGGTCCTGGGGATGTAATGTACAGCATGGTGACTATATAATATACATTAACTGGATTATGTTTTATAACTGTATTGTATATTTGAAAGTCGCTGAGAGTATATTTTAAAAGTTTCTTATCACAATAAAAAGAAATCTGTAATTATGTGTGGGAATGGATGTTATTGTGGTGATCATTTCACAATTTATACATATACTGAATCATTACATTGTACACCTAAACTAATATAATGTTATATACCAATCAGATTTCATTAAAATTGTTTCAAATCAATAAAGAGATTAGCTTAAATCTGTACTTAAAGAGCATGGTAAATTCCAAACTACAATCTAATATGGCTTTGAGTAAAGAATGAAATTTAAAGGGGAAAATATTATATAAGAAGTAGTATGTCCTTAAGATCTTAGTGGTATAAAATTCATTGTGGATCTTGTTCTTATCATCATAACTTTTAAATACAAAATTAGATTTGTCATAGTGTGTAAGTACTTCTAATATTTTAATTTGCTTATGATCAGGGGGTCCTGGCTGGCTCAGTTGTAGAGGGTGTGAGTCTTGATCTTGGGGTTGTGAGTTCAAGCCCCATGTTGGGTATAGAAATTATTCTTAAAAAATAAAATCTTTAAAATAAAAAAAAATAATTTGCAGATGATCAGTCATCCAGTTAATTTAACATTCATAAAAACTTTTGGATTCCAAATAATTGTGAATTCTGTAGTGAGGGCAACATGGATAATCCAAAGAAAGGCATTAGTGTTGTGCAGCATCTTCATTTTGGTTAAATTCTCATTCCAATATGAGTTAACATGTGTAAAGCAGCTATTCTGTGTAAAGCTCTGGCTTAGGCTTGGTTCCGAGTTTCTTTCTTGGTCTCCACTTTCCAGACCAATCATGTTATAAACTACCTAATAAGTATTGTGGTGCATCATATTTTTTTTCCAAAACATTGAATGGGGTGTTGTATAAAATATAGTGTAAGGAAAGTATGTTTTTAAGGATACACAAAAGACAAGAAAAAGAAACCAAGAAATCAGATGCTCCTGGGGAAACCAAATAATAGAATAGTGATATCTAACCAGAAGCACAAAAGTATATTATGCAGGTGCTTCCATACTTATAGAATGAAAAGGTTTCTATTCATTTTAAGATAAAAGCAAGGCTATTTTAGGAATAAGAATAGAGCAGTTGTCTCTCCCCTGCACTGACTTAAGGATAATTCACTTCCTTGAAAAACCTTCTGAGTCATGCTTCCCTGGCCTCCCCTGGTCACTCAGATGTGAATCCCAGCCTGATGGCCCCTCACAACGAGGTGTGATAGGAGGGCCATGCCCCCCAGCAGGCAGAGACCAAGGGGAGTTGCTTTGCCTTCCTTTAGACACTTGTTTTGTGAAAAGCCAGTTGAGAGGTTTTGGTTTTTTTTTTTTACCCCTCTTCTCTTCTCCATGTCCTGGTCTAGAGGTGGGTACGAGGCAGGAGTAGGTGAGAGCAGTCAGGGGAAAGCTGGAGAATACGTGTTAATTTTGTGCACTCACACACATGATCACTATTATACAGATTACCAGGCATTAACACAGAGATGGTAAATAGAAGAGCCTTCCCTTAGCTGCCAACTCTGTGCATGTTGGGTATTGGCCTGTGATTGCCTTTCAATTTCTATAGGTTTTCCTTTCATCTCATGTGCTTTTGAATTCCTTGGCTCAAAAATTTCCCAATCTCTTACAATTGTCTTTGGGATAACACATCCAATGGGTTATCCCAGTATTTACTATTATCTTTAGGATAACACATCCAGTTGAGTTCTCTGTGGCAGACGAAGTCTCATGCTTTAAAGTTCTCTTTCAATTTCTTGTTGTTGGCTTCCCTGCTTCTGTACTCTGTGGGCTTAGACTCTGGCACAGATCCAGCCTGGTTCTGAGCATCAGTTTGAAAGATTGAATTTGTCTAAGGAAGTTATTAATCCTATTGTGTTAGTTAACATTATTGAATACTTATGAAACTGCAAAACACCTGGGAAAAGACCCTCAATATTTTGTCACAAAAGAATACCAGAACTTAAAAAAGTAATAATACAATAAAAGGTACACAGTGCACATATTGATATGAACGCAATTTAAAGGGTATTTATTATATCCCTACAAACTAAAAAGTGTTTAAGAGAAAAAGACAGACTGAAATGCATAGTCCTTGTTGTTATGTAAATACAGTGTAATACACACAAATAAGTAGCTAGTTACATAGAAATTATGCATGTTAGTTTTGTTATGATGGACTAATAATCATGCAGAAGATGAAGAAATTATTTTGACTGGCAAAATAAGAGAAAACTTCACAGAAGCAGTAGTGTTTGAGTGGAGATTTACATAATTTCAGCTGATAGAATTGAGATTAGGAGAGTAGGTTGTCTAACATAAAGGAAAAAAATATGAAAAAATTAAGAAATAAATGATCAAAGAATTGGGAATCATCCGTGTGCTTCATTTTTTCATTTAACAAATATTTATTGAGTATTTGCAAACAATGTTGAATAAGATAGCATGGTCCTTACTTTAAAACGGTTACAGCCTAGCATTGAGTACAATTAAGTAAATGAATAATTGTAATTGTGACAAATGCTATAAAAAATATTGTGACTGTTTATTCATAGGTTCTCACTCAGTCAACTCAGGTGGAGGACAGAGGAACATATCCAATAAAGTGATTTTTGAATGTTTCCATTAGCTATAAAAATTGTTTATACTCTGCTATATTTATGTCATCCTTTGCTGAGTTTTTGAAAGTTAAATACTTATATACTGTTTTATTTTATTTTATTTAGTTTAGTTTAGTAGATATCTCTAAAATATCAGCATGTTTCCTACATAATCTTAAAAGTCATTATTAAAACTAAGAAAGTACCAATATTTCCCTAATATCATATAATTCCCAGTCATATTCAGTTTTCTCAAATTGTTTTTTTAAATGGTTAAAGGTTTTTTGTTTTCTTTTTTTTAAATGCAGACTAAAGTCAAGGCCATGTATTGCAGTGATCTGTTTTAATCTATAATATCGCCCCCTTTGTGTGTGTGCACGCATGTGACATTGGCGTGGGCAATATTCTACCTTCTGGATAGGTCTAAATCATTTCCTTTTCATATATTTAATTTGTTTTCTTATACCCTGTATTTTATGTAAATTTAAAATTAAGTCTACAGAATGAATAAGATTCACTGCATAGATAATTATACATACTTTTTATTGTATCATTTCAAAAGGTATATAATGCATAATGTAGTTTTTTTCATTATCAGTTATTTTAAGCTTGATTTCCAGGTTAACAGAAACTGGCAAGATGTCTTCAATAAGAGGTTATAAATATATCCAAACCTAGCAAGTAAACTGGGATAATACTCAACTCCTGTGCCAAATGTCCAGGTAATGATACAGTTATAGTGTCCAATGATTTTATGCAATTACCAATTGTACCATTACAGTTGCAAAATTGTGGTTTTCTATTACTCAGTATTTTTTGTTAGCTGCTAATTTTTGAAGAAGTCCTTTCCAATATCAATTGGGGATATTTGGTAAACTTGAAACACAATTTTTACTGACAAAGCATCACAAATGCCTATTTTTTCCCTGTAATTACCAATTCTCTAAATGAGTAGTTAAGTTCCTAATTCATTGGATGCAACAGTTTTAAACTAGGACCAAAAGGAAGAACAAGAGGTAGAAAATAATTTTTCAGACAGAAGGAACAGTATTTCAGAGTCTAGACTTAGAAAGGATATAGTTCATAAAAGTAAACAGCAGAATGAAGTAAGGACTGGATGAGGAAAGTAAAATCATGTCAGAAGAGATGAAGTCCTAATTGTGGCTTCACTGCCAATGGTAAGGATTTGGTCTCCATTTCTATGTAATTATGAAGTCATTCAAAGATTTTAAGCAGCAGAGCAAGATGTGCAGATATGTACATTTTTACATAGCTCCACTTTTTTTTCTTTCTCTATCTCTATTTTTTAGATTGTGGCATATCATACATAGAATAAAGTACACAAATCCTAAGTGCACAGCTTGATGGATTTTCTCATCTAAATACATTCATGTAACCACCACCCAGATGTAGATACAAAACATTTCCAGCACTCCAGGAGATTCCTTCATGTTCTTTCCCAGTCAGTGGTCCGATGACAGCCAGCCTTGAGATGTTTTCCAGTGAACCCTGCCTCTGGTATCCTTATCCTTGTCTCGTCCTCTTGCACAAAAAGAAGGTTTTATTATTATTATTATTATTATTTTATTGCAGATAAAATGGTGTGCTGTCTTTGAGACTAGGTCCATAAAAGACATTAGGTCTTCTTTCTTGTTTTTCCTGGATTATGCATTCTGGGGAAGCCAGCTGCCAGATCACATGGAAATCCAAACAGTTCTCTAGAGAGGTCCACATGATAAGGAACTGAGGTCACCAAAGTGATAGCCACCTGAGTGAACATTCTTGGAAACACATCCCCTAGCCCTAGTCAAGCCTCAGATGACTACAGCCTTGCTTGATAGCATGGCTGCAACCTCATGAGAGACCCCAAGTTAAAACCACCCTGCTAAAGTGCTCCACAATTTATGACCCATATAACCATGTGAGATGAGTGTTCATTGTTGTTTTAAGCATGAAGTTCTGAGATAATTTGTTATACAGTGATAGGTAACTAATATGATTTCCCAGAGTTTATCACCCAGATTGACCATCTGCCCTGGTCTGCCAAGAAGTGAGTTTCTTTGGATGTGAGACTTTTAGTACAAAAATTAGGAACAATCTTGGAAGATCTGGATGAGTTGGTGGATTCTAATCACGAATTCCATCTCCACAGATCAGATTTTTCTGTTAACTTTATTAATGGAATCATGCAGAATGTACTCCCCCCCCAACTTTATTGAGGAATAATTGACAATAATAATTGTATAATTTAAAATGTACAACATGATGATTTTTATACATCTTATTTTATAAGTCCATAATACAATAAAAGGTACACAGTGCACATATTGATATGAACGCAATTTAAAGGGTATTTATTATATCCCTACAAACTAAAAAGTGTTTAAGAGAAAAAGACAGACTGAAATGCATAGTCCTTGTTGTTATGTAAATACAGTGTAATACACACAAATAAATAGCTAGTTACATAGAAATTATGCATGTTAGTTTTGTGGAATAATTACGAAGATCAAGATAATTAACATACCCATCACCTCACAGAGTTAACTTTTTGTGTGTTTGTGGTGAGAACACTTGAGATGTACTCTCAGTGATATTCAAGTAGATAGAACCATATTATTAACTAGGTCACCATGCTCAGAACTTATTCTTCTCAAAACTGTAAGTTTGTACCCTCGTAGCTCCCCATTGCCCTTTGCCCCAGCGCCTGGCAACCACCATTCTTTTCTCTGTTTCTATGAAATTGGCCTTGCAAATGACAGGGTTTCCTTCTTTTTTATGACCAAATAATAATGTATATCTAAATATCTACCAATATATACCACATTTTCTTTATTCATTCATCCACTGAAAGACATTTAGGTTGTTTCCATATCTTGGCTATTGTGAACAATGCTGCAGTGAACAGGGGAGTGCAGATATGATTTGAAATGATGTCACTTCCATTGGATATCTACCCAGAAGTGGGATTGCTGGATCATATGGTAGTTCTATTGTTAACTTTTCGAGGAACCTCCATACTATTTTCCGTCGTGTCTGCACCAATTTACATTCCCACCAACAGTTTACAAGAATTTTCTTTTTTCCACATTCTCACCAACACTTGTTATCTCTTGTGTTTTTGTTGACAGCCATTCTGACAAGTGTGAGGTGATAACTCATTGTGATTTTGATCTGCACTTTCCTGATGATTAATGATGTGAAGCACATTTTCATGTACTTACATGTGTTGATTGCATTATTAGGATGCCCTAGTATGTGATGAGTCTTTTTTCTCTTGCTGCTTTCAAAATTCTATTTTCTTTGATTTTGAGAGTTTGATTATAACACGTCTTGGTGAAGATCTTTTAGGGCTGAATATGCTTGGGGATCTTTGAACTTCAGGTACCTGGATGGCCATATCTCTCCCTAGATTTGGGAAGTTTTCAACCATTATTTCTTTAAATAAGTTTCCTGTCCCTTTTTCTCTCTTCCTTCTAAGACTCCATAATGCAAATATTGTTTTGCTTAATGAATCCCATAATTTGCATAAGCTTTCTTCACTTTTTTAATTCTTTTTTCTTCTCTTTCCTTCACCTGGATAATATGAAGAGATCTGTCTTCAGGTTTGCAGATTATTTCTTCTGTTTGATTGAGCCCAGTGTTGAAGCTCTCTATTGCATTTTTCATTTCATTCATTGTATTCTCCAGATCCAGAATTTTTATTTGCTTCTTATTTATAATTTCTATCCGTGTTGTACTTTCCATTTTTTTATGCTTTGTTTTCCTGAGTTCATTGACTTGTCTGTCTGTGTTCTGTTGAATCTCATGACCTTCCTTAAAATGATTTTTTGAATTCTTTTTCAGGTAACTCATTGGTTTTCATTTCTTTGGGGTCAGTTACTAGAAAATTATTATTTCATTAGGTGGTGTCATGTTGCTTTTTTGTGTGTGTTTCTGATGGCTTTGTGTTGATGTCCACACATTTGAGGAAGCAGTCATACCTTCCAGCCTTTTTATACTGGCTTTTGTGGGGAAAGATTTTACCTTAAGGGTGGCTGTAAGGATATTGGCTGGGTAGGGTGCACCATCTCTGGTTCCTAGAAGGGCATAGTGATGGTACTCTCCATGTAACTCCATCACCTGAGGGCAACATCAGTGAAAACTCTGGGGGTCTTCTGTGGCCAAGACTGCAGAGGTCCTGTGTGTGGCACTGGTGAACAGGGCTATTAGGATCCTTGGAGGCAAAGGTGCTGGGGTGTTCTTGTTCTCTCTTTTTGCCTGTGGGAAGAAGTTGCAGCCAAGGAGATCCCCTTTGGCACCAGTTTTGGTATGTTGGCACTTAGAGCAGCAGTTGAGCTATGGTTCTGGGATCAGGTGCATCAGGAACTATTGTAGCACTTGGGTCTTGGGCATTGGTACAGTTGCTGTGGTGGTGGTGCTGGTATTTGAGGTATGAGTGGTATAGCTCTCCCATGGAACCATGATTTGAGTCTCTCAGGTTTGCCACAGTGACTCAGGTTCTGGGAGTTTTGAGGGAGAGCAGTGGTATGGACCCTAGGTTGAAAGGGTGCAGCAGTGGCTTGGGCCCAGAGACAGGTGCAATAGCAGCATGCCTTGGGGATGGTGGGTGAAAGTCCTGACTGTGGGCCTAGGGCAAAATCGCAGAACAGCAGTAACTCAGGTGTGGTTATGGCAGATCTGAACCCCAACTTAGGACACAGAGAGTGAGTTGCAGAGCAGGGGTAGTTCTAGTCCTGTAGATCATGAGGTTCTATGGCATCCTGATCCCGGAGAGCAGGGCACAGCAATTAATGGGGTCCTGGAGGTCAGTCTCACCTCAGTGATATCTCCAGCCCTAGGAAAGAGACACAGTGGCAGGGACTCCAGGCAGCTCCATCAGCTGGGTTCAATATTCGTAAAGACTGTGGGGGTCCTCAGTAGCAAAGTTTACAAAAGTCTGTGGTGGTGAGACTTGTTAGGGTTTCTCCTACTCTCCGTTTCCCTTTGGAGTGAAGTACCTCTGAGGGGATATCTCTTGGCCCCAAGCTTCTCTGGACCAGGGGATAGGGTGTTGCGGGTAAAATGCTTCCTATATTTTCTGTGCAACCATCCTTGGATTTTCATTTCCACAAGTTTTTGCTGCTTCTTCACTGGAGTCCAGAGATTTCCTAGAGCTATTTTCCTCATTTTGCAGTTGTTTATTTATTGTCTTTGTTGAGAAGACAAGCTTTGGGACCTCCTAAGCCCCCATCTTGTTGATATCACACTTATGTAGCATTTACATTTGTTCTGAAGTTTTTTGCTCAATATAATGTCTTTTGAGATAGACCCATGTTCTTGGGTATGAATGATTTGTTCCTTTTTATTGCCAAATGTATTTCATTGTATGGATATATGACATTTAAAAAATTCATTCTACCATCGGTGGACATTTGTTTTAATTTTTCCAATTTGGGGATATTATGAACAAAAGTGCTATTATCTATAAAGCATGAAAGCTTGTCCTTTCATGAAGTTATGCACTCATTGCCCTTAAGAATATGTATAGAAGTAGAATTGATGGGTCATAAGGAAGAAGTTTGTTCAGTTTTTAATAGATTCTGCCAAATAAATTTTCAAAGTTATTCTATCATATCATGGTTCTACCAGCAATATATTACCATTCTAATTGCTTCACATTCTCACCACCACTGGTTTCATTTTGGTTTAAGTCATTTGTGTGGATGTGTAGTGGTATGTTATAGTTTTAATTTGCATTTTAATGGTGAGTATTGATGTTTCATAGTCTGGCCATTTAGACATCCCCTTATGATATATATGTTCAAATCTTTTGCCCCTCTTACTTTCCATTTTGATCTATATCTTATGGATTTGGAGAATTTTTAGGACTCCTTTATAGAGTTAGGATATGAGTCATTTGTTTCATCTATGTATTGAATTATCATTTCTCAGTGAGAGATTTGCATTTCCAATCTCTCTTTTTTTTTTTTAAAGATTTTATTTATTTATTTGAGACAGAGAGAATGAGAGACAGAGAGCATGAGAGGGAGGAGGGTCAGAGGGAGAAGCAGACTCCCTGCTGAGCAGGGAGCCCGATGTGGGACTCGATCCCGGGACTCCAGGATCATGACCTGAGCCGAAGGCAGTCGCTTAACCAACTGAGCCACCCAGGCGCCCGCATTTCCAATCTCTTAATGCTGCCTGTTATTTAGCAGAAGTTATTAATTTGATAAAATCCAATTTATTTATCTTTTGGTTTTATGTCTGATGTTTTTGTGCCCTGTTTAAGATACTTTTGCCCACTCCAAGATTATGAAGAAAGTATCCTATGTTTTATTCTAAGAGCTTTATAATTTAACATCAAACAACAATATGATCCATTTCACATTAACTTTTGTATAAGGCATAAAGGAAGGTCAAGGTTCATGTTTCTCTACAATATCCATTGGTTCAATGTCACTTTTTGAAAGACAATTCTATGCCCTATGGGTTGTCGTTGTATGTTATTCTAATCAGATAATCATATAGAAGTGGATTTTTAGGCATTGAATAGATCTTGGGACAGAAAACAGGCATTAGTGGAAAAACTGGTGATTCTTCAATAAAATCTGGAGTTTAGTTAATAGTAATGCACCAATATTAGCTTCTTAGTTTTGACAAATGTATCACAGTAATGTAAGGTGTTAACATTAAAGGAAACTAAGTGAAGGTATATGGAAACTTTCTGTATTATCTTTGCAAATTCTTTTTATATTTGAAATTATTCCAAAATAAATGGTTGATTTTTCAGCAGTGGGGTCTGCTTATTTGCTTTATTTTTCCTCCTTTGCATTGATAGTGTAGTGCTTTAATTATTGAAGCTCTATAGTAATCCTTGATATCTCTGATGGCTTTAACAATTGAACGTGGTGGAAACGAACTTTGCCAGTTCTGTGATTAAGCCTTAAGAAAGGCTGTCAGATTCTTCTTTTCACTTTTAGGAGTCATGAGTCTCAAATAATTAGTCGCAGCTGGAGAGACCATATGGAACTATGGGCAAGAAGGGAAGAGAGACTCAATACCAGAATCTCTGCTTAGCTCAGCCTTCAAGACATCCCCATATGTAGGCAGACTTGGAATTACAGATTACTGAGGCTACTTCTGATATCATCTGGAACAGAATTCTCTTACCGAGCCTAGTCAACCTATAGAATTATAAAAGCCACTTTTTAAGCCACTGAATTTTAGGGTGGTTTATTATGCCACAATAACTAACCGAGATAAAAACCTTAATGAAGACCTAGGCTAGCAGTAGGGCAGTTGATCACTGAAATTAAGAAAGAAGATATTAGTGACTGGGGCAAGGAGACATGTAGATGTGTGGAATAAAAGGAAACCAAATAGGGGTGCCTATTGGTTCAGCCGGTTAAGCGTCTGACTCTTGATCTCAGCTCAGGTCTTGATCTCAGGGTTCTGAGGAAAGAAAAAAAAGAAAGAAAAGAAAAGAAAAGAAAAGAAAGAAAGAAAGAAAGAAAGAAAGAAAGAAAGAAAGAAAGAAA
>NC_058408.1:78568398-78739486 GCF_002201575.2 Neomonachus schauinslandi
AAAGAAAGAAAGAAAGAAAGAAAGAAAGAAAGAAAGAAAGAAAGAAAGAAAGAAAGAAAGAAAGAAAGAAAGAAAGAAAAGAAAGAAAGAAAGAAAAGAAAGAAAGAAAGAAGAAAGAAAGAAAGAAAAGAAAGAAAGAAAGAGAGAAAGAAAGAAGGAAAGAAAGAGAAAGGAAAGAAGGAAGAAAGAAAAGAAATCCAATAACCCACTATAGTGCTCTGAGGGATACATTGCATGCCTCTTTTAGGAGGTAACAGGAAGAAAAAAGAATAATTAGTAAACACTTCTACTCCTAGACCTAGGGGGGTCCAGGTTTTCCCTCCTTAAACAATAAAATAAATATGACAAAACAATAAAACTTGTTGCCACATATTGAACAATAAGCAGTGTAGGACTGATTCTTGGGAGAAGGGAAACAAACATGGCAAACCTTGTGATTGCTCCAGATTTCTGCTCAGAGACAATTTCTGAATCATCATGCAGGGATAAGGAGCTAAGACAGAGCCAATGCTTTGCTGAGTTGAGGGGGATAGAGATCAAAGTTCAGGAAAACTGCTACAGGCAGAATTTGCTGGGCAGAGCACTGAAAAGAGGACACCCTGAGGAGAAAGCTCCAGACATCACAATAGGGGTCCCATTGACTCTTTAGTTGAATACCTCATATATGGGTAAAGCCTCATAAAGGAAAAGGGATGACAGGACTCATAAATATGAACAATTCCCAGTCTTCAGCAGAGTTGGGAAAAGTTTGAAGTCCAGCTAGTGTGGAGACCACTTTGAACAATTTTCAAAGAGCAATCAGTAGAATCCCAAGAAGGGTCAATCCTTATTATTAAGGCTAATTTATTCCTGAATAAAGGCTGCTGTAGATCTGCTCTGGAAAAGCTTAAAAATAAGCCTCCAAAAGATCAACCTGATTTGCAAGTAACTTAATTACCTACAAAAGTAAACTTCAAAACTCTGTAAGAAAGAAAACAAAATCTAAACTCCCAAAACTCTTTAAAGGAAGAAAACAAAACCCAACACCCCAAAATGTAATGATCAAAATATCATACATCCAATAAAAAAATATTAAGCACATTTGGATACAGGTTTAGTCAATAAAAACTGCCAGAAATAATAGAGATGATAAAATTAGCAGACTAGAGTGCTAAAGAATATGTTTTAAGTATGCTCAATATGTTTAAAGATATTTTGGGAGCAGAGTGAGGGGCGAAAAGAACACATGGAAAAAAGAACTGAAAAGAACTTCTAGAGATGAAAAATATAATATCTAAAAATGCAAGATTCAGTTGGTAGACTTATAAGTAGATTAGTCATTGCAGAAGGAAATATCAGTGAACTAAAATACACAGTAAAATAAACTATCCAAAATGAAGACAAAACAAAACAGAACCTTATTATTGACCTCGGGGCATATGTAAAATAGTCTAGCATGGCTGACCAAAGTGTAGTTATAAACTTCTGGGAATTTCAGCTCAAAACAGGACAATTCTGATGGACTATTTCAGCTCCATAACTCTCTGTGGGGTCAGGGGAAGTTATCAAGTCTATTATATCACATCTGGCTTCTTCCTCTGCCCCATCCTTCTTCTTCCTCCATCACAGGTGTTAATCTTACAGGTACTCCCTAATAAACTTTAAATTCTGTCTCAGAGGCTGCTTCTTAGAAAAACCAAAATGTGATAACAATATTTAAAAATATGAGTCAAAGTGGTATAGCTAATAAGCTAATAAATGAGATAAAATGGAATGCAAGAACATACACAATTCATTTCTAAAAGACAGGAAAAAAACATAAAAAGCAAAAGATCTATGGGAATATACGGTTGATTTAACCCAATCATATTAAAAATTTTATTACACAAATAATCTAATCATTCTAACTTAAAGCAGAGGGTTTTGTTGTTGTGTTGTTTTGTTTTGTTTTTCTGGCTTAGGATTACAAACATTTATTTACACATGATTCTGTGGGCAAGCAGTTTGGGCTGGGTTTACCAGGCAATTCGTCTATTGGCCTTGCCTAGAGTCATTCATGTGGATGTTTGTTATCTGGTGGCTGTGTTTTTTTTTTTTTTAATTTTATTTATTTATTTATTTTTAAAGATGTTATTTATTTATTTGACAGAGAGAGAGACAGTGAGAGAGGGAACACAAGCAGGGGGAGTGGGAGAGGGAGAAGCAGGCTTCCTGCAGAGCAGGGAGCCCAATGCGGGACTTGATTCCAGGGTCCTGGGATCATGACCCAAGCCGAAGGCAGACGCTTAACGACTGAGCCACCCAGGCGTCCCCCCTTTTTTTTTTTTTAATTTTAGTTAGTTAACATACAGTGCAATATTGGTTTCTGGAGTAGAATTCAGTGATTCATTACCTACATACAATACACAGTGCTCATCACAACAAGTGCCCTCCTTAATAGCTACCACCCATCTAGCCCATCCCCCACCCACTTCCCTCCATCAACCCTCAGTTTGTTCTTTATTGTTAAGAGTCTCTTATGGTTTGTTTCCCTCTCTCCTTTTTTTACTTTTCCCCTTTCACATATGTTATCTGTTTTCTTTCTTAAATTCCACATATGAGTGAGATCATATAGTATTTGCCTTTCTCTGACTGACTTAATTCACTTAGCAAATGCGCTCTAGTTCCATCCACATTGTTGCAACTGGCAAGATTTCATTTTTTTGATGGCTTATTAATATTCTAGTGTGTGTGTGTGTGTGTGTGTGTGTGTATGATGTATGTATATATATCACATCTTCTTTATCAGTTGATGGACATTTGGGCTCTCTCCATAGTTTGGTTAAAGCAGAGGTTTAAAGACAAAGATATCAATCATTGTAAAGAAAGTAGAAATTTTAAAGTAAGGTAATCATTATAATATATTTATATATCTAATTTATCTATTTATATTCCACACTAATCATTATAAAGCAGCAGTAGCTGTATTAATATCAGAATAAGTAGACTTCATGGCAAAGAATATTTCCAAGGATGAAAAGAAACACTTCAAAATGATGAGGAAATCAATTTATCAAGAAGAAAAACAGTTCTATCTGGTTATATGCTTAACTACATAGCTCCAAAATACATGAAGTAAAAATGGGCAGAACTGAAAGCAAAAATAGGCAAGTCTACAATAAGAGTTTTCAATGCTCACGACTTAGTAATTAATAGAAAAAGTACAGAGAAAATCTTTAGGGTTGGGGGAGATTTATGTAAAGGTTATCAACCAAGTTTTTCTAATATATTTTATAGAACATTCCACACTTAAAAAATGGACATTCTTTTAACTGCACATGGAGCATTATGGAGATAGACCACATGATGACCCATAAAACAAATCTCAATACATTCATAACAGTAGAAGTCATTCAGAATGTATTAACTGACAAATGGAATTAAACTGGAAATTAATAAACAGAAAGAATGAAAAATTGCTGAGTATTGGAGAAACTATAATGCCCACTTCTATACAACTCACAGATAAGAGAGGAAATTACAACAGGAAGTAGAAAATATTTTGAACTGAATAAAGATGGCAAGAAAATATATCAAAATTTGTGTGATATTAGTGAAGTAGAGATTTGAGGGAAATTTATCTTTGAACACTATCATTAAAAAAGAGAAAAAGGGGGCGCCTGGGTGGCTCAGTTGTTAAGCGTCTGCCTTCAGCTCAGGTCATGATCCCAGGGTGCTGGGATCAAGCCCCGCATCGGGCTCCCTGCTCAGTGGGGAATCTGCTTCTCCCTCTGCCTGCTTGTGCTCTCTCTCTGTTTCTCTCTGTCTCTCTCTCTCTGACCAATAAATAAATAAAATTAAAAAAAATTAAAATAAAAAGAGAAAAAGAATCAATAATCTAAACTTTCATCTTATGCCATGAAGAAGGAGGAGGAAAAGGAAGAGAGGGAAAGGGCAAGGAGGGGGAGGAGAAAAAAAGGAATTGGAAAAGAAGAGTGAATTCCGTCCGAAGTAATATAGGGAGGAAGTGATAAATATAATGTAGAGATTAAAATCAGAAAGTGGGAAAATGAAATATGGAAAACAATTTTAAAAACTCAATTAAACCAAATGCAGATTTTATAAAAAGGTCCAAAAAATGGGAAAATATACCTGTTATCAAGGCAAAGCAAAAGACAGAGGAGACATAAATTCTCAATATCAACAATGAAAGGGGGCTATCACTAAGGGATTATCATGAGCAACTTTATGCCAGTTTATTATCTTAGATGGAATAAACAGATTTGTTCAAGAATGCAGCTTACCAAAACTGAGTCAAAAAGGAATAGAGTACTTATCTCTCAATAGAATCAATCAATTTTTAATTAGTGATAATTTTAGGTTCAGGTAAGTTCACTGCTAATTTTGACCAAGCATTTAATGAAAGCAAATACCAGTTCTACAAAACTCAGGCTGAAATTCAGAAGGAGGAAACACTTAACAAATCATTTTGTATAGCCAGCATTACTACAGTATCAAAACCAGAAAATGGCATCAAAAAGAAAGAAATCCACAGTCTAATACCCTTTATGATCATAGATGCAAAAATATTTTTCCTATTCTTAGCATCAAATTTAAAAAATATATATTGAAATGATAACATAGTTAAAGCAAGTGGGATCTGTCCCAGGAATGTAAAGTTTAACATTTGAAAACCATTCAACATACTTTAATATATTAGCAGATAAAAGAAAAAAAAATACATGATTGTCCCCATAATGCAGAAGAAAACATTTGACAAAATTCAACATTCACTCATAATAAAGACTCTTAGCAAATCAAAAATTTTCAACTTGAAAACATTGAAAATAGACATTTATAAAATTTCAAAGCTAAAATTTTACTTAGGAATAAAAGCATGAACACTTTCTACAGAAGATTGGGAACAACCAAGGATGTTGCTCTCACCATTGAAATTGAACATTGTACTGGAGGTCTTAACAAGTGCACTAAGAAAAAGGGGGAAAAAAGCATACATGCAAGGAAAAAAGAAGTAAAACTATCTTTCTTAATAGATAAATTATCATGTATGCAGAAATATCCTAGAAATTTACAAGTAGCTGAAAGAATGATTTTAGTAAGGTTATTTGACACAAAATCAATATGTAAAATTAATTGTATTACACATACTAGCAATGGAAATTGGTAATCAATTTTTTAAGTTATGATTTATAGCAGCATAAAACATGAAATAATTAGGGATAATTTTTAAAAAAAATACATGCAAGAATGGAAATGGAAAATTACAAAACAATGCTGAGAGAAAATAAAAGGACCTATAATAGAGAAGTATGCCATATAGATTAGAAGATTCAGTATTGGGCGCCTGGGTGGCTCAGTTGGTTAAGCGACTGCCTTCGGCTCAGGTCATGATCCTGGAGTCCCGGGATCGAGTCCCGCATCGGGCTCCCTGCTCGGCAGGGAGTCTGCTTCTCCCTCTGACCCTCCTCCCTCTCATGCTCTCTGTCTCTCATTCTCTCTCTCTCAAATAAATAAATAAAATCTTAAAAAAAAAAAAAGATTCAGTATTAAGATTTCAATTATCCCGCACAATGTTGGGATATACAATTATCCCACACAAATGTAAATTGGCACAATGACTTTGGAAATTGGTTTGGCAATATCTTAAAAAGTTAAACAACATTTATAAATATTTACATACTTAGGCATATGTCCAAGAGAAATGAAAACATATGTCCATACAGATACTTGTATACAAATGTTTATAGAAGTGTTATTCAGAATGGCCAAAAATAGGAATCAGCCTATCCATCAAAATGCAAATAGATAAATAAACCCTGGTATATTCATGCAATAGAATACTACGCAGCAATAAGAAAGACTCAACAATTGATACATGCAAAAACATAAATGAATCTCAAAATAGTATGCTGATTTAAAGAAGGTATCAAAGAAAACATACTGTACACCTCTGTTTAAACAAAACACTAGAAAAGATAGAAAGCAGAGCAGGTGTTTTTGGTGCCTGGTTGGGTTAGTGGTGTACTAGCAATAAGCCCTCAGGAACATTCTGTGGGGATGGATTTATTCTATGTCGCTTTTTTGTGAAAGCTGCATGCATGTAGGCACACGGGTGTATACATTTGTGAAAACTCATCAAAATGTGTAACTAAAATGGGTGCATTTTATAGTACATAAATTATATCTTAAAATTTAATTAAAATGTAGACTATAAAAAATAGCTTGGAATACAGGATCTGGATTGAGTGAGAAGAACCATTGGAAGAAATATTTGGAATTACATGTAAATTCAGTTAATGGAGGGTCCTGAATTTCACTTTTACATTTGGAGATTGTATTTTGTTCTTCATGCTGTCATAATATTAAATCCTCACATTTAGTATCAGACACTCAACTTTATGAATCATTTTACTATTGTATCACATAACTAGACATATAAGAGACTTATTTAAAAATCTAGGTATATACTAACAGATTTTACAAGAATGGATAAACTTGGCATGATAATTGAGACTGAATGAGGAATTGACCCCTGTTTGGAAGTCTACTCATGAAAGTATGAGAACAAACTTGGTGAGCATAGTATAAATAATATAGATTTCAGTACTCTCAATGGGGTATTTCTTTACTGGAGTGATAAATCCTTTTCTTCTACATTTACTAATATATTTTTCTTACTATACCCTTCACTGTAGGTGATAATGGATAAGCAATGAACTCTCTTTTTTTAATGTATGATGATCATCCTCCACCCTAAATTCTAAAGGGTAGCGTAGCTTTACAGTTTAAAAAGCATTTTCAAGTAAAATATATATTCATTTTATTATCTTAGTAATAGTGTACTAGCTTTATTTATGTTAGTTTTATTATAGCTCCAATTTTAGAGATAAGGAAAGTATGCCTCCAAAAGTGAAGGGGAACAAGATACAAACAGAACTGACGTTTATTGAACATTTATTATGTGTCACCATTATGATACAGAATATCTATCTGCTGTTTGAGGTAATCCACACAACACCCTTGAGAGATAAGAAATATAGTTCTGTTAATAGATGATGAAAAAGAGACTCAGAAGCAAATGTCCAGGATAGCACAGAATTGGTAAAGAGTAGAGCCAATGACCGAATCCAAATTTTGGCTTCAAAAATGTGTCTGTTTCACTAATCACACCCCTTATGAGAAAATATAAAGAAAATATAGTTTGAATCCAGCATTTTCCATTCCAAATTCAGTTTTCTTCATTGTGCATCTACTGGTCAAAGTTGATATTTTCGAACCTACAGTTCATTTCAAATTAGTTTTATAACAAGTTTTAAATAACTCTCAAGCTTGCAGATTAATTGTTACCCATTTTGTATGACCGAAGTAGTTAAATTAATATATAATTTTATAGGGACCATGATTCAAACAAAACTCAATATTGGTGATTTTTTAAATGTTTAATTTGAAATCTGTTCTTTCTATATACTTAGATTTTTGTAGAAACTACAGTCACAGAAACATTTTCTGACACAATTATCCTATTTTTTAAATTTAACTTTTAAAAATTAGCTGTAGTTTTATATTTTGGGATGTGTCTGTCTTGATTATTGGCACATAGCATGTTCTTTCTCCAGATGTCAGTATTGACTTTTCTCATGTTGAGAGGCGTTATGGTTTTCCTCTGAGAGTCTACAACTTGAAATTCATTGCCAAGGGTCATGACTCCAAATTTATCATTCCAGATGCCCATATGATCGGGGACTCATATGAGGCAATTTTTAAAATTTATGCTCAGAATGAATAAGCTGATAACAAGATAGCACAAAGCAGTCTTATAAAAGGTACAGATACACCTAAAATTTTTGTGGGAATCAACAGGCAATTAACAAGGTCATTTTGTTTCCACAATGCTTCATTCCACAATGAAGAATTGAGGGCGCAAATGAAACTTAGGGAAGAAGTTTGTAAGAGGCTCCCGAACTTACATTCTCTTTATAAGAACAACACAGTAGAGTTTGCCTTTAGCTGCTAAAGCCTTTCCTTTAAATAGAATTTGATCTCTCATCAGTCATTGCAATGCTCTTAATTTTTAAAACAATGTGCAAGGCTAATTAAGTAATATTTAGGAAGGTATTTCTCTGAGATTAGATTTGTTCTCATTTCAATAAGCTGACAGTGCCTTGCTGTTTATTACTAAGAGGAGAAAACAATTTCAGGCACTGTGGACCTAACTGATACTTTGGAAATAATTTCTAATGAGTTTGTGCATTGCACAAGTCTGAAAGTACTCTTTTCTTTCTTTTTGGCTTTATCGTTTATGAGATTGCAGACAGTTAAAAAAATATCATACATATTCAGCCTTTAAACAAATGAAAAACCTCACTAATTTATCTAAAAGTTACCCAGATTCGGGCAAGACTTGTGTCATTTCCTAGAGTTTTGTTTTTGTATGGGTGACCTCACAAAGGTTCTGATCTTAACAAATTAAATTCATTGCAGATGTTAACGGACCCCAGTATGTTGTCTAGTGAGAATTGATACTTTTGCCAATTTTGCCTGAAGAGGGCAGTGCTTCACCAATGGAAGCAATCTTTAAGGGTAAAATTTTGGAGACTGTAGTGACTCTAGGAATCCTAAGGAACCATCTATAGCCGACTCTGTACTCAGCACAGCAGAACAAATAAACAGACTTTTTACTTATTAATATAGTAATGTATTGCTAACATGTCACCTTTATATACTTTGGCCTCGTTGATAATTTCAGAAAATAAATCCTTGCAATTTTAAATATTTTATTTTATTTATTTATTTATCTTTTTTTTTTTGATAGACATTGGGGAGAGTATGTGCTATGGTGAGCGCTGTGAATTAAGATTGTTGAATCATAGACCTGTACCTCTGAAACAAATAATACATTATATGTTGAAAAAAAAGAAGAAGATAGCAGGAAGGGAAAAATGAAGTGGGGGAAATCGGAGGGAGAGACGAACCATGAGAGACTATGGACTCTGAGAAACAAACTGAGGGTTCTGGGGGCGGGGGATGAGTTAGCCTGGTGATGGGTATTAAAGAGGGTACGTATTGAATGGAGCACAGGGTGTTTTACACAAACAATGAATCATGGAACACTACATCAAAAACTAATGATGTAATGTATGGTGATTAACATAATAAAATAATAAATAAAATTTTTTTAAAAAGCAATTTTAAATATTTTAAAACATTACTACAGGATCATATTTCTTAAATATACTATTCTTGTAGAGGCCTGACAAAAATTACTGTATTTACCAGCTAAAGACAGAAATTCTTCTCAGCAAAAGAATGGGTCTTTATCTAGGAAAATCCCTTAATGAATCCCTGGAAGGTCCCAGGTAAGGTCAGATGGTGTGGGTGTGAAGGTGAGGAAGAGGATGGGGTCAAACTTTCTGTAAAGGAAGAAAACAAACAGAGCTGGGGACATTGAGGGTACCTAGAGTCAGGAGAGAGTATGTTTTCTCATTAGTTGAAATGATTGAAGTGACTCAAGGTGTAGAGTTCTATACTTTATTTTTAAATTATCCACTGTATAGTCTGTTGAGGTATGCCTCCCACCTGTCAAGAATTTCCACAAAATCCTTTTGCTCCCAGTTAGCTTGTGTTTTTGCCAATTGGGGTGAAGCAGGGACATCGACAGATCTGTTTCATGTGTTTCACTTGGTGAATAAATGAACAAATGAGTAAACGAATCAATGATTAATTATACTTGTATGCATTCTTGGTGACCGCCGTTCATAATTGTACAAGTTATGTTCTAATATGGAAAGACCACTCAAGTCCTAGAGATACCTAGGCTGGCTCCCACCTCCATTAAATGGCCCCTGAATGTATGTTTCCTAGGTTTGCCTTCTGCGGTTTTCCATCTTGATCTTTCTGTTGTACTTCTAACCCCAGCCGTTATATCTATAATGGCAACTGAAAAAAAAAAAAAAAAAGCCATCGTCAAAATAGATTAAATTACTTTGTTGTCTTACTGAGGACGGTAGACCAGGAAACAGTCTTTCAGATTGCTCTGAAGAAATGCTCCCAGGCTTGTTCACATACAGGAGATTCTATGCAGAAAGGGGAAGGGAGGTAGCTGCTTGCAAGCCGCTCTCCAACGTATAATTGCGTGTCACGAGATATAATTTGTTCATTTGAAAAAAATGAAGGTTTACTGATTTCCACAGAGACATGAGAAAGACCCTTAGATCATCTTAACACATTATGTTTCTAACTTATCTGATTATTACAAAGTACTGCTTGCTGGGGTGCTTGGGTGGCTCAGTCGTTAAGCGTCTGCCTTCAGCTCAGGTCATGATCCCGGGGTCCTGGGATCGAGCCCCATATCAGGCTCCCTGCTCAGCGGGGAGCCTGCTTCCCCCTCTCCCAGTCCCCCTGCTTGTGTTCCCTCTCTTTCTGTCTCTTTCTCTGTCAAATAAATAAAGTCTTAAAACAAACAAACAAAAAACAAAGTTCTGCTTGCATATATCTACTTGACTGGTTTTCTGGTTCTTACTTTTGACGTCCCCTTGAGGTCACGTGAGCTGGTCACAGAAGGCTAATGTCAGTCACCTACTTTAATGCTTTGCAGTTTTAGGGCACATTGGGCTGTGTGTAATTTTCTTCAGTGTACTAAAACCGCTGGTGTGAGTTGAGAACCATAGATAATGAAAGTCAATACAAGTCATATAAAAATCTACTAAAGAGGTCAGAGGCTGTGTGATTCTGTAACCAATTTGCATAAACTTTGGCATTTGTTCTAGATTTCAGTTGCTCAGCTGGCCGCTTGTTTTTCTTTTGTGGTCTTCCAGATATGTTCCTTATAGTTGAGTTTACTAAATAAATAGGAAAAGATTCTATTTGAGGAGACCTTGGAATGATGCAGTTAGAAAGAGGAAGAAAAAAATTGGGGTATAAAAGGCTGGGGAGGGAAGAAGTCTTGGAAAACAAAGATCATGACAATGTTTTACATAAATAGAAAATAAGTATCGATAGTGATATATATATACTAGTATGAAATTTACTTCAGTTTAGAAGTATTGTGGAATGAGCCACATGAATGCAATGAAAAGAAATATGAATGCCATCCTTTACCCCAGCTAATATATACAGGATTATTTAATGGATGTTGAGAAATGTGTTCTCCTGAAAATGACACTTTGTTATTTTGTGGTTTTTTTGCTTAAAGATATCACTGCCAAAATGAATGTTAAAGAGGAGTAAATTCAGTAAAAGTGAGCAGAACAACACATTAACATAAGTCTTAAAAATAGTTCTGTGTGTGGGAGAGAAGATGGTTGCTCTAAACTTCATTAAGCCAATTGTTGAGAAGACATCTGGAATCTGATACTAGGGGAGGCCAGGCAATAAATGTGAATAGCTATTTTGTGTTAAAATGCAGCAGTTTAAGTAGGATTTGTTTGAACAAAATGCATTTTTTAGTACTCACCCATGGTGTTGCCTTGGCTCGCCCATGGGTCCTGGGTGTGGGGAGAGGACATGAGAGCCAGGAGGTGAAGAGTAGGTTTCAGTCTCCACCCCAGGACAGAGACAAGTAAGTGATGGGCAGTCTGAGGCCTGCTCCCCAGATGGGATCTGTCTAGATCTGACTCACACATGTGAGCAATTTTATTTTTTCTTCCAGTATTATAAACTCATTGAGGGTAACAACCATGCATTTTCTGTATCCCTACAACTAAAATAATGGATATTCAATGAAAACAAATTAATGAATAGTTTATCTCCCAAGAAATAAGATATGCAAATTTTATTGAAAGAAAAATAATTCAGAGTTAAAATGTGATGGGGATTTAAAGAATTGATCTTGTGAAAAATCAAAAAGTTCATGAATGTTTGTGTTGTTTCACTCAATGAATGACTACGCCCCATTAGGGTCAAGGTGAATAAGACACAGCAGCTGCCTTCAAGAAACCTAACGTCCACTGAGCCAAGCTGTACTTGAGTACACTCACGTTTTTTTTTCTGGGAACTCCATATTTAATATTCCTTTACATAACATTAATTCATTGCCTAGGCATGGAACATGAAATTGTTTTTTGTTTTTTTAAGTAGGCTCCACGCTTAATGTGGAGCCCAATGCAGGGCTTAAATTCACAACACCGATCAAGACCTGAGGTGAGATCAAGAGCAGACGCTTAACCAACTGAGCCACCCAGGTGCTCTGAAGTCTTATATTCAATGATAAAGTGGGTGGAAAAAATACAGATCCCAGGACATTTTCATGAACCCTCATTTCTACCTTTATGATATTTGCCAAAGACCCAGCACAATGATGGGTTGGGGGCTACTGCATGATATACAGACTACAAAAACCAAAACCACCAAAACACAAAAGAAGATTTTCAAAACCAAACCAATAGAAGGAGGTTAATTTAAGAATTACGCTTATGCTGGGGGCACCTGGGTGGCTCAGTCGGTTAAGCATCTGTCTTTAGCTCAGGTCATGATCCTGGCATCCTGGGATCGAGTCCCATGTCAGGCTCCCTACTCATCAGGGAGCCTGCTTCTCCCTCCCCTGCTCCCCCTGCTTGTGCTCTCTCTCTGTCAAATAAATAAATAAAATCTTAAAAAAAAAAAAAAGAATTATGCTGATGCTGTAATCTTTGTGGCAACTCTGCCTAAATGAGCTTTCTTTCCATTGTGGTATGAGCACAAAATAGCTTGTCTTTAATGTACTTATAAGTTCCAATTCATTTGTTATTTCATTGCTTTATTTTGCAGCTTTTTACTGAGTACTGAAGGCGAGGAAGCAGGGCACCTAGGTGGCTCAGTTGGTTAAGCATCCGACTCTTGAATTCAGGTCAGGTCGTGCGTGATGTCAGGGTTGTGAGATCGAGCCCCCAGTAGGGCTCCCCTCTCAGTGCAGAGTCTGTTTGAGATTCTCTTTTCCTCTTCCTCAGCCCCTCCCCCTGCTTGCACACGCTCTCTCTCTCTCTCTCTCTCTCTTAAATAAATAAATAAATAAATAAATAAATAAATAAATAAATCAAATCTTTAAATAAATAAATGCCAGGAACTGTTGTGGACAGTGGTGATTTAATGATGAATGAAAGAAACAAAAATCCTGCATTCCAAGAACTCCTATTTCAGTCCACCCAGAGCCATATCTCCCTTCCCATACCATTTGGGCAGCCATTCTGTGTCTGTACTCTGTATTTCTGCATCTGTGTAGCTTGTCCATAAAGGTCACTTATTTGTATTCCCAGGGATTCTGAATAGGCATGGGTCCTTACAGCTGTCATCAACTCTTGCCTAATTCTGGTTAAGTCTCTCTGTTTTTATTCATTTGTCATCTGTCCATGGGTATTCTCTTGCCGTCATCAGAGAACATTTTAAAAGGGCTTAGATTTTTTAATTATTTTCTTTTTTTGCTATTTCAAAGAAGCTCTTTCATGATATAGACAAATGAGTTTCTTTCAAAAAGGATTACCAAGGATTGTACTCAATATAAATCCCCTTGACCCTGACTCCCACTCTGATTACAGAGTACTTTCACTTTCTGTTTTATACATCCTGCCAGTGTTTGAAGCTTCTCAAGCATATATTGCTTTTTTCTATTCTGGGAAAAGAACAGAGATATTAAAAAGTTGAGTAAATATCTGAGGAGATATGTTAAGCAAATACATCATCAAAAGAGGTTTTCAAATATTAAATAAAATTTGTATGAGCTATTGAGGGAACTGTAAGAAATTTAATTAAGTTTTTCTTATGCAGAGTAGAGATGATAAGAAGAAATGTTTTCGCAAGCTCATCTCCCATATAATTAGGAATGCCATGAAAGGTAGACGTGTTCGTTCTCTAGAATAATGGAACACCGAATTACTCCCATTCTTCACTGTAGAAATTTATTTGCTGATTGAAATAAAACACTGAAATTCAAGACTTCAGGTACAAAGAGGGAATTTTTGAAGGTCATTATTCAAATTATAGTGAATAGAACTTAGAATTTAATTGTAATTGTCAAAGACTCTTCATCAGGTCAGCAAGTCTGACTGAAACATGACTCCTGATTTTATGTCATATATTTATCACAGTCCCTATCTCCATCATCATCCATTCTGGAGTCATTTCACACCCCTACTGCCTCAAGTTCCATAGACAAGAGGCTAAAACTCGAGATGAGGATGATGGATATGGTTCAGTCATCTATAGGTCTCTGACTTTGACTTCCTTTTTCATTCCTCATACTCACTGAGTCCTCCAGAAAGGCTTGCCTATCAATTTTATAATGCTTCTCCCATTAATGTACGTTTTTGTTTATTTGTTTGTTTCCATGTAGCCGTGTACCACCTGTATATGAGATCTTTTAAAAACATTTTTGTAACCACATTCCCAGAAGAGTGATTGTTACCTAATGGGGATAAATGGATCTGTTGAAAATGGTATTATTTTAATGAATTTTTAACATGGGAAATCAGGCAGTGATAATGCTATAAGAAAAGCAAAATGCTATTTAAGCAATGTTAACCTAGGACATAATGCTAAAATGGAAAGAGTGAAGCTTAAAAGCATGTTTCCAATGCTTTTCTATTTGCTGTCCTATTTATTTGGAGTACACAGAAAAGCTTGTCAGTGGTTATAAAGATACACAGTTGTAGTGGCCAGTTACAGGGCTGGCCCCAGTGATTCTCACCCCCTGGTATGCATGCTGGTTGTCTTACTGGCCCATGCTGAGCAGGCCTCACCTGTGAAACAAGTAGGAGATGGGAAATTATTGTAGCTTCTGCTTTTCTTTTTGAGTCATTTTCTCTGGGTAGAACGAGCTGCCATGTCATGAGAATCCTCAGGCAGCCTTTTGGAGAGATCTAAATGACAAGGAATAGAGTCATCTTGCCAACAGCCAGACCCAACTTGCGGGGCATGTGAGTAGGCCTCCTTAGAAATGATCCTCCAGGGGGCGCCTGGGTGGCTCAGTTGGTTAAGCAACTGCCTTCGGCTCAGGTCATGATCCCGGGGTCCTGGGATCGAGTCCCACATCGGGTTCCCAGCTCAGCGGGAGGCCTGCTTCTCCCTCTCCCACTCCCCCTGCTTGTGTTCCTGCTCTCGCTGTCTCTGTCTCTGTCAAATAAAAAAAAAAAATCTTTAAAAAAAAAAATTAAAAAAAAAAAAAAAAGAAATGATCCTCCAGCCACAGTTGAGCCTGCAGATGACAGTAGTCCTGGCCAACATCTTAGCTGTAACCTAATGAGGTCCTGAGCCAGACCCACCCAGATAAGCCACCCTTAAATGCTTATGCCCAGAATAAATGATACAATAAACATCTATTATTTTAAGCTTCTAGGTTTTAGAATAATTGGCTATTCAACAATATAGCTTACCAGTATAGGCATACTTATTAAAGAAGTCACTATAACTTTTAAAACTCTAACTTTCATCTTATTCCATTATAGTTATAAAATATACTTAAAATCAGCACTTTTTTTTTTTCTGACAGAGTTTAACTACTTTATATGAGGTTATAAACATGAAAACACTCTACGGCAGGCATATTTAAATATATCTTGCTCCTGATCATTGTTATTTTTAACAATGCCAGCAGTCAACATAGTAAGTCTTATTAGTGTAGAGTTATGGAAACTTGGTCTTAGAAATAATTTTACAGCTTTTGATTTTAAAATACCATGAATATTTAATTCAGATGGTATTAAAATGTATCTCTTAATTCTACCATTCCCAACTTAACATAATTTAATTTTAATAAGGTGTCCTTAAATTAAAAAAATATGAACCATAAATATATGGGTATAATTTATCTGAAAACAAAGTGATGTGTATGGCTAGTTTTTGACCAGCTGTGCTTAATCTATTTTTTAAATCCTTTTGCAAATAGTGACTAAGATGCATGACATTCAAAGGTAAGAAGCAATTTTGTTCTAAATTAGAATGATAGGCTGACATTGTAGTTCATTTCTCCCTTAGCCTTTATACTGGAAAAGAAATGCATCCTTACCCATCCTCCTAGTAAGTGTATTCCCATATTCTTTTTATTGATTTATTCAAATAAGCTGCTATAGTTTTTTTCTTCCAATATACACCTCCCTGGCATTATCTATTCCATACTCTTCTGAAAGAATTTAACATATCCCTCATAAAAAAGAGCTCTATTTTATGCTTTGTTTGGATAAATGTATTTTTTAAGAATTTTGAGGACCAGTCTTTCTGAGGTACAGGTGATCACTGGAGTGAAATGTGAATCTTATCAAATCAAGAAGAAACTCAAACTATGGAGCCTGAACTAGGCAGCTTTGAAACTATTTCTCTTGATCAGAATTAACAGCTCTCAATTGGAAGCTCATCCCTCAACAAGTACTAATGTTAAATGCTGTTGTTTCTTAGGTTGTTAGAGAAAGATGCAGCATTTTCCACAGGAATAAATGGTTTGTATGTCTCCCAGATTACTTGTCAATAGAGGAAACAGAGAATAATAGCATTGTTTTCTTCATCTAACTTCCTTACTATTGAAAAACAATCTGAGTCTTCTCTTGATGAAAAAGTATTCTGAAAATAGTGCTTCTGCAGTAAAAAGAACAGGATTTTTATTTTTTTACATTCAGTCATTTCTGGATATTTTCCCTATGATGCTCAAGATATTTAATTTTAACCACAATTAGGTATAAGACTTGGTCTTGCTTCTTACCAGCTACCTTGGATATATTTCTATTTTGGATATATTCAGTATAGTGCAATGTCTTTCTTTTAATATCTGCCCAAGAGAGAAGCAAATGTATCCTAAGACATACTCAGAGAAGTGGGGACATGATTATTAATGCTAAACTGCCTTTTTTTTAATTTTTAATTTTTTATTTAAAATCAATTTAATTAACATATAGCATATTATTAGTTTCAGAGGTAGAATTTAGTGATTTATCAGTTGTGTATAATACCCAGTGCTCATTCCATCAAGCGGCCTCCTTAATGCCCATCACCCAGTTGTCCCATCCCCCCCCTCCCCTCCAGTAACCCTCAGTTTGTTTCCTATAGTTAACAATCTCTTATGGTTTGTCTCCCTCTCTGATTTCATCTTATTTTATTTTTGCTTCCCTTCTTCTATGTTCATCTGTTTTGTTCCTTAAATTCCACATATGAGTGAAATCATATATTTGTCTTTCTCTGATTGACTTATTTCACTTAGCATAATACCCTCTAGTTCCATCCACATCATTGCAAATAGCAAGATTTCATTTTTTTGATGGCTGAGTAGTATTCCACTGTATATACCATGTCATCTTTATTCATTCATCTGTCGATGGACATCTGGGATTTTTCCATAGTTTGGCTGTTGTGGATATCGCTGCTATAAACACTGGGGTGCATCTGGCCCTTGGAATCACTATGTTTGTATCCTTTGGATAAATACCTAGTAGTGCAATTGCTGGGTCATAGGGTAGCTCTATTTTCAACTTTTTGAGGAACCTCCAAACTGTTTTCCAGAGTGGCTGCACCAGCTTGCATTCCCACCAACAGTGTAAGAGGGTTCCCCTTTCTCTGCATCCTCGCCAACATCTGTCGTTTCCTGACTTGTTGATTTTATAAACTGCTGTATTTTATTCAGGGAAAATAAATGTCCTTAGAAAACATTGCTGCCATGAAAGCCTGGTGATATTGCCCTGCTCAAAGTTATGTATACTTCATTTACTTAGAATAATGTGTTCTAAACCAAAATATTTTCTTATGTGATTTCCCTTTCCCTTTTCTCAAGGTAAAATAATCACAGTCATATCTCTTAGAAATAATGTAGGTATTATCGCTCCCATTTTGTGGATGAGAACACTAAGGCACTGAGTGATTAAGAAATATAATATGCACAGGAAATTCTTAGGTGAAGAATTTCATCTAAATATGTTGAGTGCAGTTGTAGGTGATGAGAATTTTGCTCAGATTTGAGATACATTTTTAACATTAAAAAGACATCTGCCTCTCAGTTTGTTTACTTGAGTCATGGTCAGTGTCTCCTGCCATATGCCAGTAGCCCTTGGGTATGACATGGGGTCACTGAGCAGTAAAGGGCAAGAAGGAGGGAGCTAGATGCAAGATGGAGGTACTGACAGCACTTTGGAGAGGGGACAATACTGGCACAGTGGCCAAGATACAGAGTACTTTCAGCACTATTTCCAGAGGAGCTTGTTCCAGAACATCGAACAGAGTGAAAAATTATGACATCTCATGGTAACCTAGCTGGGGATTAGAACTTTGGGAGTGGAGGCATGGAGACCGTCATGACCACATCTGCACATAGGTAATGGAGTGTTTATGATCTGTGTTATGTGCAAGGTCTAAGGTGCTGGGGATGAAAGCTATATAGACAGTGATACAGGGTTCAGATGGATAAGCTATACATTTGTTCAACTTAATGTGGATAAGTATATGAGACCGAACCACCACCCACTATCACTTTCCTCAGCACAACTGCATTAGTCATATTCCTACATAATATTATTATCTCTGCTTTGGGCAGAACTAATGTTAAAATCATTCATATGAATAACACTTTGGTGTATTGTGGAAATAATACTCATTTTGGTCCTTAAGTTCTTAAAAATGTCTTTGTGAGAAATTTGTGAATTCTTATTTTCAGGAGAAAATTCTTCAAAGATGAATTTAAGTTCCCTTTAAAAAGTCAGATAATGATAGATAGCTAAGCAAATTAGTTTTCATTTTTATTAAAACATTTCTTCTTAACTCCAATAAGAGATAAAAATCAAGTGTACTTTCAATGGGTTCTATTTTGTTTTATCTTAAACATTTTAAGGTTTTTGTTATTCCCAAACAGTTAAAGATTAAATGGGGGTGAACTAGGCATAAGAATAGCTAAATTCAATTATCATGAGGACTTAAACAGAAAAATGTTCATTTGGACAAAATCTTCAATTTCTATAGATTTTCTCATGGAAGAAGCCTAAAAAGTCTTGTAGAGATTCAGATACTTGGTGTTAAACTTACAACATATTCTTTTTTTTTTTTAAAGATTTTTTTAATTTATTTATTTGAGAGAGAGAGAATGAGAGACAGAGAGCATGAGAGGGAGGAGGGTCAGAGGGAGAAGCAGACTCCCTGCTGAGCAGGGAGCCCGATGCGGGACTCGATCCCGGGAGTCCAGGATCATGACCTGAGCCGAAGGCAGTCGCTTAACCAACTGAGCCACCCAGGCGCCCACAACATATTCTATTTACTTTTGCATTTCTTAAAGGGCAAGGTATGATCTAAATTTATTTTGAGATTTTTAATATTTAAAAGTCTATTAATAATATTCAGCAAGACAATGGAATGTGCATTGAGACATCATCTTGAATCAGCAGGGAAAAAAATCCAACCAAGTATTGGGCAAGAATATTGAATTATGGATCCTAACATATTCTGGATTTGTACAAGACTCCACATCCATTTATTGAATAAATAAAAACAACGGGTGAGCTTCTGTGCCAGGTCAGAAAGAGTCTATATATTTCAGGTCTTATGAATCATGCAACCTAAGAGGTGGGACAGACATTAAACAAATTAACTACATTTGGACAAATTAAGCCATTTATCAGCAACGAAAAAAAAAATTGAACTGTAACTGGAAGGGCCAGAGTACTGTCCTTGAGGAAGTGCTTGTAGGTGAGCCCTCAGGAATGAGGAGGAGTCACACATATGAGATGGAAAGAGTACAAATCAAGATCCAGAACAGCCAGTAGATTTTAATGTTCAGCTAGAAGGGGAGGCTGATAGAAGAGGCCACCGAGATAAGGAAGAGGGGAAAGGGAACTGAAACAAGACTGGAATTATGGGCAGTGAGAAAGTCAAGGGAGGAGAGCTCAAGATGAAGGAGTCAAAACTGGTCAAAACTGACTGTACAGGGAGATGAAGGAAAATGGCCGCTGGTAAGCCACCACTCCTTTTGGTGGCTTGGACATCATCTGAAGCCTCAGCATCTGTGACTTACCATTGATTGGAGGGTAGGTAGCAAAAAAGGGGATGAAGAGAAATACACACCACTTTTTAAAAAATTTTTTTAGATTGTATTTAATTATTTTAGAAAGGGAGAGAATTCCAAGCAGACTCTGTGCTGAGTGTGGAGCCCAATTGGGGCTTGATCCCACGACCCTGAGATCATAACCTGAGCCAAAATCAAGAGTCAGATACTTGATTGACTGAGCCACCCAGATGCCCCAAAATATCTACCACTCTTAAGAAGTTTAGCTATGAGAAGATGAAAAAAAAAAAAAAACCATTGAAAGAAAATAAGGGTAGTAGGAGGCTTTTGTTTTGTTTCATTTTGTATGGTTCTGAGAAATTGGCGCTACCACTGTCTCTCATACAAAACAATGAGGTCCACAGTAAGGAAAATACTGTGAACATGGTAGTAAAAGTGAAAGTGTGTTGAAAATGAGTCTTCTTTCTCATGAATGATTTAATTATAAACAGCAATACTGACAATACGAAACAAGCAGAATTATGAGTGTGATTGCCTCTCAACATTTTTTTTAAAGATTTTATTTATTTATTTGAGAGAGAATGAGAGAGAGCATGAGAGGGGAGAGGGTCAGAGGGAGAAGCAGACTCCCCACTGAGCGGGGAGGCCAATGTGGGACTTGATCCTGGGACTCCAGGATCATGACCTGAGCTGAAGGCAGTCGCTTAACCAACTGAGCCACCCAGGCGCCCTGCCTCTCAACATTTTAATGTCACATAAAATCTAGAATATTTTCTATAACACTTAAGTCTTCAAAGCTAACTCCATTATTCAGATGCACTATAATGGTTCACAGCATAATGCCTGATTATTTTCTCTGCTTTCCCCTAAGAAACGTAAGGATACTAAATAAAATCAAGTAGAAACTAACTCTCTTTAAGAAAGGAGGCTTTGTCTAGCCTGTAATTGTGTCAGATGGGTTAATGCCTTCTGTCTTAGCTTAAATATAAACTCTGGGTTTGGGTGTTGAGAGAGAATAACTTTCTAGACTAGCCTCCAACAGACTAGAATTTTTTTAGGGTGTTTGCTTAACGAATGGGTGAACTAAAACTCAAAAACAGTTTGAAAACATACTCAGACTTTTGGATGAAAAGTATGCCAAGATTGTTCATGTCAATCACCATGAATATTAAATTAAGACTAATTTGAAGTTAATGAGAAAGTCTCTTTTATCAGTGTGACCTACAATTGCCAAATTTCTCAAAGTTCGGTATTATTTATGTGTTGGATTAAATGATTGTCTTCCATTAATTACTAAGTGCTTACCATTTCATTAAACATTTAGTAACCACTGTCTTTTGAATTAAGATAATTTCATGACAGCACTGGATTAGTCCACCGATTTATAATGTTCTATGACCATGATTCTTTCTATTAGAATTCTGTTTTCAAAAATCAGATATTGTAGCAATAAAATAACTGATAGACTTCATGATTTCTAATACTAGAATTATTTGATTCAGTTCAAATAGGAATTCTGAATATAATAAAGGTGACAATAGCTGATAATAAAAGTAGACAATTTAATAAATGATTAGAAAGATGGAGTAGCTGAGGTCAATAAAAATAAAATAGGATTCCCCCCTTCATTTTTTTTTTTTTTACATCCAAGTAAATTCCAGATGGATCAAAACTTTTTAAACTAAAAATAAATCTAGTTTTCTGGCTTTAGCTCTAATATGTAAAAAGCTAGGAAGTTGTTATTCTCATGCTTACAACAAGAAAAAGTTGGACAAATGCAAATTGGCAACATTTCTAGGACTCATCAGGTAACTGAAGCTGTCGGCTGACTGACATTCCTGGCAAGTCCAGATACAGAAGCCCAGATCTGGTTGTCTGGATTAGAGTTATCTGAAGTCATAACCTGAGAGGAGCAAACACATGGCCATTTCAGTTAATTGTTGGAGATTGTGTGGGCTTCAGCGAGAGCCACGATGTGTGAGCTTTTAGGGGGGCCCTCACACATTGATTGGAGGGTAGGTAAAGACCTGAGAACATGCCCCCACAGCTCTGACTGGACGAGGGAAGAGCAACCATTATGAAAGAAGCCCAAAGCATTTCCACTCAATGCTCAAAAGGATGTGTCATATGGGAGGCAGGAGAGAAGGGACTTTGCCTGAGCTCAGTTCTGAAACCTTACCTCAGCTGGGAGGAGGCAGTTCCTCCCTGCTCACATTTCAACAGGGGATAGGGCTTTAAGAAAATAGATTGGAGGAAAAAAAAAAAGAAAGAAAAGAAAATAGATTGGAGGGGTGCCTTGGTGGTGCAGTTGGTTAAGCGTGGGACTCTTGGTTTTGGCTCAGGTTGTGATGTCAGGGTCGTGAGATCAAGCCCTGTGTTGGGCTCCACGCTGAGTGTGGAGTCGGCTGAAGTTTCTTTCTCTCCCTCTCCCTCTGCTCCTCCCCGCCTCATGTGTGTGCTCACTCTCTCTCAATCTCTCTCTCTCAAATAAATAAATAAATCTTAAAAAAAAAAAAGATTGGAAATGCCACAACCAGGAAGGCAGTAGGAGGAAAGGAGAAAAAGCTGTATGTCTAAAAGAAGGGAAGAATCCCTTGTGAAGTGTGCAGCCCAGAAACAGGTCCATTAATGCCTAAGACTTACTCAGAAGATTACAGAGTGCTCCTCCTTTCTCCATTCTACCACCACCCCAGTAGGGCTCCAGCATAATAATAATGAATTACAGTTGAAAGAACCACAAGATGTAGACTTTCTTTGGGAAAAATTATTTCTATAAGCCCAAAGTCAAGAGTACAGATGAAAACAAAAGCTCCAGAGAAATATGAAGCCTTGGACAGTCACAGCTATAGCAAACATTAAACCCTGGCCAACTGCTGGTCAGATTAACATAATACACTGAGGACTGTTTACCAAGTTCATTATTTGCTACATGTCTGGCTTTCAAAAATCAGAGTGACACAGCTTGACAAAAGGCAAGAAAAAACACACCATGGAGATATGGCAAACATGAGAATCAGATACCCATTTTGGGCTTATCACACAGGGAATCTAAAATAACCATGAATAACATGTTAAGAGATCTGATTGAAAAGGGAGACGACATGCAAGGACAGATGGGTAAGCAGAGAGATGGAAGTTCTAAGAAAGAATCAAAATGATATCTTAGAAATAAAAAATAAAGGCAGTAACAGAAATGAATACCTTTGGCTGACTCATCAGTAGAGTTGACATGACCAAAGAATTAGTGAACTTGAATGTGGGTCAACAGAAACTGCCCACAAGCAGAAATGTAAACAGAAGGAAGAATGAACACAGTTATAGCAGCAACAAACCCTCAAACATAATAGCACATCCAAGAACTGTGGAATACTATTAAAATGCATAATTTCTCTATAAATTGGGGTAGAGGAGGAAGGAATAATGAACAGAGCAGAAAAAGTATTTGAAGTAACAATGGCAGAGAACTTTCTAAAATTAATTATGGACACCAAACCACCCATCTAGGAGCCTCCGAGAATAACGAGCAGGATAAACACCAACAAAGACACAACCAATCATATACTATTCAAACTAAAGAAAACCAAAGAAAAAGACAAAATGTTAAAGGACATTAGGAGTGGGAGAACATTTTCCCTACGGAAGAACCAAGACAGGAATGATGCAGACTTCTCATTGAAAACAATGCAAGCCAGAAGACAGTGTAGCAACACCTTTCCAGGAATGAAAAGCATAAAAAGAAACCACAACTCTATCAACTTAGGATTCTATACCAATAAATATATGTTCAACAATGAAGATGGGATAATACCATATGAAGACATACAAAATCTTAAATAAATTATCACCAGAAGAGGTCCATCAGGCAGAGAAAGAAGATGATACCTGTTGAAAATATGTAGCTATGTAAGGGAAAGAAGAAGACTGGAAAGGATCTACATTTGGGGAAAATTTTTTTTTTGCTTGCATTATTTTCAGTGGTTATAACTTTTCTGTAAAAATTACAAAGCAAACTGTGAAGACTATGAGTGATTACCATATGGGTTATCACATATATTGAATTAGTAACTTCCAGCCACATTATAAGAATTTCTATTACCTGATTTTTTTTCTCACATAACAGTCATTCTTTTCTGCTTTTTAAAACTTGTTTTAGGGGCGCCTGGGTGGCTCAGTCGGTTAAGTGTCTGCCTTCGGCTCAGGTCATGATCCCAGGGTCCTGGGGTTGAGCTCCACATCAGGCTCTCTGCTCAGCAGGGAGCCTGCTTCTCCCTCTCCCTCTGCCTGCCACTCCCCCTGCTTGTGCTCTCTCTCTCTCTGACAAATAAATAAAAAATATATATTTTTAAAAAATAAATAAGAAAAATAAAACTTGTTTTATTTGTTTATTCATTTTTCATAATTTTTTATACAAGCTGTATTTTAGGTCATATATTCTAGCAACTCTAGGTATTACTACCCCCCCCCCCCCACCAGCCCTTACCAAACTTGTTATAGCTTGGAGTTATTTAGTGACTGACTGTGTTACTTATTTGAATTTATTCTACTTCTCACAGAGTAAGCCTGTAATGTTGTTTCTTGGGAGACACAGACTTGGTTATGCCCACAGTCACCCTGGAAAGACAGTGGCTTTGGTATGGTTCCCTCTGACCACCTGTTGATTGCTCTATGGTTATCGACCCTGTCCTGGGGCATATATTCCTCAGAAGACTCTACCCATCATTTCCAGACTCCTTTAAAAAGACTACTTGCCGAGGCTAATGTTTGAGTTGTGTCTGGACCCTAGTCAGGCTCTTCACTGCTGTCTCTGGTCCACGTTCTCACAGATGAGCCAGCCAGTCTATAGTTCAACAGCTGTTATATGTACAACATACATGTGCATTGAGTCCACCAAGCTTCCCCTCATTGTCCTTCACTACAAGCTTCACTGTTTTGAAAGGGGTCTGAGGCTTGAACTTCTTCATACTCTATTGCAAATGAAGTCAGTCTTTGAGGTAGACATTAAGAGCTACCTGTTTTACACCCTTGTTCCATGCGCAGGAAAAGAAAAACTCTGAGACTTGAATCTAGAGCTAGGTTTGAGGAGAATAGTGCATATTTCACCGAATGGCATCATTGCTTTAGGAGTGAAATGCTCGGTGGAGGGAAGCAGTGGTCTCAGGACTTTTTTTTTTTTTTTTAAGTAAATTCTGTGCCCAACGACCCAGAGATCAAGATTTCTCTACCGACGGAGCCAGCCCAGCGCCCCTGTCCTAGGACTTCTACGAGGCTCTCCTTGCATGAAATCATTGCTAGAGAAAGGTGACTGGGGCCTGAAGTTTCTCAGCTCCATGCCCAAGGTAGGCTGTGTCCCACAGGGGAGGGATGGGGAAAGAAGAGAGTCCCCACTAGTCACCTCCACTCACCCACAACTTAGTCTCAGCAACAGGTATTGGGGGCAGTAAGTTAGCTCTCCATCTGGACTCTGGTTTGGAGAGGCAACCCCGTGTTCTAGGCTGTATCAGACTGGGATGAATTGGTAGGAGGAAGAGAGGAAGCAGGTCTTCAAACACAATAAACTTTCACTGTTCTTACCAAATGTTAGTAGAATTTCTTGAGTAAATATTTTTTCATTTGCTATATATCTGTGGGACCATTTCCAGAGACTGCTGTGTGTGTTTCATATATGTTTATTTTATATATATATATATATACACATATATGTGTAATTTTAATGTATGTGTATATATATATATATATAATTTTAATGTGTATATATATATAATTTTCCCTAGTATCACTGAGGAATGAGTCCACAGAGTTCCTCACATTGTCATGCTAGACTACAATACTGCAGTGAAATTCTTAATAGCATCTAATGTCCAGTTCAAACAGAATTACCATAGGAAGTAGAAACTCAAGAGCCTGAGTTTAATCTGACTCAAGGAATTACAAAATTAACTACAAATAAGATAAAATGAAGAAAGAAAGTGGTTCCTATTGTATATTAAAATTCAGCTATTTTTTTAATATTTTATTTATTTATTTGACAGAGAGAGACACAGCAAGAGAGGGAACACAAGCAGGGGGAGTGGGAGAGGGAGAAGCAGGCTTCTCGCGGAGCAAGGAGCCTGATGCGGGGCTGGATTCCAGGACCCTGGGATCATGACCTGAGCCGAAGGCAGATGCTTAACAACTGAGCCACCCAGGGGCCCCTAAAATTCAGCTGTTTGGAGCTCAGGTAGTAAACCCAGTAGCTTTATTTATTTTAAAGGCAGAAAACATATAATGGACAAAAAAGATAGATGACCTGTAATACAGGTTATGAAATCCATGCACATAATTATAGTCAAGTTATCAGGTCTTCATTCAGATTCAAGTTACTTTCAATTTATACAGAATTCTATCTTAGTTATCTGGTTTTGAAACCCAAAGCAGATTAAAAGTAGCTCAATGAAGCTGAATAAATTCTACTGGTGTAAAATTTAAAAGCACATCAGAATAGATCCAGTTAGTATAGGGGAAAACAGTCTGCAGAAATTCAAAAATTTATGTTAGTACTGTTCATCTTGACATAAAAACAACTAAAATGTATTTTGTATATTACTTTAGAAGACAGTGATGCATATGATACATTTTATAACAATTTCCTGAAAAATCAACTCCAAATTTTGAATGCTTTATAGTGGCTGAATTCTCAGCTCTACAGAAAATTTGGATCTAGAGCAACACATTCCCCCAGATTCCAGCTAGCCAGAACCTACTGAATTATCCATGCGTTTTTAGTCTCAACCCACTAGTTCTAGAATAGATACATTGGAGAACAGATCTGAAGTGACATAGCGCTGTAAATTTTGTTTGTGTTTCATTTCGAGCAATTAAAAACAATGAAATTTTTATCGCTTCCCTGAAATAAATACAATTATTTATTGATGACACATATAAAAATTATCAAAACCCGAGCGCCTGGGTGGCTCAGCTGTTAAACGCCTGCCTTCAGCTCAGGTCTTGATCCTAGGGTCCTGGGATCGAGTCCCGCTTCGGGCTCCCTGCTCGGTGGGAAGCCTGCTTCTCCCTCTCCCACTCCCCCTGCTTGTTTTCCCTCTCTGTCTCTTTCTCTGTCAAATAAATAAATAAAATCTTTTAAAAAAATTATTAAAACTTCAAACACTGAACTCATGAGCAGAGTTGTAGAAATACAGAAACATGCATCCATGAAGCTGAATTAGCACGAGTTATAAGGCAAACACATACTCAGTTCGGTATTTTGGCAAGCTCTTAGTAAGGAGCTAAGAGGCTAACAAAGTAGCAAGCACTGAGACTGGTCTTACCCATGCAGTTTGCTGATACGCGCCTTAGCCGTCTCTGAGTTTACTTACTCTTATTTTAGACACAATTATGGGAGCTTGGCAATGCGGTTTTCAGTGCACAGCACATTAGGAAGCAAATTAGGGGCTTTTTTCAGGAAGCAGACACATAGGCTGCAGCAAAAAGTGACAGCTGATTTAAGAGGAGACATAAAAACTTAAAAAAATCGGCATAACTCAAAAAGCATAGACGTTTTTGTATATGGAGGAAAGGGGTAAATGGCATTCCAAACCTCAGTAGCCCCAAAAGACATGTTTCTGTTTTATTTCACTGTTATGTTCTTCGTGATGACCAAGAAAAGTTTAATTATATTCAGTAGTCTATAGGAAAAGTGAGGACATAGGAAGTATATTTTAGATTTTTTTTTTTTTTTGGCCAAAGAAGTTGAAATAAACTGGATGATCAAATGGGTTTGCCTAGTTTGTCTGAGAAATTAACATACACAAGTCAATTGCCCATCAGTGACAATAAGTAAGTGAATTGTTATAACATTTTGGGGATTGCTTCCATGTCTTCTCTTTCAAATTTATTTCCGGTATTCATTTTTTAACATGAGTGTGAATTGCATAGGTGTCTTCTTAAAAATAGAAGTGGAAAAATAAATCGGTCTCTATGCTTTGAAAAAAAAAAAAAAGATCAGATAAGAGATATTTTGTTTCCTCTAAAGAAAAACCTCTCTTGGTGTCATGATCACCTTACAGAGAAGTCCAAGATTTGGAAATCCTTCTTTATAAAACACACAACTTCCTATCAGGATTTTAATTTCTCTCTTGAGTACTGGATTGCACATTTCTAGTAATTTAATTGGCAATGAATTTTTTTCTTATGCAACCTTAGATTTTATGAACTATGCCTTACATAGACTGTGAGAACCAGCACAAAGTGGAGGAAAATTTCTAGCATGAAAGAGAGAGTCCAGGATAAACAAAGACACCGAACTAAGAGAAAACAGAACTAGTGTCTGAAACAAACAAACTACAAAACTGAGAGCTAAGAGAAAATTTTGCATTGAATGCAAGGAAAAGAGGGGAAAAGAGCCATGAGAAAAGTACATGTGTATGTTCTGATTTTAAACATTCAGTAGCAAGTTCGAAACTCAGGAGAGGAAAATGTTGCAGGAAAGGAAAGAAGAAAAAGAATAAGGAATATAATTAGATGAAAACAGAGTTAGAAGATCCATCTAGGAGAACCAGAAAAAGAGAACAGAGAATGGATTATTTGTACCTGCAGCCTTTTTAAGAGTGACAGAGCGGCAGCCCTTTGAGCAAAGCCAATGTAATCCTTGAGCTAGTGACTCTGTGGCTCCCACATTTCTTGTCTTTTTCACAGTACATGGAGAAATTTAATGGTTAAGAATTATATTTGACAATATATAATTTTAGAAAGCTTTCTAGAGTGGCATATGACATTGTATTTTTTTAATTTAAATTCAATTAACCAACATATAGTACATCATGAGTTTCAGATGTAGTGTTCAATAATTCATCGGTTGCATATAATACCCAGGGCTCATCAATACATTGCATTTTTATAAAGTCAACATATATGAAGGAGTTGCTATTTGGAGTGCCCTTATGGGGAAATTACTCAAATTGTCACATCAATGTTATTGACATAGGAATACTTTGTGTTAACAAGGAAGAGGAAGTACAGGGAAAAGTGATCTCTGTCTAGAGGAAAAATAGGTGATTCTGCAGTGTTCTAATACATTAATCAAATAGATTTCACATTTGCTTTCATTTCCTAGGGGTATGTTAGCTGAAGGTGATTAGTGCTGTGTAAAAAATATTATTCAAGAAATTGAATGTTGTGGGAATTTTTTAAAAAAATCTATTTCAGTAACATTCTGGATTTTGTATTAACACAGTAAAATGTTGTTTCTGGGATATTAATTCCAGTAAGAGTTTTTTATTGTGTTGTCATGTGTAAAGTAAACATTGTTTTTTTTTTTTAAGGAATACTTGCTAGGAAATCTATTTTCTCACTGTTTAACTGAATGAAAAATTACCTAATACAGACTCTCCTCTCTTTTGTGTAAGAGAAATAGAATGACCAGGGTGTAAAGGAATAGTCATTAAGAGTGAGAATAATTTAAAATGTAAAATTTATCATTTTAAAAGAAATGATTTCTGAAAATTTCACACTCATTTTAGTATTAAATGTATTTTTAGGAACAGCTTTCCTGCTGTTTTATTTTAAGCAAAAAATAATTCATTGCCTTCTTGATAATAACCTCTTTTTATAGTGTTAGATTATTCAATCTGTTCTTAGATTAGAGACTGGGAACTTGAGCAAGTCAGTTAACATAAAAACTTTGCCCAAACCCGGAGCTTAGACATTGGAAGCTCTTTGTTATTCTGAAGCTTTTTAATTATCAATGAATAAAAACCTTTGTACCAATATTAATCCGAGTCACTGAATTAATCATTTCTCTCAATGACCACTTACTCTTCTTGACCTCTGAAGGCTCACAGTTGAACAGCAAAGAGGGTAGAAAAAGAAATTCATTATAGCACAATAACTAGATGTGGCTAGTGCTGTGGAAATGTTAGGGTTGGAAGCCATCAGCCAAGAAAGAATTCTTGAGACGTCGTTGGTGCAAAAAGGTTTTATTAAAGCATGGGGACAAGACCCAGGGGTAGAGAGAGCTGCAGTGGGGTCATGAGGAGGGGCTGATTATATACTTTCCAAGTTGGGAGGGGGTTAGGGAGAGCGTAAGTCTCTAAGGAATTTTGGAAGCAAGGTTTCCAGGACCTTGAGGGGCTAGCTATTGTTAAGAAAAGGTAATTTACTGCTGCCTGGTAAAACCTTAGTCATGAGACCCTTCAGATGTGTATCGGTGGGCCATATGCTTGGAGGATGATAGCCAACAGGTATCTTGGGGGGTAGAGATAAAGGAAGTTTCCAAAGGAATTTCTGTATGCTTAAAGTAGACTCACAAAATCCTGGAGGGTCGGGCTAATGTTAAGCTAAAATTTCCTTTTGCTCAGGGCTCCTGGGTGGCTCAGTTGGTTAAGCGACTGCCTTCGGCTCAGGTCATGATCCTGGAGTCCCAGGATTGAGTCCTGCGTTGGGCTCCCTGCTCAGCAGGGAGTCTGCTTCTCCCTCTGACCCTCCCTGCTCTCGTGTTCTCTCTCTCAAATAAGTAAAATCGTAAAAAAAAGAAAAAAATTCCTTTTGCCTTTAACAAAGTGTCAACATCGAGGCAGCTGAGTCCCTAGTTCCTTTTTCCAGGAGTTGTCAATGGGCTGTAGGCAGTAAGGAAATTTGATTTAAATTTTTCTTTTGTCTTTGTTTCCCACATCGGCTAGCCAAATAAACAAACTCTGGTTACCCTTCAAAGAAATGGCATTTATGGGAAGAACACTGGAAAGTTCAGAGATGTAGAGGAAAGGCTGAGGACCATAACTTTATAAAATCCAAAGGGATAAAGGTTGATGGTTGTGGTGATGGAGCTTCTGGGCGCTGCTGGGAGCATGGTCACCATTTGGTCAGGGCCTCACCACTGCTGGATTTTCATGGGGTGGGCTGCTGTGGCTGGGGGTAATTTCTTGTCTGCCCTTGCACCTCTCTGTCACTCGCTCAAGATTCAAACTGGAGGTGGAGTATAGGTTTGGCTGAACTTAAGTCATGCATACCATGCTCTGGCTGTCAAAGAGAAGGGAGAAAATATTGGTCCCATGTGGTCCTGAATTTGGATCCAAGGTCAAGGTTCTAGCCAGAAGAGTCAAGAGGAAGGAGCATGGGCTGACAGAGCATCCCGAAGTTTTGGATGGTTCATGCTAGGTTGAGGCAAGCCCAGCTCTCATTTATATAAATTTGATAATAAAAGGAGAAAAATATAATGTTCAATACCTGTTTCAGACCTATTTCCACCTGTTCATCCTTTATATTTGTCCATGTAACTACTATTCTTGACTTCTGTATCTGTCTAGATATTCTTTTTCTATATTCAAGTTAATATGAATATGGGGTCTTATTTCCATTTACATGTAACAAATCATATTAAATCACTGTTGTACATCTTGGTTTTTGTATTTAATATATGTTGGAGCCCTTCCCCTATCAGTACATATTTTCCTCCTTTTTTTTTTCAGTTCCATACATCATTATAGATTAACAAAGTTTATTTATCTTTAATTTAAATTACTTAGAATTACAAATAAAATCATTTAAATTATTTTAATTTAAATTATCATAATTTAAGACAAATCAGTACCTTAATGATGTATATTTGAGTTTTTCCTTCAATCTTTTGCCATCACAATTTTTGCAATGAATATTCAGAGGTCATTCTGCAAGTATGTATATATATCTATCAGAAGAATAAATTCCCATATGTAACATTTCCAAGTTGAAAATACATGTATTTGTTATTTTTAAAAATATTGACAAAATTTCCGCCATTAGGGTTGAATTTTTGCTCTCATCAGCAGTATATGAAAGAGCCCAATTCATCATAGCCTCTCCAAAAAGGAACATGACATTGATGGGGCACGTGGGTGGCTCAGTTGTCAAGCGTCTGCCTTCAGCTCAGATCATGATCCCAGGACCCTGGGATGGAGCTCTGAACTCGGCATCAAGCTCCCTGCTCAGTGGGAAGCCTGCTTCTCCCTTTCCCACTCCCCCTGCTTGTGTTCCCTCTGTCGTTGTGTCTCTGCCAAATAAATAAATAAAATCTTAAAAAAAGAGAACATGACATTGAACTTTAGTATTTTTGCCCATAAGATAGTTTCAAATTTTTTGTCACTTTTCTTTTACATGTTTATCAAATTTTGCCAATTTTAAGTTTCACTTTTAAAATTTTTGTTGTTGCTGTTTATTAATGCAGTCAAATTTATCTTTCCCTTACTGTTTCTAGATGATGAATTGTATTTAGGAAGATACTCCCCACCACACTGTTAAAATGGAATCTAATTATTATTGGTTATTTTCACATTTTAATCTTCAATCCATTTGGTAGTAATTTAGTGTATTGTGATGGAACTTCAAATCCATCTTTTTTACATAGATGTCCAGTTGTCCATTTATCGAAGTCTATAATTTGCTCACTGTTTTGGGTGTCACTTTTATCCTACACTAAATTACCATCCATATTTGACTTACTAACAGATTTTTAATCACAATACAATGATCCATTTGCCTGTCTTTCTGAGAGAATGTATTTCTTACCCACTAGACTGATGATTTACTTCTTACAATGGAAAAGAAAACCTTGACACATATTGTTGCACTGGATTTAACTTTAACTCCTGAAAAATAACTGGTAATAATATGAAAGTATAAAGAGGTTGGGGAGAAACAGGGGAAGTTTCTTTTTTTGCCAAAAATCTCTGCCCTGCCAGCATTTTGGTAACTCCTGAAATTAACGCACAATGTATTCTTTAGGGTTGCAGTGTTGACAGCTCCTTTTCAAATGCAAATATTAAACTGTTTAAAATATTTTTTTCAACAGAACAAAATGTAGCTAGAGGTGAGCCATTAGACACAGCAGTCAAAAATCCAGAATAGATAACATTATAACAGAGGCACTGGAGACTCACCAAGGAGGTCTTCCATTTTAAAAGATTTTATACCTTTCTGTTCCCTGACCATTTATTTCCATAAAAGCATATTAGACTAATCCCATAGTCAGCAATCTGCTAAGTACTGTATCAGGAGCTTAGTAAAGGTTCAATATATGCTCCTAAAGCGAGGAATTTTTTATCCAAAGTAAGAATCGATGTTCCTGCTACCAGTGAGAGTTTGAGGATTGTTTTGTAAGCATATTCCCTTTATCGTCCTTACAAGTTACAGATGCAACCTGAACATTCCCAAAGCTCAAAAACATTCCCTAGAGCAGGGGCACAAACATGGGTACATTTGATGGAAAACCACTAGCTTCTTGATTGCAGCCGTTACAGTGACTCTTAAATGTGCTGGAACACATGAGCCACCCACTTGATTGTCACTGTGTCTCAATCTCCACGGATCTGAAGGACAAAGCCTTCTGCTCTTGAGCCAAAGTTCATTTGCTCATTGGTCATTTGTTATCTTATGCATAGTATCTATATCCTTAAGAGAGCGCCTAAAGGACATCCTTAGTTAAAATAGATATTCTTTTCCATTTTGGTCCCTATCATTTATTATACTTTACTATAATTCTCTGTATACTTTTCATTATTGTAACTTATACAATGCAACATGTGTACGTTTTGCTTTAAAATTAATTTTAATAATGTGTAATATCATAAAATAAAATACACCCATTTTAATAGCACATTTAATGAGTTTTGATGAATATATATATCATATAATATGCCTCCTCCCAACACACACGTACTCAAAGCCTAAAAGAGAATATTTCTGTCATCTCCACAAGTACCCTCATGATGCTGATGGGGCATTGCCTTTCCCTGTCCCTGTCCCCAGGCAACCGCTAATCTGCTTTCTGGCATCCTCAATCAGCTTTCTTTTCTAGAATTACATATTAATGGGATCAGAGAGTAAACACTCTTTTAAGCCTCTCAACAAATGTTTTTCTCTCAACAAAATGTTTTTGAGATTCATCCATGTGGCTCATTATCAAGTCATAAATTTTTTGTGAGGTGCTTGGTTCTATCTTTTGCCCATTTAAATGCAGTTACTGCCTTATTAAGTTGTAGACATACATAGATTGTATATATAATTGCATAATGTAAGTTTTATATATTCCGGACACCAGTGTTTTGTCAGATATACATAAAGGAAAATTTATCTAGTCTGTGGCATGCCTTCTCACCAGAAACCAGAAGCTTTTACTTTTTATGAAGTCCAATTTATTATTTCTTTTCATTTTATGACCCAACTAAGATATCTCCACCTATCTTAAATTTAAGAGAGAGAGATAGATTTTTCCCCTATGTTTCCTTCTAGAAGTTTTATAGGTATAGATTTTAGGTTTAATCCATTTTTAGTTAATTTTTCTGTAAAGAAAATATTGTAACTTTTTTTTCCTTCCAAATGATATCCAGTTGTTCTGGCACCATTTATTGAAAAGAAATTAATTTCCCATTGAAATACCTTGGCACTTCTGTTAAAAATCAATTGCCCATATAGGGATGATTAACTTCCTCCATCCCTTCTGATTCATTGATCTATATGAACCCAGCTGCCTTCATGATTTTAGCTTGTTAATGAATTCTGGAATAAGGCAGTGTAAGACCTTCTGCTCTAAACATGTTCTACTTTGCAAAATTATTTTTGTTGTGCTAGGTCCTGTTTATCCTCATATACTTTTACAAATCAACTTACAAATTTTTACCAAAAAAATCCTGCTGGGATTTTGATTGGGCTTGCATTGAATCTATAGGTCAATATAGGAACAACTGATATCCTAATATTTTCCAAACAGGAAGCATTGTATATATACTTATTTATTTAGGTCTTTAATTTCTCTCAGCAGTGTTTTGTAGTTTTCAGTATACAGATCTTGCACATATTTTGTTAAAACCTTCAACATTTCATGGGTTTGATGAAATTGGAAATTGTTTCTTTGTTGTTGTCAATGCTATTTTGAAATTATTCATGGCTACTATGCAGGAATAAAATTGAATGTTGAATACTAACCTTGTATCCTGCTAAATTAACTTAGTATTTGGGGTGTCTGGATGGCTCAGTTGGTTAAGCCTCTGACTCTTGATTTCAGCTCAAGTCATGATCTCAGGGTCATGAGATTGAGCTCCTCATTGGGCTCCACGCTCCGTGCGGAGTCCACTTGGTATTCTCTCTCTCTCCCCGATACCCTCTCCCCCTCCCCACTGTAGGCTCTCTCTCTCTCTCTCAAATAAATAAATCTTTACAAGAGATTTGTTAACTTAGTATTTGTAGTAGCATTTTACAGATTCCTTAAGATGATCTACATACCCAGGCATGTCATTTACAAATAACAACCATTTTACTTCTTCCTTTCTAATCTGTATGCCTATTATTTATTTTTCTTGCCTTGTACTGACTGAGATCTTGAGCATGATGCTAAAGAGCAGGGGTGAGAAGGAACATTCTTGTTCCTTATCTTTAGAGGAAAGCTTTCAGGCTATCACCATTAAAAATACTGAGAATTTTAATCATTGGTGGGTGTTGAATTTTCTTAAGTTACTTTTCTTTACCTCTTAACGTAAGCATATGGTTTTACTAGTTTTTTTTTTCCTCTTAATAAGGTGAATTATGCTAATTCATCTTTCCATATGAAACTCCATTTGGTCATGCTGCATTACCTTTTTATATATTGCTGCATTCAGTTTGCTAAATTTTTTTGTTTCAAGTGCTAATATTTCTTTAAGGATTTTTGCATTTATGCTTAATGGGATATTAATATACAGTTGTTTTCATCTTTACAGATTTATGATGTCTTACTTTGATTTGTTTGGAAAATTGTATATATCCATGTAACAACTACTAAAAAAAGATATAGGTATTTCAGTCACAAGAGAAAAGTCTATCACCCTTCCTCACCCATGGACAATCATTGTTCTGATTTCAATCACTATAAACTTAAGTTTTGCTTATTCTAGAAACTCGTATAAATAGGATCACTGTGAATTCTTACATTTAAGTATTTTTTTACTCAACCTGACATTTTTGTGACTCATTAATGTTTTCTCATGTAGTAGATTTGTTTTCTATTACTGAAGAGTAGTGAATTTAGTGAACATTTTGCAATTATTTTAAAACATTCTCTTGTTGAAGGACATTTGGCTTGTTTCCAGTTTTTGATGACTGTGAATAAGGCTCCTAAGGTTTTCCTTGCAGAAGGCTTTCCTCTTGGGCAAATACCTAGTAGTAGCATTATTAGATCACAATTTAGGTGTGTATTGTAAAATTTGAAGGAAACTACCGAAGAGTGTTTCAAAGTGGTTATACAGTTTTTCATTCCTACCAGCATCCTCATCAACATTTTATATTTTCAGTCTTTTTAAGTTCCTTCACTGGGTATAAAACGTATTTAAATATTGTTTTGACTTACATTTTCATGATAACTAGTGAGATTAAAATATTTCTATGCTGTTATTAGGTATTTACTTATGTTCCTTTCTAATTATCTGTTCATGTTCTTTATCCATTTTTAAGTAGATTGTTTTTCTTTTAATAGTTTAGTGTTTCTTTATATTTTATAGGTATTAGTCTTTTGCCTGACTTTGGCCTACTGATACATTTTTTTAATTGTATTTTTTGAGAAGCAGAAAATTTTAATTCTGATGAAGTCCAAATGATCTTTTTTCCTTTTTAACTCATGATTTTTATGTCCTACATTAAAAAAAAAATCTTTGCTTATGCTTAGTTTGCAAAAGTATCATCTTATGCTTTCCTTTAAAAACTATGCAGTTCTAGTATTTATACTTATTCAATATTTTATATTGAATTAATTTTTGTATATGAAACATGATAGTGACAGAGGTGCTTTTTTTCATATGGATACCCAGTATTACAAAAATTATTTATTAAAAAGATTTTCCTTTTTTAAATGTAATTGAATTGATGCCTTGATTAAAAATTAATGAATTGTGTAGACCTGATTCTATGTCTGGACTATTTATTCTGTTCCAGTGATACATTTGGCTCTCCTTCAGCCAATGCTATACTATCTTGATGACTGTAGCTCTATAGTAAGTCTTGAAATCAGATACTATTGAGAGTCCTCCAAAGTAGTTTTCTTTCTGAAACAATACCTCCTTCTTTTTTCTCTTCTTTTTCTCCTCCTCCTACTTTTTCTTCTTCTTCTTTCTTCTCATTTTCATTCTTCTTTTTCCTTTTCTTTTGGTTAGTCTAGATCATTTTCATTTCAATACTAATTTGAGAAGCAACTTGTCAATATATTTTTTAAAAAGCCTGTGGAATTTTGAGATTGCGTTGAATCTGTAGATCAGTTCCATGAACATTGTAAATGTTTCTATTTATTTGTTTCCTCTAATTTATCTCAGCAATTTTTCATAGTGTGTAGGTCTTGCATATCTTTTGTTAAATTTATTCATAGACACTTGATGGGATATTTTAAATTATTTTAAAATTCAGTTAATTTTAAATTTAATTTCAAATTGTTTATGATTATTAGATATAAAATTAATTTTATACTGACTTGATAAATTATTAATCAAGATAGATTTTTAAAATAAATTTCCTAATGTGCGCTACATACACAATCATGTTAACTGTGAATAATGACAGTTTTACTGATTCCTTTCCATACTTTATCCTTTCTTCTTGCTAGTATCCTCATGAATCACTATATTAAGCTCTCCATGTCAGTATTTAAACCTCGGCTTTGATTAAAATATTTTCCTTATTTTTTTCTTAATGGCTTTAATAAAATATTACTGACTAAGCAAACTGTACCTATTTAAATTGTGCAATCTGGTAGGTCTGGGCATATGTAGATCTGTGAAATCATTGCCACAATGAAAATAATTAGCATACCATTACCCCGAAAGTTTCCTCTTGCCTTTTTAACCCTTCCTTATAGTCTCTCCCCATACCAATCTCTATTCCCCATTACTGTTGGGCTGCTTTCTGTCATTACAGAATAATTAGCATTTTCTAGAATTTCAGATTAATGGAATCATACACTGTGTACTACTTTTTGTCTGACTTTTATTCAGCATAACTGTTTTGAGATTCATCCATATTGTAGTCTGTATAAGTAGTTTCTTCTTTTTATTGCTGAGTACTATTTTATTTTATTTTATTTATTTTATTTTTTTAAAGATTTTATTTATTTATTTGACAGAGAGAGACACAGGGAGAGAGGGAACACAAGCAGGGGGAGTGGGAGAGGGAGAAGCAGGATCCCCGCAGAGCAGGGAGCCCGATGCGGGACTCGATCCCAGGACCCTGGGATCATGACCTGAGCTGAAGGCAGTCGCTTAACCAACTGAGCCACCCAGGCGCCCCTATTGCTGAGTACTATTTTATTGTAAGGAGATACTGCGGTTGTTTTTTTGTTTTGTTTTGTTTTGTTTTTGCCATTCACCTGTTGATGAGCATTTGGATTGTTTCCAGTTCTTGGCTATTAGTAATAATGCTGCTATGAACGTTTGCATGCAAGACTTTTAAGGGCATAGTTTTTCTCTTGAGCAAATACTCATAGTAGAATGGCTAGATTATATGGGACATGTAAATTTCCAAACTGTTTTTTGTACCTTTCTATATTCCAGTAATGTATGAGACATCAAGTTTCACCAACTATTTGCTAATATTTGATGTGGTAGATCTTTTAATACTTTGGATATTCTAATACAGGTGTAGTGGTAACTCATTATAGTTTGAATTTGTATTTCCTTAATGACATTTTTATATACTTATGTATGACATGATATCATAATACATTAACTAGTTGAAAAATGACATATTTGTAAGAAAAAAGGGTAACAAGAAAACACACAATGATTTATTCTTTAACAGTTTTGAATGGAATAATTATTATATATAAATTATAGTTGCAGTATCTTGGCACTAGTAAATTTAATCTGATCTTTTTCACTGTCCCAAGCTTAAAATATATTTGAATATTAAAATATAAGAATGTATTCCAAATACTTCTTTTCACTAGAATATTTCTTTCTGCATATTCCTCTAGTTTCACAGTGCATGTGCACGTATGCACACATACACACACATACACTTTTTAAAAAAATTAAATGAAGGTACCATAAATAGAAAACAATACCAGACTGAGATTTTAAAAATTCTTTTTTTAAAAAAAAGATTTTATTTGTTTATTTGCAAGAGAGAGAGAAAGAGTGAGCACAAGCAGTGGGGAGGGGTAGAGGGAGAGCAAAAAGCAGACTCCCCGCTGAGCAGGGAGCCTGATGAAGGGCTTGATCCCAGGACCCTTGGATCATGACCTGAGGGGAAGGCAGACACTTAACCGACTAAGCCACCCAGACACCCAAGACTTTAAAGAGTCTTAAATGTACTATTCTTCTAATACAACTACCATGTGATTTAATATGATTAGTATGCATCTAGTTAGTAGTGAGTAATTTATTTCATATGATCCTTCTTGAGATAGGTGTCAAATTAAATTTAGTAGTAGTGTCAAAAATTGTGTTATATATTGTCTACTAGAAGTCTTTATAGGAATTAAATCCATGACCTTAACTATGTTGAAGACAATTTTTAACAATCTGAGTTAACTTATATTGGCCTAGTTTCTGTACTTGGTGGAAATACGGAATAATGCTGAATATTCCTAAGTTTTAGAGTCACTAGCCCTGGGTTTGATTTTGAGATCTGATATTTATTAAGCATATAATTTTGGTCAATTAATTTAACCTCACAGCACCTCAGTTTTGTAACTTATGAAAATCTTTTTTACATGTCAAAAATAATAAATATAAATTTACAGGCATGGAACTGACAAAAAATATTTCAATCAACACATATATTTTTGACTGTCTATCATGTAACAGTCACAGCTTTAAAGGCAGATATTTAGATGTGAGCAAGTCACATGTGATTCCCACCTTCAAGGGAGTTTTGCTGTAGTAGAGAAGACTCTACTTCCCAAAGGAAATGAGTATTCAATAGGAATATCTAACTAAAGGAGTTGAACAAACAAATGAGGAAAAGAGATAATGTACCAGGCAGAAAATCTTCCATGAGCAAAAGCCAGTAATTGAGAGAAAATAGTTAAAATTTTGTGTTATTCCAAAATTTAGAAAGTAATGGTCTAAGCAGGGCCTGAAGGGTGGAGCTGGAGAAAACTCAGAGACTATGTACATGTTAAGGATATTGAGATTTCTCCTAAGGATAATTGGACAACTAGGTTAAACTGTACCAAATTGCCATTTTTGTAGATCAAAATATCTATTTGGTTCAAGCTCAATAAATAATAATAAACTATAAAATGGGGTTAATAATAGCACCTAACATACAAGAATCAGCCAATGGGGCGCCTGGGTGGCTCAGTCGTTAAACGTCTGCCTTCGGCTCAGGTCATGATCCCAGGGTCCTGGAATCGAGCCCCACGTTTGGCTCCCTGCTCCGCGGGAAGCCTGCTTTTCCCTCTCCCACTCCCCCTGCTCGTGTTCCCTCTCTCACTGTCTCTCTCTCTGTCAAAAAAATAAATCTTAAAAAAAAAAAATCAGCCAATATTTTTGAAATGCTCTGAATGATGCAGTGTACAAGTGTTAGCCATACTTGCACAAAGATAGTGACAATGATGAGGAGGAAAAGATGACAGATAAGAGATTATGTTTAGAAAATGGGATATTATTTGGAAGTCTATTGGTTATAAAAGAGCTGGAATAAATCTGAGGTTTTAGCGAGAACCTTCAGGTTTTTGGCTTGATGCCAATGACTGCCATTTTTCATCAGCATGAACGGTATTGAGTTCTAGCTAGGGAAGCTCACTTTTGGACATGGGAAGTCTGTATTGGCAATGGGATGCGGCCATAGTGGTGTTTGCTAAGCAGTTACTAAATGAGTATAAAGTTGGGGGATAAGTGCTGTCAGGAAATACGGATCTAGGATTTGCTAGCATGTAGATGATAATTGAAGGCATGTGAAAGTGTGAGTTGTGGGTGTCCTGGGAGAGTGTGGGCAGCGGGAAGACGGCCGGTTATTTTGCCCTATCTCTGAAAAACACCTGCTTTTACAGGATAGATGGGAGGATGGAAAAATAGAGTAAGGGACTAAACAGCAGTCACCTGAAAACAGGAGACTATATCAGCTTAGATGCCAGAGGAATGTATTTTAAGGAGCAATCATACGATGTGGAAAGCAACTGGATTTATTGGGGGTCAGTTCCTGGGTCACAGGTGAATTCTGCATTGCTGCCTTTCTTCCAGGCAAGCTGTATTTTCCTGCTTAGTTTCTGCCAAAGAATGTACTTTCGGTGTCATGGAAAGGGAGCACAGTGTGCAAAAATCAAGGAAAGAAGACTGTTATTTATGACAACATCCTTGAAAAGAAGCCGGGAATGAGAGTTTTAATACATTCGAAATTACACACATGCTTGTTTTTTTTTTTTTCCTGCACTAAATGACTACAGTAGTGGCCAAGATAAATGCATAAGAAAAGAAGATGGTTTGAAAATAAAAAATTGATAAGTTGAAAACTTGAATCATAATCGTTCACTGAAAATAGAGAGGGGAAGAATGTCAATCTTTTAACTCACAACTGAACAAATAAAATAAATATCATAATTAAAAAAGTAAGGAGAAATGGATACCCCGGATTACTGATGACCTGAATGGGCCATGCAATGGAGGCTGACTGCCTGCCTTAACCTGTGGTGCCTTTGGAGAAAGAATATTGACCTGAATGCAACATTGTCTGTTTGATGTGTTTGCCATAATTTCCTGCCACAACTGTCAGCTTAGCTTGGAAATTGTGCTGACCCCTAATCACTTAAATTAAGGAATAATTTATGAAAAATTTGCAGTTTCAGAAGTGATCACATGGAAGATATTTATAATCTAGTTTCTAGATTATACCTTCTTAGGGTATGAAATAGCAAATCATGTTTTTTTTTTCCACAAAATATATACTTTCTAAAAGTAAGTGTAAAGGGAATATAAAATTTGCACTGATGGAAATTTATATTGCAAATTAGCTTGCAGGCCAATCTAAACACTAATGATTAAATATTATTTATGTTCATAGAATGAGAGGATAGTCATTAATGATACAATAATAAAATCACTGATTTCATATGGCTTATATAGCATTTAATTCTGTTGCCTAAAATTGGAGCACCAGCATTACTATACTCTTCTCCAAGAAAATGGTATGAAATAATGTACTATCATCAATAAATGTAGATGAGCTGGGCAAGGGTTAGCAGGGCAATTCCTTATAGTTTCCTTGCAGAGTCAGCCTGTTTCATTATTGAGCGCTAAAAAATTGATGTCCTGGTTTAACAGGCTGAGCAAGCACTTTGTGTCTCCTGGATTACTTTGGAGGGGTGGAGGAGGGACGGGAGGAGGTGAGCTCCATCAGTAGTTGGCAGAAAGCAGAGGACATAGCAAGTTAAATGCAGTGGCTATAAGATAAAACTATTAGGGACAATTAGTTTATCAGGAGGTTAATTGGAGGAGGAGGAAAATAAATGCAGAGAAGAGATTAGATGAGGAAATTAACCAAGTATGTTAAGTACAAATAAAGTGCAAAACAGAAAAAATAGGGAAAAGGTACTGTACTCACCCAGAGATGGAGCATCATGAATTTTGAAATACCCACCACAATGGATGAAATTAACATCTCTGAATATACACACTTTTGGTGAGTTCAAGTATCTAACATAAGAACACCCTATAGAAATGGGAGTGAACTAATTTTGAGCATTTGAGACGTCTACAGCTTCAATAAAATGAAAATGATCTGGGGGTGGGGATTTTAAAGGATTTTATTAAGGAGCACCTGGGTGGCTCAGTTGGTTAAGCCTTTGACTCTTGATTTCAGCTCTGGTCATGATCTCGGGGTCCTGGGATGGAGGCCCTTGTTGGGCTCTGCACTCAGCAGGGAGTCTGCTTGAGATTCTCTCTCCCTCTCCCTCTCCTTCTCCCTCTGCCCCTCCCCTACTCACAAGCTCTCTCAAATAAATCAATAATGTTTTAAAAAATAAAATATTTTATTAATTTACTTTTTTTTAGAGAGAGGGGGGCTCCATCCCAAGACCCTGAGATCATGACCTGAGCCATGACACTTAACTGATTGAGCCACCCAGGCACCCTTAAAATATTTTAGTAATGTATAGTTTTAAGTCTTGCCAGGCACAGTAATGTGAATTATCACTAACATTAATTGTCATTTTCCAATTCATGGATCTCCACTATTGCTTCCATTAAACTGACATGGCAGATATGTCAGTGACATTTTCTCTCCAAAATCTGGTTGGCTACTCTTTAAATAAATGAGCTAGATGTCACCTTAACTTTGGGGAATGCTAAGATCAAGTCCATACCTAAGAACGAAAATGCATTTTCATTTACAAAGGAAATAACTGGGGCACCTGGGTGGCTTAGTCAGTTAAGGGTCCAACTCTTGGTTTCAGCTCAGGTCATGATCTAAGGGTCATGGGATCAAGCCCCTAGTTGAGCCCTGCACTCAGCATGGAGTCTACTGGAGACTGTCTCCTTCTCCCTCTGCTCCTGCCCTACTCTTGCTCTCTCTCTCTCTAAAATAAATAAACAAAATTTAAAAAAAAAAAAGAAAGGAAATAACAATACAAGAAAATATGTAACAAATCACAACCTTCTTCGATGGATTTTAGAAGGAAGCCTCATTCTCTAGTTCCCTTTTAGTCAGAAAGAACAATATCGTTTTTTTTTTTTTTACTTCTCTTGAAGACTATTTTAAAACAACCTTCAGTACCTACCTAAATAAAATTACTACCTGCTCAAAACTTAATTTCTCTACATCTTCTCAGATTCTGTTAAGACTAAGTGAACACTTATCGTATTAAACTTAAAAAGGCATTCCTTAGAATATCTAGTATGATAACTAATAACAGATGATTTGGTTTTTATTAATTACTACATTCCCCCAAATATATTATATCTGGTGCTCATTTTAGGAATTTTCCAGAAGATATACAGAAATTTGAAATAGTAATCCAACATAGAAGGAAAAAAAGAAAGAAATTGACACACCGGGGGATTCAGCATAGGAAAATGGTCAAGAGCAGGGACAAATACTGGGCATATTGTTTCCTGGCTGTGTGACTCTGGACAACACTCTTCTTTAGTTTCCGCTTGTGGAAATGGGAATTTCTTAGTACCTAATTCATGGAGTTGTGGGGATTTGATAAGATAATGTATGTAAAGAACTAAAATAGCATCCTCTCCATGTAAATGCCAATATATATATTATTTCTACTATTGCCTAAATTATATTTATAAATGACAAAAGAAACCAGAATAATTTATAGGTGAGAGATCTATGTAGTTATTATCAAAATTAACGTTGTTTCCTAATTTATGAGGACAATTGTCTTCTTCTGTTCAGGCTCCTGCAAAAATACCTAGGTGGCTTATAAACAAGAGAAATTTCTCACAGTTCTGGAGGCTGGGAAGTCCAAGATGGAGAATGGCAGATTTAGTATCTGGTGAGAGCCCACTTCCTGAATCATAAACTCTGTTTTCTTGCTGTGTCCTCACATGGCTGAAGGGGCTGTAAACTCTCTCGGGTCCCTTTTATAAAAAGGGCGCTGGCCATCTTCATGCCATAACCATCTTCCAAAGGCCCCACCTTTAAATATCATCACATTAGGGATTAGGTTTCAACATGTGAATTTTCGGAGGATGCAAACATTCCGTCTACAGCAACAATCCAGAAAATATGTCTATGTGAATGCAAAGACTGTCTCCTACAATCATGGTCCAGGGATAGTGTTGCTCAATAGAATATTCTGTGATGACTAGCATGTTCTATAATCTCTACTGTCCAATATACAGCATCTAACCTCATGTTGCTCTTCAGCCCTTCAAATGTGACTGATTTAAATGATGAACTAAATTTTTAATTTTAATTAATTTAAATTTAAATAGCCAAATCTGTCTCATGGCTATCATGTGGAATATCACAGGTATAGAAGATATAATGGGGAAATCGGAAATATATTTTTAAAGTTCTATTTTGTTTTGTTTATAGTTTACAAAAAAGACAGCACAGTATAGTAAACAATTTTGCATGCTACGTAAATAATAATAAAGGAAAAACTGCCTACAGTTTCAAAATATATAAGAAACAACCTCTCTTAAAACCTAAGTAGATTTTCTCCCAGATTTCAATGTATGTATAAAAACTCAACGTACTTTTGTTTTTTGAATATTGTTGTCATAATGTGTAAAAACGAGGGAGTTTTGAAAAATGGATGCTTATCATGGTCAATGTTTTTTAAGATCATTGTGTCCCTCTAAAAATGGAGGCAAACCTCTTTTTTACTTCAAGAAAAGATATTCTTCAATATCAGACAAATTCATATCAACAAATATTCCACAAAAAAACTGATCAGGACTCCTCACAATTGTTAAAGATTGTTAAAGTCACTAGGAGTGGCTCAGATTGGAATGCAATGTGGAAGACTAGATTGGGTTCTGGGACAGAAAAAAGAAAGTACGTTATGAGGGGAAAATAGTGAAATTTGAATAATATTTTTTAGCTTAGTTAATAGTGTTTTGAATGATAATTGTTGCTTTGTTATATGAATTGCTAACATGAAGGGAAGCCCAAGGAAAGGAATATGTGAGCTCCATAATACTTCACACCTCCTTCATAAATCTAACTTACTTCAAAATTAGAAAGGTATTGCCAAAATACATAGCTTTAAACATAGGCTTTCAGTGAATTTTCTTAACTGAATCAAACTTCACTCAGCATTATATCCCTACTCTATTCCTCCTGCCCATTTCTGTTTAGCTTAAGGATGATGAGAACACGTGTCACACGACTTGTATGTCTGCAGGAAAGTTGCTTAATCTCTCTGAGGTTTTGTTCTTTACTTAAAAAATCAAATAAATATATGTTGCCTGCCTAACTCATAGCATGGTTGCCAGATTCAGATAAGGTTTAAGAAAGTGAACTCCTAATGCTTTTGTTTCCTTACTGAGCCTGAAACTCTAAACTTCACTGATTTTTTTCTATAAATTTTAATGAGTTTCTAGTACAGCTTATAAAACCATAGCTTTCAAAGTGTGCAAATCTAGGGGTGAAGACAACAAAGCTATCAGATAATCAAATCCTTTAGGATTTCGTGGTAAGAGAATCTTATTCTAGATTTTGGATATCAAAAAATTTCTCAAATGTGAATGAGAATCTGAAATTTAAAGAATTAATAGGTGCTATCAGATGAAAAAAGATGTTCCCAAGTAAAAGGTGCTAAGATCCAAAGACTATAGGTTAACCTATTTATTTATTTATTTTTATTTTTTATTTTTAAAGATTTTATTTATTTATTTGACAGAGAGATAGCAAGAGCAGGAACACAAGCAGGAGGAGTGGGAGAGGGAGAAGCAGGCTTCCTGCTGAGCAGGGAGCCCAATGTGGGACTTGATCCCAGGACCCTGGGATCATGACCTGAGCCGAAGGCAGACGCTTAACGACTGAGCCACCCAGGCGCTCTAGGTTAACCTATTTAGGAAAGAAACTTTAACATGACTAAACAGCAGTGAATTGAAAACAGGAACTTTATTATTTTTGTTTTGTTTTAAAGATTTTATGTATTTATTTGACAGAGACACAGCGAGAGAGGGAACACAAGCAGGGGGAGCGGGAGAGGGAGAAGCAGGCTTCCCGCTGGGCAAGGAGCCCGATGTGGGGCTCGACCCCAGGACCCCAAGATCATGACCTGAGCCAAAGACAGATGCTTAATGACTGAGCCACTGAGGCGCCCCAAGAAACTTCAATTACTGTTGTTTAACTTAAGACAGAAATTATATCAATAAGTCTCTTAGGCACCATGCTAAAGATCTGTTATTTTATCTTTAAGGTTTTGGGGAGGCAATACAAGTTTTAAGCACTTTTTTGCAGGGCTTGTCATTATAATTACATTTTGGAAAACTCATTCTGTTGAGATGTGGAAAAGAGATTGATGAACTTGTATGATTTATCCAGGAAGACTAAAAAGCTTTGGTAGAAATTGTAATTACAGGAAGCAGAGAAGAGAAGAATCCACAGGTTTAAGGAAAAATAATTGGTCTGCCTTATGAACTAGGTAGATATAAGGAATGAGAATAGATGATGGATGGAATAAGGACAAACTACAAGCCTTCTGACTTGAATGAATAATGGGGAAAGTCATCAAAGAATTACATTGGTGATATAAAAATTGGACTTGGCAGAATCCAGTAGCTATAAACTTATAAAAAAAAATGAAGATGCCCACTGGTCAGTTAATCATGCAAGATCATATATATCAGGGATGAAGTTGTGTATGGGGATGTAGATTTAGAAGTTGTCGATCAATATATTGTAGTTGCAAGGAAAGAAAAACAAAAGATTAATCTAGTGGAAAGTATACACCATGAGAAGAAGTAAGGGCTGGAGGATGAAATCAAAAAGAGTCTATGGAGGATTGTCAAGCAGGAGTAGCAAGGGAAATTAAAGAAACATCAAACATGGAGAGGTTTTGCAAAGAAACTCGTTAATAATGTCAAATACTGAAGAGTGGCCAAGTCGTTGGTTTGGTGCTCGGTCATTGACTAGCGACCTGGAAAACAGATTTGGTAGAATGGCAGAGATCCAGAATGCATGAAGGGAAGAATAAATGGGACATAGTAAAATCAGAAAGGCAACTACAGTTAATTCTTTCAAGAAGCTATCTTAAGCTTATTTCCCTAGTTAAACAAAATTGTTGAACTTAATTACCTTGAGGAATTCTTAGCAACTCTTAAATCCCGTGTGAATAATACTGAATGAAGCCTTTGCATCACTTTTCTGTAAGTTGTGTATTTGGACCAAATGATCTGCATACTTAGATGGTATAATCTTATAGGAATCATGTTTTTTTTTGAATTCTCTAATCAGCATACCCATTAATGATGACCATGATCAAGGTGGCTATTAACATCCTATTGTTTTTAGTTTTGTCAGAGAATTTAATAAGGATAGAAGATTCAGCACTTCCTCTTTGCTCCACCCAAGTAATAATCACTGTTTTTAGCTCCTTTCTATTTATTTTTGTGTTGAAACATAAATAAAATGTAGTCTAAGTTCTCTTTGTTTATTGAAATTTATCTTTAAAATAAAGTATTAAGGATTATTTTTAAATGCCTTAAGTTTCTTCTCAAAGTTTTATCATATAATAGTGAAAATGTGCAAATCCCATGGCAGAAAATGTTTCTCCAGTTCAAGTGATAATTCTTCCTTGGATGTTGCTTAGCATATCAACCAATCACAGCATAAAGGAATAGCTGGTGTAGCTAGTATGACTGACAAGGAAGTGCTTTCAGGATGGATGGTCTAGGGTTTTTATGTTGATTTCTTTAACCATTCCTCTCTCCTGCCCTCCTTCTCTAATCTCCCCACTCTCCTCCCCTCTCACATATGTACATGGCAACAAACACACGTATTTGATCAACTAATTCATGTTATCATGATTAGGCACTATACACATCCATATAATTTTTAAAAAATAACTTGAAAAACATTGAAATTTATTATTTTTCTTTATTATTAACCATGTGCTCATTTTCCTTGATTATGAACATATTCCTTTTTAAAAGCTAGATTATCCTATTCAAACATTTATTAATGCAGGCCCCATTCTTGCAGCTACTTAAAAAAAACAAAAACATACTCTAAGGTTGTAGACTTTTACTAGGCTGCACTCACATTCAAAAGTAATTTTTTTCTTTATATTTACCTAAACATTTTTCTACAAATGTATATATCCTAGTTTAAAAGTATGATGGTGATGGTGATAAAGATGATGGGATGATGCTGGTGATGGTGATGGTGATTCTGGTGATGATGATGATGGTAAGGATGATGATGAGGAGGAGGAGGAGGAGGATGGTTATGGTGATGGTATGATGATGATGATGATGATGATGATAAAAATAACAAATATTTGTATTTTACCACAGAGGAAAAAAAAACTCCAAGTGTCCAAAGTAAGTGGGATATAGACTAAGAGAATTTTTTAGAATTTCTTTTAGAGCCACTTTTGAATTTGAAAGAATTAATAAATATTCACTGATTATCATACATAACACACAAAAGTGATGCTGATACTAGTGCTGTTGGTCTGAGGACTACCTATTTTTTTTAAGATTTTATTTATTTATTTTAGAGAGAGTGAGAAAGAGCATGAGAGGGGAGAGGGTCAGAGGGTGAAGCAGACTCCCCGTTGAGCAGGGAGCCTGATGCGGGACTCGATCCCGGGACTCCAGGATCATGACCTGAGCCGAAGGCAGTTGCTTAACCAACTGAGCCACCCAGACGCCCTGAGGACAGTCTATTAAGAACCATTGCTTTATATTTATTTCTTTTCTTCTCTTAACCTTTTTACTTTATGCAAGTGCCACACTGGACTTCTTGAAAGTCCTCAATTACACTATTGGGTTTTATCTCCAGGCCTTCTTATAGTCTGCTTATTCTACCCGGAGCACAGTTGTGCCACTCCCAAGCTACTGCCTTTCTTCCTGCCCCTCACTTCAGTTTTTCCTGTTCCTCAGTAATGAATGCAATACCCCTGCCATATGTTCCAACAGGACAGTCTACCTTTTTAATCTTCACATTTATAATGCATTAAAATTACTTCTCTGTTCCCCAACCAGTTTACAAATTCCCTGAAGACCAGAGTCTATTGGACATCACCAATTGCCTACCCAATGCTTGGTACTTAGTTCTGAGATCATTGTATATTTATTTATTTTTAAGATTTATTTACTTATTTTAGAGAGAGAGCATGCATGAATGGGGGGAGGGGCAGAGGGAGAGAATCTTCAAGCTGACTCCCTGCTGAGCACAGAGCCCAACCCTGGGCTTGATCTCATGACCTATGAGATCATGACCTGAGCCAAAACCAAGAGTCAGACACTTAACTAACTGAGCCACCCAGGCACCACATCATTTTATATTGAATGACTGTTCAAAAATTTCAAATTTACTCTTAATGACCAGTCATATTTTAAAATGTTAATCTATGTTTCTTATAATTTACGTTAGGCCCTGAATTTTAGAGTTGATATTCCAATTTTATTGCTAATACATTGAATATGGTTTTTGGCCTTGATTTTAATGTATATATTATTTCCTCCTGAATTTCTGGTGTCACTTTTATTTCATTCTTTATTATGCATACCTCAAATAAAAAGCCTCCAGAAGTACTTTAGTTTCATTTAGAAGAATTTGTATGGACTCTGGATCTGTATATTGCTGTATTTTTTTTTTTGAAGTTTTATTTACTTATTTGAGAGAGAGCAAGCAGGGGGAGGGACAGAAGCAGAATCCCTGCTGAGCGGGGAGCTGATGTGGGGCAGGGCTTGATCCCAAAACCCTAAGATGACAATCTGAGCCAAAATCAAGAGTGAGAGGTGTAACTGATGAGCCACCCAGGTGCCCCTGTATATTGCTGTATTACTCTTTTCTTATGGGCAGTCCCAGAGTCATTCATTTGATAACTATAATCGCATATTACAGTAAATTTTTTTCAAGTGTTGTTTTAGAGTGAATTCAAAAGCATGTATTTGTTGTGGTTCATAGAAAGTATCTAAAACAATGTAAAATCCCTAGAACTCAATAAAAATTCTCATAAAGAGACAGAAGACATCACACAATATCACAGTGAATTGGAAACTGAGTATGTGTCACCTTGACAAAATAGTCTTTGTTTCTAAATGGTAAGAAACAACATTACCTAAACAATAAGAGAAAAAAATGGAGTGGTAAATCATAGGAAAGTTTACATGTATAAAAATTGTTTTTAATGATAAAAGGCCAGACTGTTTTTAGTTTAGAAGTTTTGCCAATGAGGAAAATGAAGACAAGGGAGATTAAGTCATTTGTTCTAAACCACAAAGCTATTTACTTAATGGCACAAATTAGAACAGAATATCATTTTCTTTAATCCAGAATTATAACTACTTTTTCATTAAAATGCATTTCATTTGCATTATTATGCTTCCAAATTATGATTATATTGGTGACAGCCATTCATCTTTGCTAAATAAATATATTTAGTTTAATCTGAATATTTACAGGTGCAAAAAGATTAGGATATTCTCATTAGTAAGAGATTTAAATGTAATTTGTGTCTAATAAACAAGAAAACTAAAGGAAACCAAGTAGTCTTTAGTGAAAATAATCAATACATTCATTAGACGCTAACTCTAGAGTACATACATTACACTGAACTCTACGATATACTGTGCTGCACAACTCTAAAATACTTTGAGCAGGTGATCCATGAAAATATACTTGCGTGCACTTAGTATTTCAGAGTCGAAGCTTAACTGTTCTTTCTATAAGATAGAGGCTTTGGACTATATGTTCCTTAAGATTTCATCTGGTTTTTAAAACTTTCTAATAGTTATCTCTGATATTAATATTGATTTTATGACAAAGCAGAGAATGTTAAGTGTTAAATGATGGCACAGTGTGTCTTTACAGTAGAATTGTAGAAAAACTAATTTCTTTGCTCCCTTTTCTTCTTGCCATGCGTCTCTACATCTGGGTCTACAACCCACACTCTCAGAGTTATATAATCTCTTAATAAGGCAACAAGAAAATACAATACAAAACCCTCAACTAACTTCCTAAAAAAAAAATACACAAGAACATAAAATAGAGAGGAAATGAATGATATCAACACCTGAAAAATGCATACCTTGAGTTTCCCTGGCATCTGAGAAGGCAAATGTTATTACTATTTTTTTTGAGGACTTATTTTTTTATTTTAATTTTATTATGTTATGTTAGTTATTATTAAGTCTAAAAATGGAAGGATTGTTCCAGAGGGAACTTGTATGTCCCTTTGTAACCTCTTATAATCAACAAGATGGTATTCATTCTACCTACACCACTATTGAGTCTGGATTTTTTCTCTGAAGAATTAAAATCTGAGAAACTGCAGATTAAGAATTATCAGGTGAAATGAAAGGTAGTGTTGAGGTTCAGGAATATAAGTTTTAAAAAAATACAAGTCTAAAGCCTGGAAGAAAGTACTCCCTAGCCCTCTTGCTCTACCTTCTTCACAAAAATACATATAACCAGAATCTTCTCCAGAGAAAACATTCTTTAAGATATTAACATTTGGGATTCCCACTGTAAAATTAGCTCCCTGTTCATCCTACAGAAAAGGTTACATGTTAGTAAGTCTTGCCCATGGACTCATGACTTCCAGTCAACACAATTACTTTGTGAAAAACGACAAAGAATTCCACTTCAGGAAATGTGGTCAATTAAAGTGAGTTACTCCCTTTCCACTGTAAACACATAGACCTTCTTGATTAAGTATATTACATGTTAAATTTACTATTTTGTTCTAATACATATATATTTTATTAGAAAATTGATCAAAATCCAAGCTTCCAGTGACAAAGAAAGGACATAAAGTTAGAGCATTAAGGGAGAGCTGATGTCAAATAACCCAGATGGATTAGGCCCTACTTCCAATTTCTTGTGATCATTTAGGCATAAATGTGACTATAATAAGTAACACCATGTACTTAGTAGTCCACAGTAAAAATTTCTTTATAATAAAGAACATATAACAATGAGCCTTGAACTAATATAATACTATGTATTTTATAATACTACAATATCATAAATATATGTGTAGTAATATATACAAATATATACTAATTAATACTACATTATTATAACTATCATGCTTTCTATTCTAATGATGTATTTAGGGACTTACTTCCAGCAAATAGTCATGCCTCATTATTTTTCTTCCATATCAATAAAAAAAGTGAGAGGGATGCCTGGGTGGCTCAGTTGGTTAAGCATCTGCCCTCAGCTCAGGTCATGATCCCAGGGTCCTGGGATCAAGTCCCACATTGGCCTCCTTGCTCAGTGGGGAGCCTGGTTCTCCCTCTGCCCGCCGCTCTCCCTGCTTGTGCTCTCGCTGACAAATAAATAACATATTTAAAAAAAAAAGAAAAAAGTGAGAAATATCATCTATGTATAAACTATTATCCTGACCTTTAGTCACTTTGTTGTTTTTTAACTTCAGCCTTTCTGCTAAATTATTTTGATGATCCTCCTTGTATAAGGCCTTGTATAAGAAACAGCAAATAATTGTAATTATGGTGTAAAATAATTGTATTTTTGTTTTTTACCTAGAAAATGTTATTAGCATACATCTTTTTCTTTTTTCTTTTTTTTTTAAGATTTTATTTATTTATTTGACAGAGAGACAGAGAGAGAGGGAACACAACCAAGGGGAGTGGGGAAAGGAGAAACAGGCTTCCCACTGAGCAGGGAGCCTGATGCAGGGCTCGATCCCAGGATCCTAGGATCATGACCTGAGCCGAAGGCAGATGCTTAACAACTGAGAGACCCAGGTGCCCCAGCACACATCTTTTTCAAACCATTAAAAGTGAGTTTAGAAATATTAAAATATTAATTTTAAAAAGATTGTAAGATTTAGTACTCTGAGTTTTCTGTGTATTATTTTTCTTGTTATAAACAGCTTATTAGGGGGGCCTGGGTGGCTCAGTCATTAAGCGTCTGCCTTCAGCTCAGGTCTTGATCCCAGGGTTCTGGGATCGAGCACCGTGTTGGGCTCCCTGCTCAGCAGGAAGCCTGCTTCTCCCTCTCCCACTCCCCCTGCTTGTGTTCTCTCTCTCGTTGTCTCTCTGTCAAATAAATAAATAAATACTTAAAAAAATAAATAAATAATAAACAGCTTATTAAAGGGGTTGAATTCAGAGGGGGTATAAATGCCTTAATTTTTCTCCAACTGCTGAAAACTGGCATGACCATTCATGTCTTCCTACTCTGGATGATATCTCAGGCACACACCTTATTTTTCCAGAAATTGAAAGAAGTAAAGGAGTTAAGAGAGGAAAGGGACAGGTTAAGTGTTTGCTTGTTTGTTTATTCATGTTGTTGTGTGCTCACATTCAACTGTCCTACTCTTGCAGGTCTTTCTTCATTGGTCATAGATGCTCAGTAGCAGTCATCCCACATGTTATTAGGGGACACAAGCATATGTTCTTTTATGGGCCCTTGGGAGGAACACTACTAAGTTTCATGACATGGATAATGCACATTTTGGCTATTATCTTGCCACCAACTTCCTATTTCAGTTCCTTTGCCAGAAATAAAGCTCATACCCTCTAAATAGTTGGGTCTTTTAACCTTGACATTATACCTACTTGGGAAGAATACCTTTGGGGGGGCTCAGTTCACCTATCAGCTATCATCCAAGGCATCCACATGCCAATGGATTCTCCCATCTTTGAATGTCAATCCAGGTGCTCCCTAGCCATCAGGGTATGCCTGAGAGTTTCTAAACTCAGTTTCCTCTTCTTTCACATACCCCAGTCTCTGGGAAAGATATTCATGGAGCCCTGCTTACCTTGCATGGCTATAACATTACATAAAGCTTGCTGTTTTGTGAGATAAATCATCCACATTCACAACTTCACAATTGACTTTGCTATTTTTAATAACTTGTTCTTCAATATGATTTTTAGGAGAAATATCCCAGTGTCATTGTAAAACACTTCTGAGGTTATTAGAATTACATTTAATGTATACATTTTTATGGAGAAAATTGGCATAAGATATTGAATTCTTCCGTTTGCGAACATGGTTTAATTCTACAATAAGATTCTCATTTGTTTATTTCAGTAGAAATTTATAACTTTCTTCAAAAAGTTCTTGTGTATTTTTATTTAATTATTTGGTATTTTCAGTTATTTTTGCCTTGGCATATAAAAACTATTTTTATTGTGGTAAAATATGCATAAAAATTGACGATTTAAACAGTTTTTAAATGTACAAGTTTAGTGGCAGTGAATACATTCATGCTGTTGTGCAACCATCATAAGAACTTTTTCATCATCCCAAACTAACCTCTACTTTTTAAAATTAGCTTGCTTAGCTGTGAATTGTGCAAGACTGTTGAATCTCAGATCTGTACCTCTGAAACAAATAATGCAATATATGTTAAGAAAAAAAAAAAGAAGAAGAAGAAGGTAGCGGGAGGGGAAGAATGAAGCGGGGGAAATCGGAAGGGTAGACGAACCATGAGAGACGATGGACTCTGAAAAACAAACAGGGTTCTAGAGGGGAGGGGGGTGGGAGGATGGGTTAGCCTGGTGGTGGGTATTGAGGAGGGCACATTCTGCATGGAGCACTGGGTGTTATGCACAAACAATGAATCATGGAACACTTCATCTAAAACTAATGATGTAATGTATGGGGATTAACATAAGAATAAAAAATAAATAAATAAATAAAAAATAAAATAAAAAAATAAAATTAGCTTGCTTAATTGATTTTTTTTTTGGCTACACTAAAGGACAGCTATTAATTTTGTGATTATTTTGTATTTGGAAACTATTAAGGGTCTATTATTTATTCTAATAATTTATCTCTGTATTCTTTTGGATTTGCTATATAGAAATTCATGTTGTCTTAAAACACTGCTTTTTCTTAATATTTTCATGTAACATAATCTCTCATATTTTATATTACTTTATTTATCTATTACAAATCTTGGGTATTTTTCTCACTTCTTTCTTAAATATTTACCAATTTCTTTTTCCGCTGGGTGTAATTAGCTATTTAACTCAGTTGCTGAGATTTTAAGTTCCAAATTTTATTTTTATCAGAGCTACCTGTTCTTTTGTTCATAGTTCTGGTTCTTTCATTATGACTTCTCTTCTTCCTATGTTGCTAATGGTTCTAAGTAATTTTTACATCACTTTAAAATTGTTCTTCTATTTTAGTTTTTCTGGGTACTTCATATATGTTGTGCTTGAGTTCTCTTCTTCATGGTAAAATGTTTAGCCATGAATTATTTAATTTTTTTGCTGCCAGCTCATCTTCAGTTGCTTCTTCCTATACTGAGGTTATCTTAGAAACTATAGCATTAACTGTTCCTAGAGAGTAATTTCAAGTTTTTTTCCAGCAGGTGTTCAGTTGATTTCACAAAAAAGTGATCTTATACATCCTTTTATATTAATTAGTGGCTTTTAGATATGTAAACAAAGGGAATGTGATAATTCGGGGCTCAATACTTGCACCTGGGAGAGGCTATAGCTTTTCCTATACCCTGAGTTCAAGTTAAAGACAAACTTCCTACTCCTATCTTGAGGGCACATGGATTCCTTTTCATTCCCTGACCTAGAGGGAGGCGACTGCTAGGCTTCCTATGTTGTGCAAATGTCTGATTTTTGCCTGGGCCCAAGGAAAAGCTCTTATGCCACTTATCACAGGATAACCCAGTCATTATGTTCTATTTCTGGACCTACTTCTCTCAGACTGCAAATCTACCCTGGATTTTGGGCTTTGATAAATTCTCTTTTCTTTTTTAAAATTTTTTTCTGCTATATTTAAAAAATTATTCCTTTTTTAAAATTTTTATTTTTAAAAAAGATTTTATTTATTTATTTGACACAGAGAGAGCAAGAGAGAGAGACAGAGAGCAAGCACAAGCAGGGAGAACGGCAGGCAGGGGAGAAGCAGACTCCCCGCTGAGCAAGGAGCCTGATGTGGGGCTGGGTCCCAGGACCCTGGGATCATGACCTGAGCAGAAGGCAGCCGCTTAACTGACTAAGCCCACCCAGGTGCCCCTAAAAAATTATTCCTTTTATATTTAGTCCATGATTTCTGTGGATAGAAGAAAGGCTACTAAGTTTATTACATTTTATTTTATGTTGCTAATTCATAAAAATGAAATAGTAAGTATCGTATGGCAGTTTGGATCCAAACAGGAAAACGCGGTTTTATGGCAACATGGGAATCAAAACTAGGTGGTTTTGGAAAGTTAGAAACATTAATTTGATAATTACTATGTGGTTTTCTGCCATAAGGGAATTAAAAAAAAACAAACGAGAATCAGAAGTCAGTCAAGGTATGGTGACATGGAGGTTACCTATTCTCAAAAATATTGTCTTATTCTGAAGATAGAGACCCTTGTATTTCCATGAGCCAAGAAGGTCTCACAAAATTTCTATTTCTGGCTCTTCTCTTCTGAGGAGAATATTTTCCTGTATATTCACACACAGAATTTTAACTATATAACCAAAATCCAAATATGCCTGCACTTTCAGCAATTAACTTCCTAACTTCACATTTTATCAACTATCTAGGCAGAACTTGTTTTACAAGAGACAGGGTTGTAAACTCCTTTGCTTTTCCTAATTTGAACCATATAAATAGTATCATTTCCCTTAAGATTTCTCGTAATTTTACGAGGAGATACTACATCGAGAATACAAAATAGAATTTTTTAAGCGTTCTTTTCATTCAAGTTCTGAAAACAGTTGTTAAGAGTCCCAAATCTTCAAGTTTGACCACATTTTAATATAAAGATAGATGCTAGAAGAGACTGAGAGATAGTCAAGTCTACCCACTTCATTTTAGAGTGAAGATTCTTAGTGATGCAGGTTTAGCTATTGGCCAAAAGGAATACGTCTTATTCCTCTGTTTTTAAAAAAGAAGTCCCAAAGTAATCTGACTAAAGTACAGTAATTTAGTCTACTTTTGTTTTATTTCAGTAATAGACTGAGGAATACATTTTTCAGGGTGTGCTTTTTTTTTTTTTCCCTTGAGTACTGACACTTTATTGAGAAATGCCAGAACAGCAAAAAAGAGTATAGGGCAAGAAGAGTGAGAAATAAAGGCGTGAGCATTAACCAGAGGTCCTTGCTTCATGGAGAGACACAAACTTTCCCTGTTACTTGCAACATCAGCAGATAGTCTATAAAGAAAACACCATGCTCCAAAATGGACATAAAAGGGGAAATGGAGAGGGACTTTTCTGTCTGCTTCCTCCACCTTCCATTGGTCAGTGTTTGCATCTGACAGCATGCCTGGGGAATGGATCTCCTCAGCAGCAGCTAGAGATGAGCAAAGCATCAAGGGCTCCAAAAACAGGTAAAATGAGAATCTGAAATAGCACCAGACAGGTGTCAAAATAGTATATCCATAGCCTCCATCATCTTTTCTTCATCAGATTCGCTTGAGTAGGATGTGGCACCAAGTTCCCTTTCTTGAATCTCTTACACTCTTATTTTTAGATTTTAAACAGACATGGGTGGCAGAGGTCTTTCAACATCGGAAACATCTGTGTAGAGCTGTTATAACACACTCTGAGACACACAGTGTAGATGACTTGGAGCATTGAAGGTAGATAATGACCTTCCAGTCTTGTCTAGTCTTGAGCCACACAGAGTCACAGCTCTGGGCAGTATATGCCAGGACTGTATCCTTGGTAACACAGAGTCATAGGCTTATCCTAAACTTGAAAAAGAGGTTTGTGGTTAATAGAAATTGCAAATGTTCACCCTAGAGACGTTCTTTTCGATTATAAAGAGTATCTTCTTAAAACACATAGAACCCGGGGAGGTAAATACAGACAGGTTAAGAAGTGGTTTTAATTACACAGCAAATTATGAGGCTAGGCATTAGGGAAGGCAAATGCAGGATTTCTTTGCATTTTCTCTGTGTGTTGTCATAAATGAAGGATGTTCTCTGAACTGTAACTTAGTTATTTTAGTACGCTTTAAGTGAATAGACTTCAGAAATGATTTGAAAACATATTAAGTCATCATAGATGAGTCTCTCCCTGGATTTCTCTTAGTTTTCCACGATGGATTCCACCTACACCGGCCTGCTGACTTGCAGAAAGAAAAACCCCTAAACCAGATGGAGCTCTTTGGATAAAAGATGCTGGATGTGCCTTGCATTTCAATTGGAAAAGGATTATAGCTGCACGTGGTTACTTAGTGTGATTTAAACTTTAAGGGGAATCGCCTCAATTCTTTTTCTTTCGCACATAAGTCATGGTCTTGCGTTAGTAAAAGTAAAGTGTATATCCTGTCGCTTCCTGTGAGTACAATGATATGGTCTCCTGCCTTGAAGAGTCCTCAGGATATTTTCTCTTTTATTTCCAGTGCTCCTGTGCTTCTCAACCTTTGCCGTGTAATGAAACACACAGAAAATGAAATATTCTGAAGTCCACTGAATATGGTTGGTGGAGAAGGCCGCTCATGGCCCCGTGTCACTGAATCATAGCTCTGATCCACAGCTCTTAGCTAGCTGCCCTGATGCCTGAGGGAATAAATAAATGGGTACTTGTAATCCGTATGTCACAGCACACATGATGGAGAAACTGCTGAACAGGACCATTTGAATCATTTCACAAACATGAAATGATACATTTTAAGACTATCTCACCATTATTAATTCAGTAAACATCGATTTCGTATCCACTGTCGTGAATGATGCTGCAGGGGACCCACTGTTCCTCTGCTCGGCTTCCCCTCAGGACCACACACTCGTTTACTCAGCTGCTGGGGAAGCTGCCTGTTGGCAGCTCACAGACGAGTCTGTCTCCAGGGAATTGCCTCAGCAGAAGGGGGCTGTTTTACTCAAGCTTCTATCACTCTTTCCCTGGGGACAGCTTCAACCCAATGTTGATTCAGTAGGAGAGAAGGTTCAGAAGACTGGGATGTGGGCCCACTCTGCAGCATCGTCCCAGCCCCAGAACCTAGTGAAGCATCCCATGGATCCAGGCCTCTGTGCAACTGCCGTGCAGTCCAACTGTCCAACGTCTCCTTCTGTCCCATCCTGCTTCCCACATTTCCTTGGAGAACTTGTTCCAGAGTATTCCCCAGCAAACCTCCTGCCAGGAAATCTTTGCTTCGGTGTCTATTTCCTGGGGGAATAAACCTAAAATGAAAACAAAGGTAAATAAGGCTTGGGATCTATCCTCAAGGAGCTTAGAATCCAAAGGAAGGAAAACACGGGAACAAGTCAATATTATCATCATGAAGGATGCTGTGGTATGTGTATAAATGGACTATAATGAAGCACAAAGGAGGCGATAGGGAGGGGGTTTCTCGGGGGGCATTTGGGCTGCTGATCATGTTATCCTCTGGGTCATTGTTCTCACCATCCTGAGGTGGCACCACATGCTAAATAAATGTTTACTGAGTTAATACATTTGGGATAGTCTTAAAATCTCTCATCTTATTGTTTATTGTTTAAATCACTCCATCACTTCAGAGGAGAAGTTGACAATGGTGGTGTGTCTTAAATCATAAATAGGACTTCAATAGACAGAAAACGATAAAAGCACATTTCAGGTAGAGAGAATAACATTTCAAAACCCCAGATTGGTGCACAAGTATTTTGTGAGGATTCCAGCAAGGAGAAGATACAGCTGGTGTAGACGGTAAGGGCTAAACAGGAAATGTTGGCCTGTGGCCTCAATTTCCAAGCCAACAGGTGTTTTTCCATTTTTTTTTTCCTTCACAAACTTCTAAATGAGTTACAGTGTTAGTTAAGGTAATCGTTTGCTGCAATAATACATAGTTCTCCAAATAAGCTGGCTTGCATGAGCTTGAGACGTTTCCCATTTTCAGTGCAGTATCAGTGTCACAAATGGGCAGAATGTCTAGTTTTCAGAAACACAGCTTCCTTCGGATGTTTTAGCTCTTCCTTCCCCTAATTTATATCCTGGCATCTGGGTACAACCACATCTGTGATCCAACCCTGGCAAGAGGAAATGGAGGAAGAATAACAATTTAAAGATTTTTTTTTAAAGACTTTTATTTATTTATTTGAGAGAGAGAGAATGAGAGAGAACACCTGAGAGGGGATAGGGTCTGAGGACGAAGCAGACTCCCTGCCGAGCAGGAGCCCGATGCGGGACTCGATCCAGGGACTCCAGGATCATGACCTGAGCCGAAGGCAGCCGCTTAACCAACTGAGCCACCCAGGCGCCCAAAGATGTTTTAAGGTTAAGCCTAAAGGGGGCAGACAATCCCTTCCACTTATATGCCATTGGCTTGAACCCGGTGGTATGTCTATTTGTAAGGAGGCCAGGAGCTGGACGACCAGGAGCCTAGCTTGGCAAGGGAGCATCAACACTAAGGGAAGGGGACAAGCAGCATTGTGAATGTTCAGCGGGTTCTATCATAGTTGTCAATGTTTAAAGACCAGGAAATTCCAAATCATAAGCAAAATTTCTGGCCTCTGTTGCAAACTTGGGCCTGCGTTTTATAAAAATTTTTTTAGAGAGAGAGCTCGTGCGAGCAGGGGTGCGGAGGGGCAGAGGGAGAGAGAGAATTCCAAGGAGGCTCCATTCCCAGTGCAGAGCCCCAGGCAGGGCTCAATCTCACCACCCTGAGATCATGACCTGAGCTGAAATCAAGAGTTGGACACTTAACTGATTGAGCCACCCAGGTGCCCCATGCCTGCATTTTTATACAGCACAACTCAGTTGGTTCTGCTAGATGTTATCAACCTCGGTACACAATTCTTGGTTCAACATGGGCATTTATAAAGATACAAGTACATAAGTAAACTTTTGTGTAATTAAGGCAAATGTATACATCTTTTGAAAGAATACAATATGCAATCTATTTATAAAACATGCTGTAATTAAAATTATGATAAATAGGGAAATTATCTTTAATAAAATTTTATGAATAAAAAAAGACTAGAATTCCAAACAAGTGTTTTAGAATGTAATATGTATTAAGCAAAAATAACATGAAGTGGAAATACTTATTTTTAAATGATGCAGTATTTGTAATAGGGTTTTTTTTTTTAATTTAGACTCAAAGAAATTATGTATCCTTAGCAGGAATAAGCATTTGCAAATTTAATTAGAAATGTCATTGCCCAAATGTGAAGATATGGCTACATTTTTAGTGGACATGTTGGTGAAACATTTAAACCATGTGTGTCATTTGTTCTTGTAAGTGATGACAGTATAGATTTAAAAAAAATGACTGTCACACATACTACACATAACACTGAAGGTACTTTCATGTTTGGATTGGCATTTTCATTCACACAGGCATGGGCCATAATCTGGTACCAAGTTCACTTTAGTTTTTTTGCAAAAGTACAGGGTGGGGATCCCAACATACCTGGAAGCTTCAGGGGTATAGTCTCCAAGAGGAATTCTTACAATACTCAGGGATTCATTGTTTGGGCCACCCAAGCACCAGTCCTTTTATAAAGGATGAGACAATATACGCTGAAGTGGGAACCACCCTGGATTTGGTTAGTCTTACTCAACATTGCACCAGCATCTTGTAACATCCCTTGAGCAAAACTTCAGGTCCCCCTAGGAACAACTTGAGTAGAGGAGTCCAGGCCACATGAGGTTTGGGGGCCTGCGCCTCAATAGGTTTTAATAGCTCACTCCTAGCCCTGCAAACCCAAATGCAGTTCATCAAATATGAATCATTTTTGCAATAAATATCACTGCTTAGTAACAGAGCTTAGGTGCCACACTTACCTTAAACCATTAGATTTCCAGGGAAACGGTTCTAGTAGAGGTTAGTCATTCTTTCCACAGAAAAAGCATTTAGACTTGCTGTTAGCCCTTTTCACTCAGTTAACAATATATGTATATTTGTAGTTTAATGAAACTTGCAATGTGAAAAGTACTTTAGATGTTGCACCTAAGACAGTCTGGGCAACAAAAAGCATCTTAGAATTTCGATGAGAAGAATCTTGAAAATATGAGGACACATTGGTCAATATTTTGGGTTTGGATAAATAGTCCTCCTCCACCTCATTACCTCATACTGCTTGTGCAGATCATTATCACTGGCTTTTTTTTATTTTATTGTGTTTGGTAGATAGTGATCATTATGTTACTTAGGATTAGGATCAGAGTACCTATGATTCTCTCTAGTTACAGTAAAGCCAAGCTATTTCATTTTCTACTTACTCTCACTCTCGTAATTTTGTTCCTTGTGTGTTTTTATGTATGTGTGTAAATGTGTGCATAGTTTTATGTACTTGGCAACTGAAGATAGCATTTAATAAAAGGAAAATTCAGGAGTTCTCCACTACAGTTTTAACTATTCTTTGACTTAGCAGATTGCTCCTGGCAAAATGGTACCCCAACTTCAGTTGGTTCCTTGGGATCAATTTTCAGGAGAGTTGATTTCAGCTGGAGAAATAGATCTCTATATCTAAATGCATAGGTGATTGAAAGATGGACAGTATCTTAATCTGTTTGGGGAGCTATAATAAAAATAGCATCAATTGGATGACTTAAACAACAGAAATTTATTTTTCACAGTTCTGAAGGCTGAGAAATCCAAGATCAAGGTGATGGCTTATTTTGTTCCTGGTTTATAGATGGAAGCTTTCTTGCTGTATTTTCACATGATGAAGAGAGGGAGAAGAAGCAAGCTTGCTCATGTTTCTTCTTATAAGAGCACTAATTTGGGGTCCCTGGATGGCTCAATTTGTTAAGCGTCTGCCTTCTGCTCAGGTCATGATTTCAGGGTTCTGGGATCAAGCACCATGTCAGGCTCTGTGCTCAGCGGGGAGTCTGCTTCTCCCTCTCCCCCTATGCACGTGTTCTCTCTCTCAAATACATAAATAAAATCTTAAAAAAAAGGGCACTAATTATATCATGAGGGCTCCACTCTTATGATCTAAGTACCTCCCAGAGCCCCATCTCCAAATATCATCACTTTGAGGATTAGGGTTTCAACATATGAATCCTGGGGGGGACACAAACATTCAGTTCACAGCAGATATAGAAGATAGATAGATAGATACATAGATAGATACACAGATACATAGTTAGATACATAGATAGATTAATAGATAGAAAAACTCCATGGAAAAATAATGACAACTCCCAAATTATATGTCTACCCTAAAATTTTTCTGAACTGCAGACTCATGTTTAACTCAGCATCTGGACTTGGTTGTCGAAAATCCATTCTAACATAACAGGTTCAGTAGTGAACACTAGATAATTTTCTACTTTTAAACTGAACTAATCCTACTTTATCTATACTTTTTCCATATTGTTTAAAGGCAACTTCATCCCACTAATTGCTCAGGTTAGAAATCTGAAAGCTATCTTTGACACAATTTCTTTGGCCTTCAATTTTTTGTGTACATTTATTTTTTATTTATTTTTAGAATTTTAATTCCACTGTAGTTAACATACAGCACTATATTAATTTCAGGTGTATAATATAATGATCAACACTTCCATATATTACTCAGTGCTCATCAAGATAAGTGTGTTCTTAATCGCCTTCACTTATTTCCCCCCCTTCCCCACCCATCTCCCCTCTGGTGACCATCTGTTTGTTCTCTATAGTTAAGAGACTGTTTTTTGGTTTGTCTTTTTTTTTTTTTCCTTTGCTCATTTGTTTTGTTTCTTAAATTCCACATATGACTGAAATCATATAGTATTTGTCTTTCTCTGGCTTATTTCATTTAGCATTATACTCTCTAGATCCATCTGTGTTGTTGCAAATGACAAGATTTCATTCCTTTTTATGTCTGAATTATATATATAACATATATAATTGATTATAATTGATTATATATAATATATAGTTTATATGTTATATATTATGTTATATATATATAATATATATTCCATTATAGATATATTTATATGTATATATATTCATTCATCAGTCGATGGATACTTGGGCTGCTTCCATAATTTGGTTATTGTAAAGAATGCTGCAATAAACATAGGGGTACATATATCCTTTTGAATTAGTTTTTGTATTCTTCGGGTAAATACCCAGTTGTGCAATTACTGGGTCATAAGGTAGCTCTATCTTTAATTTTTTGAGGAAACTCAATACTGTCTTCCACAGTGCCTGCACCAGTTTGCCTTCCTACCAAAAGTGCATAAAGCTCACTTTTTCTCCACATCCTTGCCAACACTTGTTGTTTCTTGTGTTTTTGATATTAACCATTCTGATAGGTATAAGGTAATATCTCATTGTGGTTTTGATTTGCATTTTCCTGATGATGAATGATGTTGAGCATCTTTTTATGTGTCTGCTGGCCATCTGTATGTGTTATTTGGAGAAATGTCTCTTCATGTCTTCTGTCCATTTTTTAATTGGTTTATTCATTTTTTGTGTGTTGAATTGTGTAAGTTCTTTATATATTTAGGATAGTAACTCTATCAGATATGTCATTTGCAAATATCTTCTACCATTCAGTAGGTTGTCTTTTAGTTTTACTGGTGTTTACTTTGCTGTGCAGAAGCTTTTTATGTTGATCTAGTCCCAATAGTTTATTTTTGCTTTTATTTCCTTTGCCTCAGGAGATATATCTAGAAAGATATTCTTACAGCTGATGTCAGAGACATTGCCTGTGCTCTCTTCTAGGATTTTTATGGATTCTGGTCTCACTTACGTTCTTAATCCATTTTGAGTTTATTTTTGCTTATGGTGTAAAAAAGTGGTCCAGTTTCATTCTTTTGCACATAGGTGTCCAGTTTTCCCAACATCATTTGTTGAAAAGACTGTCTTTTTCTCATTGTGTTCTTGCCTTCTTTGTTGAAGATTAATTGACCATATAATCAGGGGTTTATTTCTTGGCTTTCTATTCTCTTCTTTTAATCTATGTGTCTATGTTTGTGCTTTGGCCTTCATTTTACACTTTAATGATTCTGTTCCAGGATCCACCTTGTAATTTAGCTACCCTATTGGTTGTCAGGAGGACTTCTCAGTATCCTTTCCAGAGCATTTTTCAAAGAAGACTTTCTGTAGTATATCTTTCAGAAGACTTAATTTTCAAGACATACATGGCAATGTTCTGAAGATAGATGCTAAAGAAAGGAAATTTATATCTGGAGATGCTAAGAATTAGAATATTGATTTAGCCTTTCAAAAATACATAGCCAGATTTTCAAGAATCAAGGCAGAATCAGCGATGACTACTGCTGTTGTTAGACCATAGGTCTTCCCATTGTTATTTTATAGAGTTTAGTGTGTGAAATCTGGAAACAACTAACATATAATGGCCATTAATATTAAGGTCAAAAGTCCTGGCCAAAGGAATATTTTCAAGGCTTTCTGAGAGCTTGGCCAATTTGAGTTCAGAGTATTGTTTGTATGCTCTACTTTTCCTAAAAATGTAGAAGATGGAGGCAACAAAATTTTTGATCAAGTGCTAATGTTTTGCAAAATTCCTTTATGATGATTCAAACAAAGTGAGTACTTGTACGTATTAAGAAAAATATAGTCCAGTAGTTTCTTTGGTATGGTTACTGCAATGGGCTTTTTACATTTGAGGTTTTCAAAACATTCAGAGAGTTCTAAGATAATCATTAGCGCATATTAATAGAATTTTGATTGAGCAACTGGATAATTCTATCCTGAGGAGCTCAGATGTCCTTTGGATCTGGCTCAGGATTATATCCCATCTTTATGGCTTTGCTTAGACTATTAGTACAGCTGGTGAGGCGTGAACCAGCCACATCCCCAACTACAGAGGTGAAATCCCCCAATTTGTATGAAATATCCAGGGTATGGAATGATTATTCAAGATTGCAATAATCTTAACATCTGCCAATAAAATCTTTTTTATGTACCTTCTGCAGGCACAATAAAGTGGCTGTCTTGGCCAAACCTCATGGCCCGGAAAATGGCCAGACTTCCTGATACTAGCCAACATTTCTTTTCCAAGTCTGGGGCCACATTATTTACGTTTGAATTACCTTGTGTAAATAAATAACATTTTCTATGATTTTTATTATCTCAAGCAACCTCTATGCATGAAGGTAAAAATACTGTTTTTCATGACAATCTTCTAGTACATTCTCTATGGATTCTTCAGTGTTGCTTTTGCTCTGTACCACAACATTTATTATAAATAATTCCATTGAGAGCATAAGCACCGCTAAATATCTCCTATTGAGTCTCCTGTTTTGTAGGCCAACAATGGGAATTTAAAATTACTTACTTGAGTTTTTAAAAATTCTCAGTTGGTTATGGGTAATACAGTTAGATCAACATTAGAACCCCTCAATTCACTGATGTGGCAAGAACAATATCTGCAAGAATATCTACCATTATTTAAGCTGTTTTGTGTGCATAAACAAAGAGGTTAAGCCCAAGCTCTTGGATCTGGAGAAACATTCATATAGGATATGAATTGCTAGTGGTTCCTATATTGTAGAGTTAAAATCCCTAATGCACATTCTAATGTTATGAACAAATATATATGTATATGTTTATGTATATATGTGTGTATATATGTGTGTATATGTGTGTGTGAGTATATATATACATATATGTATATATAATTTCAGATAGAGAGATTATTGGGGACATATATAATTAAGGTTTAAGAATGGCTGGCTGATTCAGCCTCAGCAGTCCACAGTAAGGGTTTTTGTTTGTGTTGTTTAGTTTTGTTTTTACCCTCTGGTAGTTATGTAAGGAGGTTGTATTATGCTGTAAAGGTTGCGATTTTATCACCTGCAATATTCTGTAGATCTCAAAAACTTCAATTTTCTCACAATGATGATTTTAGATATTGCTTGAGACCTTATTACCGTTTTGTGGCTAGAATGTACCTTTCAGTAAAGAGATCAGGACCTAAATAGTATACATGATGGTGACTAACATAACATAATAAAAAAAAATTAAAAATAGAACTACCATAGAATCCAAAAACAAATTTAAAAAAATTAAAAATATGATTGGAAAAAATAAATAAATAGTATACATGACAAAATTCTAATTTTTTTTCTTTTTGACTGAAGACCTTTAGCCAGCCACAAGTTTCTTTATAAGGTAGATTGAGTCTTTTGGGGAGATTTTGAGAACAGATGTAGACAAGAGATCACCTATAAATTGAGTGAGGGTTGAAAGTCTTGGAAATGTTATGTTCTTTGTATCATTATTTAAGTACTGAAAGAAATATGAATGCACCTTTGCGAATCCCTAAGTTATTACCATGTCAGTATATTTTTGGTCATTCTAATGGAAAGCGTTTGGTTATAAAGCAGAAAATAAAAATAAAAGCACAACTATAAATACTGCTTATTTGTAAAGTCCTAGGTATGTGTAACCCCATTGGAAGCAGTGTACCTGAGCCCCCATGAAGGGTATTCTAAATTTCATTGCATTGTTCCTTCATCAGGAGGATATTCTTGCTGTCTTCAACAACCTAATGTTGCCACTAATTAGATAAATTAAGAATTGGTGCTTATAATGCTAGAAGAAAAATTGCATGACAATTTTATTTATATGTTTAGAGAATCAGCCAAATGAGAAACAAAGAAAACTCAAACCCAAAGTCTGGGCCCTGGCTCCTCTCCTCAATTTGGGGGCCACAGTTGCTGTGATGAGTTGAAAGCTCTGAGGGAGCAGAGAAAACCCCTGGGAATGTCCCTCTTCATCATGATATAAATCTAACGTGTGTTAACTTCACCACTTTATGTGCTGGGAGGGTTAGAGAAGCATTCCTGGAGTGCAGTACATCATTGGGTCCCCCATACGCTGGTGCTTTATGCTGAAGTCAGCCTCTCCCTTGCAAGATCCTGGAACAATTTTATCACTGTTTCTGAGGTTTGACAATGATAATAGCTGACTCTTTTTGCCTTTTAATATTCTAGGAGCCACTACCCAAAGAGAGCATGTGTTGCTATCGTAAGGACACCCTTTCAGAACACAGCACATGAAAGCAGGGAGTCAGGTACCCTGTGGTGCTCGAATGTCTATGAACTCTTTCTTAAAGTAAATCCTAATAAAAGGGAGGATACACAAGGGGGATGGAATCAGGTGAAGAGGAGAGATTAATACTATAGCACTTCTTCCTTCTGCCAGTACACCCAACCATTGAGACTTGCTTCACCCTTTCTCAGTAGCTAATATAGAAAGGGGAGCTCATAGATCACTTCACTTGGCTTCTGAATCAGTCAGGTTAAGTTTACTGCTGTAAAAAAAAAAACCAACCACAAAATTAAATGGGTTTCTACAACAGAAGTTTATGTTTTGTTTGCGAGAAGTTCCAACAGTGGTGAGAGTAGAGAATAGGCTCTCTTTGCTCAGCATAGTCATCTGGGGACTCAGGTTTATTTTTGATGTCAGTGCTCAGAGAAATGGCCCCAGGGAGGAGAGAGAGATAGAGAATGGCATGAAAGGCTTTTTTTGGGAGGTAATTCCCAGGCCATATTTGCTGTGTGTCCACAACAAAACACAATCTGCAAGGATGCTGGGAAATGTGCTCTAGCCTCACGTAAATATTGCATACCTTTTTTTCTTACAAAACACCCATACCATCAATAAACAGTATTTTAAAATACTTTAAAAATATCTTTGAAGTCAGTGAAAAAAAAAAGTCCAAGAAATCTATCTTTTGGTGGTTATGTATAATTTTTGTAGTAGATTTAATACATTTAATAATGTAAATATAAGGTGATAGATATGTTAAGGAACCATAACATAAAATTATGTTCTGAAAAGAATATTTTAACGAAATGTTAAAATTACATAGATGTTAAGGATGCTGTATAAATAAGTCTGGTTAGAATTCTTTATGATATTAAAAAGCAAAATAAAAGTGCTAAAAATATTATAGGGAGAAAGTCAAGTCAAATTAACAGTGAAAATTGTAACATGTTTGGGATTATATCTGGAAATGATGGCTGTATCTGATTTGAATGGTGTGTGCTTAGCAGCGCCACATGTATTTTCTCTAAAATTCTAATTAAAATTCTTCCGAAGGCACAGAGAGCAAGAGACAAAAATTCCAAAGTACAGAAAGTAAGGACTGGCAGAGCACCTACAGCCAGAATCTTGGAAGATTTGACAGTAATTATAAGGTAGACAGATCTGGAGTGAGTATAATCTTCTAAGACTCGAGCACATAGTGTACTTTGAGTCTGCTTCATGAAACAAAGTCTACCTGAAACAGGCAGGGGGACGTTGAGTATCTCCTTCACCATATGTTATCAGGCTTAATTACACGGGATGAACTCCAACCTGTATTCCTTACCTGTGGAAATATTTTTCAGTCCAGGCAGAGAAGAAGAGGGCCATCAAATAAACAAGTGGAGAGTCAGTAAACTGGTAGTTGATTCTGGGAGTGTAATCTTGAGGAAAGGCAGGCACTTGACTTCAGGAAAAATCCTGAAAGTAATGTATGCCGGAAAATTCTGGTTCTTCATTTGCTGTATCTATCCAGAGGATTGGGATGTTATGCATCCCATTGGGATGTTATGGGAAATGAGCTTCCTTGGAGATTGCTAGAAGTTCCATTGGAGCAGGATTTTTGTTTATTCACTGCTTCAACCCAGTGCCTTGAACAGTGTCCGGTACATAATAGTTATTAAATATTATAGGGATCCAGAGAATTGACTGGAAATGTGGTCTTCAGCTTTATTCCACTGTAAATCTGAGGTTAAATCTAAGGCATGTGGGAAAAACAATATAATCACTGTCATTATTATTATAAGCATTATAATTTAGTATCATTATGTCTAATATTTATAGAGCTCTGTACCTAACTGACAGACGCTCTGCTAATATGATTTTATTTGATGTTATTCATATGACAACCTGAGGACATAGGCAATAGTATTATCCTCATTTGAAACAAACCTGCCAGAGGTTACTAAAAGTAACAAATCTAGGGTTTGAACTCAGGCATTGTCCCGTAATCCAAGCTCTTAACTGAACTACAAAGAAGTCATATGATGACAGGTACTGCTCTTGGAATATTTTTCTCCCCACGTATAGTGTAATAGAGCCCCCAAGTATTCTTTTGGCTTATGACTGCCAGAAATAAAGACAAATTTTACTTGTTTTGGTAAAAGAGGATGGCATCATAGAAATGTGTTTGATCTAATGCAATGAAGTAGAGGTGAGATGTACAGTACTAGAGACCTTTAGGGAAGAGACTGCGGAGAATATTCTCCTTTGCCCCTTCTTGCTTCCCAGTGGGGGGGGTCTGTGGGTGCAGTCTTGGCTATGTCTAGACAAACATGCTTGCCTGTGGTTTCTCGTACACTGGACCAAGCAAACAAATCAACAGGCTTTAAAAAGAATTGAAGTGAGTAAAAAGTCATGAGCCTAGCCTACAAAAAGTAGTGAAAACTCATCCTTTAAGATAATCAGTTTAGGAGGCTCCCAAATCTGCAGGTCACAAAAACTCTGGATGCTCTAGGATGGGCATCCTCAGATGGGTCCACGGAGGGTAATGGACAAAGAACAATCTCCCGAAGACAGAGGCTGGTACTACAGATGAAAAAAAAAGTTTTTTTTTTTTTGGTTTTGTTCTGTTTTTGTTTTTTTCCCCTCAGAAAGTAGAAACAGGGGTTGACAGCTGAACAAGCTTGAGAACGTACTGTATAACCAGGAAAGGAAATCATTCTTGGTGTTATCAAGGAAGGTTTGATGATTGCTATTGACCTGCTAGTTGTTTATTATTTGGAAGTTTTAATTATGATTACTTTCAGGGTTTATACCCACCATTTATAAATAATCAGGCCATCAGAAGTCGTATCATGGCTTGCGGGAAAGAAATCAACACTCCTAGGTATCCTATTCTTGGAAGAAGCTGTGGTAACTGACTAATTTGCGATTGCCTCTTTAGGAGTGAAAATCAGTGTGTTCCTATGCAAGGATCAGTGCTTATAGATGGATATATTGTATCTGAGGCTGATGGTTCTCCCCCAGGTTCTATTTATTCTTCTTCACTAATAGGAACCTAGAATATAAATTGGGCTCATAACTACCTAGTATAAAGCTGTTATTTTCCAAGTTACCTTGAAGCTAAATGTTGCAACATGACAGTGTTCTGGTCAGGGTCAGAGGCCCATAAGTAGAGGGGGTGTGTATAACTTCTGGCAAGTCTTAACAAAGGCAGTGTCTCAGTGTTCTCTCTTTCTGTTGGGTTGAATGCCAATGTGATAGTTGGAGTTAGCACAGCCATCTGGGACTATGCGGTAGAAATCTAGCATCTAGAATCCTAGATCTTTAATGATATTTAAGGCACAATACCTGTCTTAGAATGCCCGTATTTCATGACAGAGATAAACTTTGTCTTTTTTTAAGCATGTTAAAACCACTGTTACTTATTTTTAAAATTTTTAAACTACTATCTTCTTTTTTTTAACATATAATGTAAATGAAGGGGGGGAAATCAGAGGGGGAGACAAACCATGAGAGACTATGGACTGAGAAACAAACTGAGGGTTCTAGAGGGGAGGGGGGTGGGGGATGGGTTAGCCCGGTGATGGGTATTAAAGAGGGCATGTACTGAATGGAGCATTAGGTGTTATATGCAAACAATGAATCATGGAACACTACATCAAAAACTAATGATGTAATGTATGGTGATTAACATAAGAAAATAAAAATTTTAAAAAAAGGTAAAAAAAATTTTTTTAATCTAAACTTTATCCCTATCAATTCATTTTGAATGGCAATTAAATGAGACTCTACTTTGATAAACCCTGAAAACATGTGAAGTAAATAATTAGGAAAAATATAAGAAGAGAAATATGTGAATAATTTTGGGTGCAAAAAAGCCTAAATTGATTTACTGTTTTTCAAATACTGTCAACAAAATGATTAGAGAAACTTCTTTTCTGGGCACACAGCTAGAAATGCTGGTTGAGGTATAAAAATACGTTTTCCTAAATACATGACTGAGCTGATGTGGAAGAAAGGAAATTCTTCAGAAGTGACAAATTCATTGGGGAAGAAAGTCTTGAAGCTATTGCTTGCCTGGAACATATTGCTTATTTCTGTTGACACAGAATCCAGGTATTACTAGACTTAAAAATCAGAGAATGGGAGGGCAAGTGGGAGATCCGTTCAATAATGCTGGAACCGCTGAAAGTCGACATTCACCGTGAGGTGACTAGATGAAACAAAAGAACTCTACAAGGGACAATGACGGGATCTATAATTATCTTAACCTTGGCTCTAAATAGAGTGGGAAAAATTTTTCTCTTGAAAACTTCTAAATGGAAGCCTATTCTTACTTGGATTCAGGGCAATTTATATTACCTATGTGGCTAGAAAAAAACCCAAGCTAAAATATTTATTCTAATTGTTCCCGTCTGATAAGTGCTTTTAGGAAATTAGCAAAAGAAAACTAAAATCTTTGAAGGATGCATTTTAAAAACACACCTCAAAAATGTTCTAAATGAACTGGCAAGAAACATAAACTTGTAACGGAAAGCCTTTAAAAAGATATATAAAGGAAAAATGGTCATCAACAAAACGAACAAAGTGTACAATTGGAGATAAGGAAATTTATATATAATGAATATAATGGTGATTCTTTTTCGTTAAAATAAACCATAAAAAATAAGTTATGATTAAAAAATAAAAATCTATTAATGTGACCAAGCTTATTTTATTAAAAACAAATAGACCTTTAAGAAACTAAAAATATAAAAATTGTTTTAAAAAAATCAATAAGGGGTGCCTGGGTGGCTCAGTTGGTTAAGCGTTGGACTCTTGGTTTCGGCTGTCGTGATCTCCAGTCCAGAGATGAGTCCTGCATTGGCTCCACACTCAGCAGGGAATCTGTTTCCCCTTCCCTCTGCCCCCTCTCCTGCTCAGGCGCACTTTCTTTCTCTCTAAGATAAATGAATAAGTCTTAAAAAAAAAAAAGTCAATCAGTGGGTAGGGTAAGCCAAAGATAAGGCACAGTTGGGAAGAGAGTGAACCGGATGACACATCTGAAAAGTAGAAAACCCAAGATAAGTGACGTGGAGACAGGTGCTGGAAAATGTGAAGGAGAGGAAAATTGGAATAGAGAAGAGAGCAAGAATTATTTTGATACAAAGCCCAAATATTTTTATATATAAAAGATGTATAACAGCCAATAGAAGAGGTTAGAAAGAACAGAAGAGATAAGATTTTAAAAATATAAAACAACTGATATTGTTCCAACATTGATGGAAGACACAGGTCCTTCACTTCAGAAACCCCATGATTCCCAAACAAGAATAACAAACAGAAATCTATACCCGGAGACATAACACTAAAATGCAGAAGATACTCTAATTAAGGAGATTTTAAAAGTTGCCAGAAAGAAGGGCAATTAGCGTGATGATTTGTTTCTTAGCAATAATGATGCAGCCAAGAGACAGTGGAATGATAACTTTGAATTAGAATCTTATACCCAGGGATGTTATCCTTTAGGAAGAAAGACTTTTACAAAAGAGTGTATTATTAAAATATCCTCAGGGCACTGGGGGGCTCAGTTGGTTAAGCTTGGGACTCTTGATTTCGGCTCAGGTCATGATCTTAGGGTGGTGAGATCGAGCTCCACATCTGGCTCCATGCTATGCTGGGTGTGGAGTCTGCCTAAGATTCTCTCTCCCCCACCTCTCCCCCCAACATGTGTGTGTGCTCTTTCACTCTCTTAAAAAAAAAATGGAGAAATTTTATAAAAGAAGGGAGAGATGGAAGGAGAGTGGAGCACTAATGAAATGTTATACTTTGCATAAACCTAAGAAAAAAGTGATAGCTTCAAGTTTCTATGAATTAATTTCTTAAAAATCAATGGAATTACATTAATGAAGTTTAAAAAACACATTAAAATTTAAGAATTTTAATTGCATTTTTTTCGTGTATAAAAGCTATAGAAAGTTCTAATACACAGCATAGTTTTTAAGCCTACAAAAAAGGAAATGAAGATTTACCAAGTATAGGTAAGAATGAGAAAGGCAAGGCTTAGAAAGGTGGTCTATGTGGATTACATCATTTAAAATAGAAATAACACGACATGACTGAAAGGTATTACTGCCAAAAGAAGGCAAATGTAAAATCTTTATCCATAGAAGTTTTATATAATGTAAAATTCTATGGAATAGTAATATACAAATAAAACATTTAAAAAAGAAGTAACAGGTGGTATAAACACAACATAGACTAAAGAAAGACTTGATATTTATCTAATTAACCAGGATATAAAACTGTTTTACATTTGATTCTAAAGTGTAAATAGCTTCAGATAATAAATACCTATGAAAATGTGAAATATAATTATTAATAGAAGCCAAAACACCTGTAAGCAGACTCTAGAAAACAGAAGAAAGTGAACACTAACAAAGTTGGTATCATAGAAAAATTATGAAGAAATGGAAGCAAAATAATGAAAAGAACAAAATAATGCAATAAATAAAGTCAAATATACCTCACGTATCACTTACAAGTGCTGGCTATTACAAAAATAAAGAATTTTTTATTATTGCTGCTCTTTAATTCAGCCATCCTGTGATGACTTGCCAAATTAAGGATTTTTTTTTTTTGCAAAATTGCTAAGTACATTAAAAATAGGAACTATTAAAAGACTTATCTTTCATATATTAATCATAGACTAAATGGTTAAGATTTTTTATATTGATATTTATAAATATATATAAAATTGAAAAGCCTAAATACGTATCTATACTTATATTGATGTCATCTTGTCCTACATATACAGATTTGCTCCAAATGTTAAAAGAATAATTTTAAGTGATTTCCATAAAGAAACATCAACTGATTCCAACAATAAAAATTAAACAGGCCACCAGATATTAATATAACATTAAGTCTAGCAATCGGTTACAGAAGAGAAAAAGATCTCAACAAAACTATAAATATATATCAATACTAAAACAAGAATTGTTTAGAATCTCTAGAGAAAAAACTTACCAAATTTTGCTGAGGAATATAATAATTCAGTATATGCAAAATTATTTAACTAACCTGGAATTTGATGAAATTTGGATCAAAGTAGCAAGATTTTCCTTTTCTTTAAAAAATAATTCTCATATCGATGTGGACAAATAAGGAAGACAGAATAGCCAAGAAAATTTTTGAAAAATTTTCTAATATTTTTTGAAAAACCTTCTAATATAAAACTGACCTCTCAGATATTAAGTCATATTAATTGAAAGAGTAAAATAAGTGGGTGCCAAGTCAATTTCAAGTAGAGAGGTATGAAACAGATTTTCAAAATGTACAGTTCTGATCACACCTCAAATCAATATGCCAAATTTATTATTGCTTTTATCAACTTGGGAAAATAGACTAAGTCATTTAATAGTTCAATTCCTCTTATATCATTACTCAAATAAATACTGGGTAGACCAAATATTTAAATGCAAAGAGAAACTGTAAACATACTTGAGGGAAATATCAGTGTGGTGGGGAAGGATTTTGAAGCATGAACTCAAAGAGAAAACATTAAAAATATATAGATGAATCTCCAGTAAGTGAAATCTTTTAATTCATACAAATTCAAGTACATGTTAAAAATTCAGGAAGAATTTAAAACATCTGTATCATAAACAAACGAAATTGATGTATTCCTTCAAGAAGTCTTACACACAGAAATAAAGTAAACTCAAAATAAAAGAAAAACTAGGGTGTAAATGATTCTTAATTATATGGTGATGTCCAATTCGAAAGTAATCAAAAACATAAAAATTTAAATGGATTTTTAGCAGAAATGAAAAATATTTATAATTATCAGTATTGATAAGAGAATATATAAAATTGCCTCAACTGTCTATCTGTGTATATATACATATAAACAACATATATAAATATATATTATTGAGGGAATTATAATGGTGTAAGTCTGGACAATTTGTTAATAAAAATCAAGACACTTGGACAACATGTTATTAGACATTTGATTAGCTCTCTTACTTAGTAACTGTAACTAGCCACAGTTCTATTGTCCATTACATGAGAATAAGGATAATAATTTCTGTGTATATGTGTTGCATTTATTGACATAGAAAGAAATTAACTTGTTATAAAATGAGAAGAAATTACCTAATTGTATATATCCAGGCTCCTGATTATGTACCTTAATAAATAAAGAAAACAGGTGGCATATAAACAAAGGTTATCCCCTAGTGATTGTATTACGTGATTCTTTTTACTATAATGAACTCATATTAATTGTGTAATTAACTATAAAATATAAACGAAGCCAAAACTGAGGAGGAATATAAAAGCAGAAATTGTATTCCCTTGCCCTTAATTGAGTGTAATTAAATGGTAGTGCCTTTTCCTAACCAACTTTATTAACACTTTCCTTATTGCGTTGTAATTATACTTACCAAGAGATTACGCCAGGCCCTTTTTATGGATCTAGCTTCTATAAGTCAGGTACGGTGATGTTCCAACTTTTGTCTTTGCACCTATGTGTTATTCTATTGGAGCTCCAACGTTTCCCACAGCTTACTGGCCTTAATTGGGATATGTACCCCAGTCTGTCATCTTCCAGAGAGGGTGTGACTTTCTCTACTAATTTATTCCCACTTTGCTACCTTCTTACCCTGTTTACACATTCCTCTAAACTCTTGAGCATTCTCTATTCTTATACGAATAGATTTTGTGCTAGCCTTCTTTTTCAACTAGTCCATTCACAAACCCAACAACAGGCTCACGTTAAAGGATTTAGATGTCTTTCCCCAGCTGAATTATCAAGTGATAAAGGTGTTCAGACAGATAGAATTTTGGTGATCATGACTTCAGTGTTTTAGCTGAGCCTTTTTAAAAAATAATGTCTCCTTGGTAAAAAATAACACGTTGCATGTTCAAAGTAGTTGTAATATATGTCTAACGCTGCAGGTTGCAATTCTATCCACGTTATATGCAGAAGAAGAAGGAAAAAAGGGTTATAAATGAAGAGTCAAGTTCAGTGGCTTCAGCAACTGTTTCTTGCTGTTTTTATAATTTGTTTAAGCAATCAAGCAAGAAACAGTGCAACTGTAGTGAGACTTCTCCATTGGTCTCAATACAATATACAATTAATTTAAGTTTTTATTGTATACATATATATATCTTAACATTTGACTTTCAACTACATAAAACATTTGTCAGTGGCCATCTAATAAAACTCAGAATACTAATACTTAAATTTTTTTATAAAGTTTCTTGTGGTTGAATGGTGACATTTTTCATCCATTATTTTTAGTTGGTGAAATATATATAAATATATTATATAATGGCCTGATCTTTGGGGTTGTTTTTATAACAATCTGTGAATAACATTTTAAATACTAAATGTTGTTGCTTTAAAATCAGAATGGCAAGATAGGATGTAGGATTTTTTTCAGCTAGAGAAGAAAAATGTGATAATGAAATCAGAGGATAGCGACAAAAGGAACTCGATTTTTTAACTACGTTGGGCAAATTCTTTTCTGTTTCCCACTAGTAAAATAAAAGCTGCAGCTCGAACTATTATCAGAATGCTTGCTGAGATTTTTCATTTTTAATGAACTCTTGATTCACATTGCCTCAAAGGGTGGGAAGAACAGAAGTTGGTTTAAGCCCCATTTCCAGCTTGCTGCTCTTATTTCTTTATAGATGCTTGCCCACGTTCCTGGGTTTGAGTCTCAAAGGACGATGCTAGATTTACTTCTAAAAGAAAATATTATCAGCAATCCCACACTTCTGAGCAACACTAAAACCCTAAAACACATAGAACCCTGACACTGTTTCTTCAGTGTGGCTATTCAGTGTCAAGGCAGTGACCTTAAAAAACCCAGAAGTCCTTAATTACCTGACTATGAGCGTTTGACAAGAGGCAATCATCATGTTTGAAATTCAAGACCATTGATTAATAGTGTATTTTGTTTTTCCCAGTTAATTTTAATGGAAATATTTTTGGAAGATGCAAGTAATTTTTTGAAAAAAAATTTTGGAATAATTTAATATTGAAGATAAAATTGTATTTGTCCATTGAATTTCATGTTGAGTTAATTCAGAAACAATTTATGGATTATCCAGCAATTTTAATTTAAAATTTTTGTCCTAAATGGTTTTTATTTCCTTTAAGACTCTTAGTAATAAACTTAAATTTTGTCTTACTAATGGATATTTAGGATGTGATTGATACTTAAAAATGTAAGTTTGCTTTTTTGTCTTCAACTAGAGCTTGTCTAATTTTTTTCTTTTTTAAAAAAGATTTTATTCATTTATTTCAGACACAGAGAGAGAGTGCGCATGAGTGGGGAGAGGGACAGAGGCAGAGGGAGAAGCAGACTGCTACCTTGGGGCTGATCCCAGGGCAGACACTTAATTGACTGAGCCACCCACGCATCCCTGGAGCTTGTCTAAATTAAATAAATGCTGAAAAGATCTTCAAATTGAGGTAATAGAAGATACTCTAATAGAAATGACAACAGTAATTTCTAATTACTTATATTTTGATGTCAACCAAATGTTATCTGTGCCTATTACCAGATATCAATAATCTACACATAATACAAACAGCTCTTCCTATTTTCTATATATTTGAACAATCTCTAGTGAGTTAGTTCTCAAACTAAGAAAAGAGAAAATTCTATGTTTTAGGCTCAATATTGTATATCACATTGTAATTCAGAAAATGTATCATCGACTTCTTTTTGCACCACCCATATCCTGAAAGGTAAACCACACAGAAGAGACTCTAGTTTAAAAAATTGTTTATTATATAATCTCATTATCTGAGAGAAAAACATCATTCTTTCTTCCTGCCAATATTGTCCAAATTTTCTATCATCAGTGTACATATAAAATAACATACATATTGCTTTTTCAAATTTGTAGTTTCTTTTTTTTTGTATTGAGAATACAATTTTTTGTATTGAGAATAAAAATATTCTCAGCAAATTATGCCTAATCAGATTAGCTTGTTTAGACAGATTTTCATAGCTTTTACTTTAAATGTTGCACATTATTACTCAGTGATTATATGACTTTGGAGCAACACATCGGAGGTACAATCGCACGTTTTCAAAGACAAACACCCTTGAGACATTGGAATAATAAAAATGAAAAGAACACCAATTGTGATGATGGTATCTAACTTGCATGTGGAAAAGACCCACAAAGTCTTTAGTTAGCTGAAATGAACTGTATTTTTGTGAGCTTATTTATTGTGAGTTTATTATACTCCAAGAAATAGGCAACTTGAACTTTTGAAAATCTTGTAATCTGGGGCGCCTGGGTGGCTCAGTCGTTAGGCGTGTGCCTTTGGCTCAGGTCATGATCCCAGGGTCCTGGTATCCAGCCCCGCATTGGGCTCCCTGCTCCGCAGGAAGCCTTCTTCTCCCTCTCCTGCTCCTCCTGCTTGTGTTTCCTCTCTCGCTGTCTCTCTCTCTGTCAAAAAATAAATAAAATCTTAAAAGAAAAGAAAAGAAAAGAAAATCTTGTAATCTTCATAGCAATGACATGAAGAAGATACTATAATCAATCTTTGATCTTTTCTGCTGGAAGATCACTCCACTGAGCAACGCTTTTTTTTTTTTTTTAAGGGGTGGAGGAGGGACAGAGAGAGAGGGAGAGAATCCCAAGCAGGCTCCACGCCCAGCGTGGATCCCCACCTAGGGCTCCATCTCACAACCCTGAGATCATGACCTGAACTGAAATCAAGAGTTAGACACTTAACTGACTGAGCCACCCAGGCGCCCCAAGCAACTCTTGATAAGTTCAGGAAAGACCAATAGGTCAGTAAATCAAATATGTACCCGGACTGACCCACATTGCAATCTCCCTCCCCCTCCAACCTTGCTTTTCTCATACAGTGAGTCTGAGCTACTATGCCCTTCAGAAATACAAAAGTAGCAAAATTAATACTAAAGTCAATTTGACTTCTCTAGTGTGTCATGTAAGTTTTCTTATCATTTAATGTCAGGGAATATCAGGTTTGGTTTTGCATTGTAAAAAAGTCTTATACGCCTCTATCTTCTCTTAGCATTTCTGCCTTTGTTTTTTATGACAAGCAAGTTTAAATTGCAGGCCAGATTGTACCATTCATTACCTGTAGATTAGTTACTCATTTGAGTATTGTTTCAACTTACATTTAGGAGCACCTAGCATTTTCTAACCACAGGGCTGGTCTCTGGTCCCTGGAGGTGCGATGGCACAGAGACCAAAAACATTGTCTCCCCCACAAGCCTTATCGATTTCGTTCAAATCATCCTATGAACTGAGATAAATTGCAAGAAAGGAACATCTAACAAAGCAAATTAACAGATTCGGAGACTTCAGGGGACTCGGAGAAAGTGGCTCTGAAGAAGCTGTTTTTGAGTTGAGGTCTGATGAAGGGACTGAGGAACCTTCCAGGCAGTGGGGGAAAGTATTGGCATTTTCTATACCTGTAGCCTGTCTTGTAACTATATTTATCAGACCTTTCTGATCTCCCAGGTTGGAGGTTAGTTCTTAAGAGCTAGCATGAATATATGCGAAGCATACCATCAACTCTATTCATTCTCTCCTCTCAACTCCTCTCAAACTACAGCTCTAAAATTCTAACTACTCAACTCTAGATTAGACACAGACACTTGCATACACATGCACATCCACCTGAATAAAACAACCGAGATGCTTCTAAGGAGTAAAGGGTTAACTGAATTGTCCGGTGATGATGCAAAACAAGCTATGACTTCCTGTGTTCTGAATTTTATTGTTTTGTTTTGTTTTTTAATTATTTATTTATTTATTTAACTGACAGAGAGAGAGACAGCGTGAGGGGGAACACAAGTAGGGGGAGTGGGAGAGGGAGAAGCGGGCTTCCGGCTGAGCAGGGAACCCGGTGCGGGGCTCTATCCCAGGACCCCAGGATCATGACCTGAGCCGAAGGCAGTCGCTTAACCAACTGAGCCATCCAGGCGCCCCTGAATTTTATTGTTTAAATGAAGGAGAGTGGCTATTTCAGGGAGAGATGCCAGATTATTTTATTGAATAATCTCCCCCCACTGAGAGAAATAGATAAGACAGGTTTCTTATTAGCTATCCATTGTTAAATTACAAGATAAATTTGTCATTTATCACTCATGCTAAAGCTTTGTATCTTTGCTGATTCAATTAATCATAGATTTCAGCATTTTCTCTTTCATGGTCTCACTCTCATATCCTACACTTTTATATTTGAAACATGAAAATTGCCATCAGTTTTCATCATGACAAAATCATTTTGGGGAAATAGGTTCATGAGCATGAAAGCATAAAAGAGGAGTTATGTTTTCCATCTCTTAATCTACATTTCAATACTTTGGAAATGTAAAAAGGGAAGAGCAAAATGATACGGTCTTCCCCAACCCCACAGATCACAACCTCTTGATAAACAAAGCTTGTCAATGCGAGTGGCTGAGTGGATGGGCTGACAGCATTTATATAAGTGCTTTTAGGAATGAGTGGGCAAACCCATTTTAAACTGGGACTGGAGCCAATACACATCTCTCTCTGTTTTTGCTCTTAAAATGTTTGACAAGTGAAATACTGTAATGTCATGAGAGAGATGATTCTTGTCATATTTCCAAGGTAACTGAGTTGAGGAAGCATTGCTGGAATTTTTTTATTCTATTAAGATCCCACTCTGAACTGAAGACCCAACTTCCAACTTTTTCTCTATGCTTTTCTGTTTTGTTGTCATTGGCTTTTGTTTTTACGATGGCCAAAACAGCCTTGTCAGATTTAATAATTTTGGAAAAAATATTTTAAGGTAGCCATACAAAACAGTTCATGTATCACCTTGACATCGATAACATGCAGGGACACGCACACACACATAAAAAGAAAGTACGTTATATTTTGTTATATGTTCTTTTTTATCTCACAAAAAAGGATGAGTTTTGAAATAAAGAAAAACAGATGAAGGGCACCTGGGTGGCTCAGTCAGTTAAGCATCTGCCTTCAGCTCAGGTCATGATTTCAGGTTCCTAGAATTGAGGCCCACGTTGGGCTCCCTGCTTCTCCCTCTGCCTCTGTCCCTCCCCACTGCTAGTGTGCTTTCTCTCTTTCTCTCTCTCTCTCAAATAAATAAATAAAATCTTAAAAAAAAAGAAAAACTGGTGATTCATGAAGAGAAGCAGAGAAATTTGATGTGAAGAATAATGTCCTTGACAATGGGCAGATTTGGGTTCAGATATTTTCTCTGCCACTTAGGAGCTGCATGACTTACAAGCAATTCTAAAAATGCCCTTGAGATCTCAGCTCCTCATGTTTAAACTAAGAATAATGTCAACTTCTACATGCTCAATGATAGAGAAGACTGAGTTTACATCTAAAAATTATGTGCTATGGTATATGGTATTTGTTTTAAATGTTATCTTTTTTGCAGCTGTTATTATTATTATTATTATTATTATTATTATTATTCCAACATCTTCAGGAAGTGACACCAGATATAAGGTATGGCTGTTACCTCTAGTGGCTGAATGGTGACCAGCCTGTGATTTCAAGTATCTTCCTGTCAGGATGAATTTCAGATTATATGCAGGTTCATACATTAAAAGGAATGAAGCACGATAGAGGAGATAAACCACAGAACAAAGAACAGTTCAAAACCACCAGGATAGAATCAAATAATATGGTGAATAGTCATCGCCAAATTTTTGTTGAGCAGAATCAGCCTTTATCAGAGGAAAATATGTTACAACTTGTATTATTTTAACTAACGTCTTCTCAATATAAAGTCTACCATTATGGAGGAAAGTATTTTTAAGTGGTATTTAAATGAATGCCAAGTTCATTTTGAAAGCAGTTTGACTAATGAAAAAGTAGAAATTAAACTCTTGGTTCAATTGGGAAAATAAAACCTCTTCATTTTATGCCTGTATCTCTTAAGGTCTGGTATATGATATGGAATAAAATATTTATTATGGGGTTAAGACCTTCTACAATTATGGGAGAAGTCAGGGAAATGAATTCTGAATGGGAGTGGTTGGTAGGTCAGGAAAAAGTCACCAACCAGAGATGGCAGAGGAACCTGGGGACAAAGTCAATGCAGGGCTGTGGGCTCTGCTTTTGCTGATGGGTAGCCTTGAAGTGGAAGGTGGAAGATTGAGGACCTGGCTATCCCATGTCACCGAGGTGAGCCAGCCAATCAATAATGTGTGGGAGTTTTGTCTGCAGAATAGAAGTCTTCCTGCTTCCCTCCTGCCTTCCACATCTGCTAACTTCTCCAGCGGTCAGCCCTAACCCAGAACAATATGAGGAAGGGAAGGTGGGAAGTGTAGTCTCAGCTTGGCAAAATCGACACAATAAAAAAAACCCAAAAAATGAAAAACAAAAAAACCACATCAATACCTTAAAGATAAATCAAGGAAATTCTGTTGATTTTATTTTAACGAATTGGAAAAATCAATTAAGAAAAGTTACATTAGTCATAAGAGCTGTACTTAAGTAAATTTGAGATCCATTTTAGGTTCCTATAAGAAAGCAAATACTACTTATAGATACTAATTCTTGCTGGTCATTGGTGTTTCTCCTACACTATACTCAAGTCAGAAACTTCTTAAGACTTTCTGGTGGCTCGATTCTATCAAATATAATCTCCTCCACTCAGGCTCAGAGTGAAATTCAGAGATACTGTGAAATTAGAAGCACATGGGGCTAGAATCTCTGAGCTCCTCTTATGTGAGTAATACTAGGTATGCTTGTTGGCTTATGTTGCCTACTCCATAAAACAGAGCTATGCTGTCCTCTGAATCTTGAAATGCTCTGTCTTGAGTTTCATTGTAACTCACCACGCTGAGCAGATGTAGTCATGACTCCTTAGCCCCACTGTTTCCATTCCCCGCCTTGTCCCTCTGCTGGGAGCTGTCTGTCTATTCTCACCATCTTACACACATCAGGTCATGTCTCTTCATGCCTAACCAAACTACAAACTCCTGCAAAGAAGCATGCTTTTATTATTTTTGTGTCTGACCTTCTCATGTATTACGGTGTCAGGTGGAATATTCTCTCTTTCTTTTTTTTTTAAGTAATCTCTACACCCTAAGCGGGGCTGGAACTCATGACCCCAAGGTTAAGAGTAGCATGCTCTATTGACTGAGCCAGCCAGGTGTCCCCGGAATGTTCTCTTAATAGATGTGTGGAAGGGTGAATGAATCAAACTAAAGCCTCTACGTGCATCTTTAGCTTGTGCTTGCTTAGTAAATACACACATAGTTGCTTTCTTCTTTAATTTGTGCTTCCTTGCTGCTCTGTTAAGTATTTCAAAATCTTTGGCCAAGGTTTTTCAGAATCATTGAGCTCTTCCAATAATGTCTATTTTTGAGCTTCTGTCAAAAAGCTTGGTGTCTTCTAATTATATTTTAAATTTCCAGTTTGATTTGCTATGACCCCATGTTGATACAGAAAGAATGTTGGTTAACACACTTCAGTTTTTCTGTTCTTACTTCAAATAGTAATGGTATGCAACTTAAAGGCTTGATTTTCTAAGAGAGTATTATGTTTTTAACGATTACCTGCACTTATTCTCTTTTACAAATGTTCCTTAGTGCTTACTGTTGTTATCCTATTATAATTCTTTCCTATAAATAAATATATAGAATGTTTTTTTTCAGGTTTTGCTCAAATTTGTCATTAGTTTGTTAGTTAAACGTATCATTGAGGAAGATGGTTTAAGAATTTCTTTCAGTTGGGGCACCTGGGTGGCTCAGTCAGTTGTGTCTACCTTCAGCTCAGGTCATGATTCCAGGGTCTTGGGATCAAGCCCTGTGTAGGGCTCCCTGCTCAGTGGGGAGTCTGCTTCTCCCTCTCCCTCTGTACCTGCCACCCCACCATGCTCTCTCTCTCAAATAAATAAGCAAAATCCTTTTTTTAAGAATTTATTTTAATTGTAAAAATGATCAAATTTAAAAATATTTGATTATTTTAAATAATCCTCAAATTTGAGCAGTTAATAGTATTATCCCTTTGGTTATAAAAATCCTTCAAATGCTAATTTCATTCTTTTGTTTACTTATGTAACATATTCGGCTTTCCTGTGTGTTCTCTAGACTAATCTATATTGGAAGAAGGCTTGAAAGCTTAACTTATAGTATAAACCTGATGAAGCCAAGAAAGTCTTAACCCATGTAGATTTTGCAATGCTCTCTTTTATGCTGCCTATTTCAGTAGCCACAACTCTTCTAAATTAATGTTACAGAAATCAATCCTTGATTTTATTTCTTTTTTTAGCACAGTTTTAAAGAAAAGTGCCATCTTGTCCTTATCAGTAGTAATCTGGCAATATAAAAAAGAAAATATTTGAAACTATAGTGTAGATGACTCGATGATTCATCTAGTATATGATCTAACAAATGATTTATATTTTAAAAAATCCTCCTCTGTTGATTATCATAGGACAAAGAAAAGAAGTTTGCTTACAATAACATTTCAAAGGAATCAAAACCATGTAGTTCATCCATTTTTAAAGCAACCAATTCTATAGTTGAGTAATATTTCTCTGAAAATAGACCAAAGAATGATTCTAAAGCAGTGATCAGGGCTACCAAAATGAAGTATGGAATCTTAAGCATGAGTTAATTTTTTTCCAGTTTTCATTAAATTGACCTTAATAGTGCTGATATGTCCCTGTCTTTAAACTGAGCATGTGTACATCTTTACAGTAATAGCCTCTTATGAATAACACTTAAAAGTTCTTATCTGCATGCTACGATTAAGTGTATTTATCTTTAGAGACCACATTCCACTTTATTTTATTCATTTCCCCCCCCCCCTCAACTCTTATTCACCAAAAAATCAAAACTTTGGAGTCTGAGTGGTTATAGAAAAATATGTTAATGTAGATTAAATTGTAGAATAAATGAGGATGTCTCTTAAGATTTTTTTCTTGAAAGAAACTCTGTCGATGCCCTCTGCTAATAATCACATCTACGCCCATAGCTTGAACCACAACCCAAATGTGGATGATTCTGCTTCCACAAAACCAACCTCAAACATTGGCCTGTGATTACTGATTTCTCTACTTGTCTTGGGCTTGGGAGCAGTCGACACTAATGATCAAATTACGGAGCCTTTTACTCTCATCAAAAGTCTCTCCCAGTTATTTCTGGGAGTCCCTGTGCACGTTGCATGTGCTTGTAGACATGTCTACTCCTGGTCATCATTTGCCGCCCTCTCCATCCCCACGAGAGAACCTCGCCAGTGTCAGCTTCTCATTGAGAAGCTCGGCTGCCCAGGCCCAGGTGCTTCTGCTCCGCCTTCAGGATGCTCCACCTGCCCTGTGGTTTCTGGAGCAGAAACCCCTTTGTTTTGTCAATCCTTCACAAGTTCATTGTTTCCTTGTCTAAAAGGTGTAAAAGCTGCATGTCCTGGTCACTTTGGAGAGTCTCATATTTTTATGGGCTCCCATATTGTGCAAAATCAAATTTGTTTTTCTCTTGTTAATCTGTTTTATGTCAGATTATGTTATATGTCTTATGTTATATTTAAAGGATACTATGGTTGATGATGTAGTTTAAACTAAAAGGCAAACTAAGCTTATAAAATTTTCAGGTAAGGGAAAAAATATAGAACAGTCAGCCAGAAAGAGTGGATTAGTTTCATGCAGTCAGGTGTTACTATTTGATGCAGACAGTTGGAAATATGAGATTATTCTGTTGATGTGTTTGCATCTGAATAGAATTTTAATATTAAGCTAAAGGTAAAACTGTAGAGTAGTGATTCACAAAGTAAGGATCAAGAAGATTGACGGTGGTGTAGAAGTAACTTTAGAATTTCTATTAATATTTATTTTAATCTAAATAATAAAGAGATTAAGATTTACAAATATTTAAATGCATTTTGAATTTACAGATTGACACCAGCCTCCTATCTAGGTCTGAGTGTCAGATGGTCACCTATCATATATGTTAAAACATTTATCATATTTCAACACTGAGATGCTAATACTCCTTCATGTTTGACCAATAGAAAGGTACAAAAGGAAGGAATAATACGTGTCCAATTTATAGTATCTACAGATTATATTTCCTAGAGCCAACTAACTTAATTTCACTTGTAAACCTTCAAATATTTTCCTCCCCAAAACAGGGTTGTAGTGAACTTCAAATCCAGTTTGCAAATATTCTTATACTTTACAATAATTTGTAAACTTTTGTGATTGGGTGCTACTATTAGTTGAAAGTTCAGCATGTGTATTAAATAATTAGTATGCATTACTATGTCAGTATATTTTGAAATTAAAATATGAATGAAGAATTTTCAAAAATGATTAAGTACGCAGTATTTTCAATACCTGGCTATTTGCAATGGCTTCATCCTTTTGTTAGCTTACATCTTAAAGGCAAACTGTTCATCATTAAGAGTGATGGTTGCAAATCAAAACTTCAAATATTTTGGAAAATGGGGTGCCTTGGTGGCTCAGTCATTAAACATCTGCCTTTGGCTCAGGTCAGGATCCCAGGGTCCTGGGATCGAGCCCCACATCAGGCTCCTTGCTCAGTGGAGGGTCTGCTTCTCCCTCTCCCTCTGCCACTCCCGTGCTTGTGTGCTCTCTCTCTCTCAAATAAATAAGTAAAATCTTTTTTAAAAAAGCAAATATTTTGGAAAATGTACTAATGTTTTAGGCTAATCTATTGTCATATCCAATTAGATCCCCCTGGTGTTTTCCTCCTCTTAGCATTGAATTGTCGGGTGGGCCTTTAAGTTCTCATTGGGTCTCTGCTGTTGTTATGATGTTCAGTCCATGATATAGTTAGAAGTACATGTAAGACACTTTTGTGAGGCATAATTTAGTTAAAGTATGATAATGTAATCTGTGAAATTCCTACATCTCACTCTTTAAATCTCTGACACTTAATAATAACTTCTAGGTAAAATAAACTAGTCAAATTAAAATTAATATTTTCTACCAAATTTATAAAGAAGTCTTCAATCCAGATTTAAACATTCTATAACTCTAGCCTAGCTATCACACTTTAATTTAGCCACTCATTACAATCCTTCAAGCCCTCTACTGTACACTCAAGGGGATCTCTTTATCATTCCTTTGTTACATTTCTGCTTTAAGGCTTTGGTTCAAAGTATTCTTTATCCTTAGGAGACCATCCGCACCCTGAGAGCTCTGAGTGTTGAAATCCTATTATCTTTCTGGACTCCCTCAAATGTGACCTTTCTTATGAGGTCTTCTTTGATCATACCAACAAGGAGTCACCTCTCCCTTCTTTTATCCCCATGGCGCTTAACAACATCTTGTATAACAGTTACTTTGTTACTGCTTTGTAGCAAAGTTGTTTATGAATACTTTTCTCCAACTAGAATATACAACCAAGCAAACCTTATTACTTGCTATACACCCTTCCACTCTGCAGAAGACCCTCTTGGTAAATAAAGGTCAGCAAGAGGAATAAATAAAACAAGTATCTATATTACCATTTAAAAATGATGGTTTAGAAGCAAGATTTCTTTGCTCCTTGGAGGCTACAACAGAAATACTAATGGCAATTTTTTTGAACCCATGTCCAATATAATGTTTTGGACACTGTTAAAATTGTCACGTGTGCTGTCCATGCATGAGAATCTTCTTGGTGTGATTTTTACCTTTTTAAATTTAGATTTTTAAAAATTCCTTCAATTTTGTTTATTTCCACTCTCACCTGGCTTCCTGCAGAATTGTTTCCTTTGTATTCAACTTTCCATTTCATTTACTTTTACTGAGGAGATTTAACCCCTGTGTACAAGTATACATTGTATTAAATTAATACAAGAGTTCAAAGTCAGGCTTTCTTTTATTTTTTAAAGATTTATTTATTTATTTTAAAGAGAGAAAGCATGCAAGCAGAGGAGGAGCAAAGGGAGAGGGAGAGAATCCTCAAGCAGACAGACTCCTCATTGAGTGTGGAGCCTGATGCAGGGCTCGATCCCACGACCCTGAGATCATGACCTGCGCCAAAATCTGACTGAGCCACCCAGGCGCCCTAGACTTCCTTTTTTTTTTTTTTTTTTTTTATCATTAGTTTTTTTTTTTTTGAATGTCTGAGTTTTAATTTTTTTTTATTCTTATGTTAATCCCCATACATTACATCATTAGTTTTAGATGAAGTGTTCCATGATTCATTGTTTGTGCATAACACCCAGTGCTCCATGCAGAATGTGCCCTCCTCAATACCCACCACCAGGCTAACCCATCCTCCCACCCCCCTCCCCTCTAGAACCCTCAGTTTGTTTTTCAGAGTCCATCGTCTCTCATGGTTCGCCTAGACTTCCTTTTAAAAAGAATGGAAGGTTTCACAACCATGAGAAGTTTTATGGCTAAGTAGATAGCACATCTATGAAACTTCTGTGGTGAAACCAATAGAAAACCTTAGTTATTTTTTTCAAGATGTCAAACTATTCTATTTTGTTAAAAGGAATATAGTCCCTATACTGTACTGGAGAGAACTTGAGGTCAGAAAGGCTGTTTCTTCCATTATTTATTCATTATACACAGGCAGCAGATTGTCTCTTTGCCTCTTCACTGTGTTTGACAGTAAAGATAATATATTTGGTAACCTAACATTTTGGTGAATGTATGTTTTTATAAATCAGTTTTAATCACATTACTATTTAAGTTGAGTTAAACATACTAGGTAGAATTTCAGTATTGCTAAATCATTCAACTTGCTCACAGAAATTTTATGCTATTAAATAAATGTATTTAAGAAGTATTCATCCTCATATGTGAACTAAGCCTATAACATGCATGTGGAACAGTTAATTGAACTTGAAGGGACAAAAAAGTGGTTCTTTACTTGTTTGGAGAAACTTTCCCTACAAAACTGTGAGAGATGGAGCGGGCGCCTGGGTGGCTCAGTTGGTTAAGTGTCTGCCTTCGGCTCAAGTTATGATCCCAGGGTCCTGGGATCAAGTCCTGAGTTGGCCTCTTTGCTCGGTGGGGAGCCTGCTTCTCCCTCTGCCTGCAGTTCCCCCTGCTTGTCCTCTCTCTCTCACTATCTCTCTCTGTGTGTCAAATAAATAAATAAAATCTTTTTTTTTTTTAAGATTTTATTTATTTATTTGACAGAGAGAGACACAGCGAGAGAGGGAATACAAGCAGGGGGAGTGGAAGAGGGAGAAGCAGGCTTCCCGCTGAGCAGGGAGCCCGATGCGGGGCTCGATCCCAGGACCCTGGGATCATGACCTGAGCCGAAGGCAGACGCTTAACGACTGAGCCACCCAGGCGCCCCTAAATAAATAAAATCTTAAAAAAAAAATTGTGAGGGAAAAATATTTTGACCAGAAATTCCATGCCTCGCCAACCTATGATTCACACGCAGTGACAACATAAAGAAATGTTTAGAGATGAAGGTCTCCTTGCTGGTAAAGAAACAACACACCTAAATCTTTGATCTGACTGACAAATTATTCAAAGTAAAAATAAAAGGGCCGGGACAATATAATAATAAAATAATGGTGTCAAGCAATGATAGTAGGAAAATATGTACTGTCTATGTACATTGATTAAACTATACAAGTGCAAGATACAAGTCCCTTATAAGATACACAATTTGCAAATTTTTTATCCCATTCTGTGGGTTGTCCTTCACTTCCTTGATGGTGCCTTTTTTGGCACAAAAGGTTTTGATTCTCAACTTTTTAAAAACCTTAGGAACAATTATGTATTTTTTTTTATTTTGCTGCTTGTGCTTTTAGTAACATATCTAAGAAACTATTGCCTAATCCAAGGTCTGATGACTTACACCTATGTTTTAAGTATTTATATTCATAAAGGATATTAGTTTATACTTTGTTTTTGTTTTTGTTTTTTCTCTTCTTGTGTTGTTTGTCTGGCTTCTGTATCAGGGTGATATCATCCTCAGAGAATGAATTAGGAAGAGTTATATGCTCTTCAATTTTTTGGAAGAATCTGAGGAAGATTGGTATTAATTCTTCTTTGAGCATTTGGCAGAATTCATCTATCAAATGAAGCCATCTGATTCTGGGCTCTTCTCTTTGGAAGGGTTTCTGGTTACTAACTCAATCTCTTTACCTGTTAGTGGTGTGTTCAGATTTCTGATATCTTTTTGAGTCAGTTTTTATCTCTTTCTCTTGTCTATGTGTTAAGCTGTCTGCCTCTGTAAGTATTCCCCTCAGCTTCCTGTATTGCAGGATCGCTGTCCATTGTTTTTGATGATGCCTCGGATATAAATTGCTCTACAATCTCATTCTATTAAATCCAGGCTCCTTTGAAGAGGTGGTTTTTGTGGCAAGTCTGAGATTTATACCAATCCTAGGAGGGCTCACCTTAGGTCTCCTTCCCTAATTTTCTCTGATAAACTATATGGACCAAGGTTCAGCCTGTTTCTCTTACTGCTTTTTACCAAAATCTCCAATGTGCTTAAACTTCACCACATTCTTCTTCAAATAAAGGCAGTTTCAGTGAGGAAAGCTTCAAAGTTCTTTTTTATTATGGACAGCCTATCTAGGCTGGGAGCAATCTCAACTCCCTATCTAGAGCTGGGACAGGGAACAGTAGTGGAATGACACCCCTACTTTAGAGGATGGTGCTGAATGGGGGCAGTAGCCTCTAGTTTTCTTCACTTGTCTCTCCCAGATGGAAACTTCACCTCATGACTGAGTGGAAATAAAGAAGACCAAAATCCCCAATATTTCTAGGAATGCACCTCTGCCTTATAAGGGGGAACTAAGTGGGGGAAAGAAACCTCTACTCTCCCGACAACACCTGCCAAAAATGTTGCCTCTGCAACTTGGAATTTAGGGGGATGAGACATGCTTGTATCTGATCCTGCTGGGAAGATACCATATTCCTTACCTGTAAGATGAGAGAAGAGGAAGCCCCATTTTCTTGGTCATATCTGCTGCAGTATTGGAGATAGGGGGGAGGAATGATGTCATTGTTCAAGTGCCACAGGCTCTATTAATAAGATTTAATAGATTCGCTTAAATGAATATTTCTTCTTTTGCTCTATGCCCTTAAGACAATTTCCAGACTTTAACCATTTATGGTTGCTTCATGGAGAATGGGTACACAGAGCTCCTCATGCTGCCATTTTGGCTCAGAGGTTTTTATTTACAAGAGAATTTGGATCTAAAGCATAGTAATAAGATCAAGTACAATCAGTATGGTTTGGAGAAGAATAATTTGGGGGTGAGGTATTTGCCTTTTGTTATATAAAAGATTATTATAAAGCTATGGTAATTAAAATAGTATAATAAAGACAGTGAGTGAACACGGAGACAGAATAGAGAGCCCTAAAATAAATCCATTAAAATCTAACATGATATATAAAGTAGTGATACTCCTTATTAGTAGGAAAAAGTTAGGATGTCCAATAAATGACACAGGACAACTGATTTTACCTATAAAACTGGCATTGGGTCACGAAGTATGAATACTTTTTTTTTTTTAAGATTTTATTTATTTATTTGACAGAGAGAGAGACAGCGAGAGAGGGAACACAAGCAGGGGGAGTGGGAGAGGGAAAAGCAGGCTTCCCCGCAGAGCAGGGAGCCCGATGTGGGGCTCGATCCCAGGACCCTGGGATCACAACCTGAGACGAAGGCAGATGCTTAACTACTGAGCCACCCAGGCGTCTCATGGAAGTATGAATACTTTTAATACTTTGAAAAACCATCCTAATTGATTAAGTAATTTTTTTGTTAAATGTATATTAGTTATATATATGTGTATGTATGTTCTATGAGACATTCCAGAGACACCTTGAGGATAAAAGAGAATAAGGGGACAAGAAGGACAAAGAGACCATGTGAACACTGCTCTTACAGGGTTATTCAATAGGGGGGTTCACAAAATTATTTACTAACCCTTTATGTAAGAGTTATAAAAAAAAACCATGTTCCATTGTTGTTTGGGATATTTTAACAAAATAACTTCCTTAATCTGGTAGTAGAGACAGGTAGAACAAATGTTCTTCTCCCAGAGTCGTCTTCTCCTATTCTTAGTTGTGCAAGTAGACTGTATTTTAGGCTCCCCTGCAGCTAGGTGTGGCCATTTCACTCCATTCAAGCCAGTGGAATATGGCAGTTTTGAGATGTTCCACTTTCAGGCCTGGCATGTAACATCTTCTGTGCCTCTTTTCTGTCTCTTTCCTCCTCAGTATGATAGATGCCCTGGAGGGGAGAGAATACATAAGATGAAAAGAGCCTGTGTCTCTGAGTGATCATGTAGTGGAGTTCTCCTGACAATCTTAACATCCACCCAGGACTCTTCCACTAGCAAAATATAAACTTCTATGTTTTTTTGTTTGTTTGTTTTTTGTTTTTTTTCTTTTTTAAAGATTTTATTTATTTATTTGAGAGAGAGAGAATGAGAGACAGAGAGCATGAGAGGGAGGAGGGTCAGAGGGAGAAGCAGACTCCCCGCTGAGCAGGGAGCCCGATGCGGGACTCGATCCTGGGACTCCAGGATCATGACCTGAGCCGAAGGCAGCCGCTTAACCAACTGAGCCACCCAGGCGCCCTAAACTTCTATGTTATTAAGTCACTGAAATGTTGGTGTCTGTTAGTTCAACAAGCCTAGTCCACAGGGTGTATGCTTCTAAGATTTAAGCATATTAAAATGGTATCAGAAGAGAGTGTAAATTTGGATAATTAGAAGCAAAGGAGACACAAAAGGGTTGAAAGACCTCAATGTGAGACAGGAGTCCTTCAAAATCCTAAAGGAGAACACAGGCAGCAACCTCTTTGACCTCAGCCGAAGCAACTTCTTCCTAGAAACATCGCCAAAGGCAAGGGAGGCAAGGGCAAAAATGAACTATTGGGACTTCATCAAGATAAAAAGCTTTTGCAAAGCAAAGGAAACAGTCAACAAAACCAAAAGACAACCGACAGAATGGGAGAAGATATTTGCAAATGACATATCAGATAAAGGGCTAGTATCCAAAATCTATAAAGAACTCATCAAACTCAACACCCAAAGAACAAAGAATCCAATCAAGAAATGGGCAGAAGACATGAACAGACGTTTTTCCAAAGAAGACATCCAAATAGCCAACAGACACATGAAAAAGTGCTCAATATTGCTTGGCATCAGGGAAATCCAAATCAAAACTTCGATGAGATACCACCTCACACCAGTCAGAATGGCTAAAATTAACAAGTCAGGAAACGACAGATGTTGGCGGGGATGTGGAGAAAGGGGAACCCTTCTACACTGTTGGTGGGAATGCAAGCTGGTGCAGCCACTCTGGAAAACTGTATGGAGGTTCCTCAAAAAGTTGAAAATAGAGCTACCATATGATCCAGCAATTGCACTACTGGGTATTTACCCCAAAGATACAAAAGTAGGGATCCGAAGGGGTACGTGCACCCCGATGTTTATAGCAGCAATGTCCACAATAGCCAAACTGTGGAAAGAGCCAAGATGTCCATCGACAGATGAATGGATAAAGAAGAAGTGGTATATATATACAATGGAATATTATGCAGCCATCAAAAGGAATGAGATCCTGCCATTTGCAACGACATGGATGGAACTGGAGGGTATTATGTTGAGTGAAATAAGTCAAACAGAGAAAGACATGTATCATATGATCTCACTGATATGAGGAATTCTTAATTGCAGGAAACAAACTGAGGGTTGCTGGAGTGGGGGGTGGGGTGGGAGGGATGGGGTGACTGGGTGATAGACACTGGGGAGGGTATGTGCTCTGGTAAGCGCTGTGAATTGTGCAAGACTGTTGAGTCTCAGATCTGTACCTCTGAAACAAATAATGCAATATATGTTAAGGAAAAAAAAAAGAAGAAGAAGAAGGTAGCAGGAGGGGAAGAATGAAGCGGGGGAAATGGGAGGGGTAGACGAACCATGAGAGACGATGGACTCTGAAAAACAAACAGGGTTCTAGAGGGGAGGGGGTGGGAGGATGGGTTAGCCTGGTGGTGGGTATTGAGGAGGGCACATTATGCATGGAGCACTGGGTGTTATGCACAAACAATGAATCATGGAACACTTCATCTAAAACTAATGATGTAATGTATGGGGATTAACATAAGAATAAAAAAATAAATAAAAAAAATAAAATTAAAAAAAAAAGAGAAGAAGAAAAAAAAAAGAAGCAAAGGAGACAAACAATACCACCATATCCTTTATGAAGCAATAGGGATAAAGACAGAGTACACGGGTTGATGAATGGCCCATAGACAGGGGAAGAGTGTTCATGTTATCCATTTCTGTATAATAAACTATTATGGAATTCAGAAACTTAAAGCAATAATAAATTCATTCTATCTTCTTATAAATTATATTTTGAGGGTAAGAAATCAGATAGCTCAGCTGGATGATTCTTCTGTTCCTTGTGGCATTGAGAGACTTTTGGATCTGAACCATCCAAGATTACTTTTGTCGTGTCTTGTGCCTTTGTAGAAATGGCTAAAAGGTTGAGTTTGGTTGGATTATGGATGAGGGGCCAGCATGTGATTTCTCCCAAGTATCAGGGTAAGCTAACTCCTTACATGGTGCCTCAGGCCTCCCAGATAGTGTTTTAGGAGACTTTAGAGGTTAAAATCTGCAAGACTTCATGTGATCTAGTCTTAGAAATTCCAGCTCAGTTTCAGGGGCAGAATAACTAGATTCCACCACTCATTGAAAAGTGCAGCAGATACTTTGTAGTCACCTTTAATCTAAAGTAGAAGAATGATTCTTTTTAATAATTTGAAAGGGATAATTAATTGATAAGAATGTAAATAAGCTTTTAGAATTTCTGGAAGAAAAGTTGAATTTCTATTGACTCTGAAAAGTAAGACTGTGAGGCGATGTTTCTGAGAGTTTTTGGAGGGTATAGGTTACTGGACATGCTGGTTCAAGTCCTCCTGGAAGCAGACACCAAGATGGAATTGGATGTGCAAAAGAATTATTTGGGGATAATTCAGTGAATGATGAAGGATGATTAGCAGAGAGAGCTTTCAGGCCAAACACAGGTATGAACAACTATGAAAGGAAGTAGGAAAGGAAGTAGGAAAAGAAGATTGTTTGAGTAGGAGGATACCTCTCAGAGGTGCAAGTTCTGAGAGAGTCTCAATCAGGGTGATGGGGTCCCAGAGTGAAGAGTGCACATTTGAGGAGTCATTTGTAGGTCAGAACAGTGCTCTGTTCCTTCTGCCACACACAATCACTGGCAGGGAGCAACCTAAGGAGAATGTGTCCTGTGTGTGAGGTGGTGATGGAGCCAAAGTCGTGGCTGCTGAAGTCAGTAATCCAACTACATTCTCGGTGGGTTCCTCTTGGAAGAAGATCTGAGCAGTACACTTCCATGGTTGCCACATCAGGCTTGAGAATAATGGAGAAGGTATGAATAATTGTCGTTTTCTAGAATGGGAGAGAATCAGTCCAGGAGACATAGTCATGAATTCTATGATCGATACAGCTAGGTTTAATGTCCATGAATTTTGAGCCCAATAGACCTCCTACAGATTTCTTTTGCTCAGCCCTCTGGGTTCACCATTAAACTCTCCTTCCCCGTTTTTCTCATTCCTTTAGAGCTCTTGTCTTTTGTGAATTATCACACAATTGAACTGATCTAGAAAACAGATTTGATGATTTAAGAAAAGTACTTTCCATTTTTTTAGACAAATCAGATTGAGTCTGCTAAAAATATTCATACACATGTCCTCTGAAACAAATAGCCACCAAGTGAAAGTATACCTATGAGTGAAATTTTCAGGGCACAGAAAATGCAAATGCCAGAGTTTAGAAGATCCAGGAAAATATTTTCCAAAACATTGTACTTATTGCCAATTCCAGCTGCACAGAGTCTAAGAATTTCTGTTGCTAAACTTGTTTGCTACTACTTAGTATTGTCATGAGCTTGCTTTTGTTTTGTTTTGTTTTGTTTTTTGCCATTCTGGGGTATGTATAGTGGAATGCAAGTATGCTTTAATGTGCACTTGTCTGATTACTACTAATAAAAATAATCCTTACAGATTTTTTATTGAAGACTTGGACATCCTCCGTTGTACAGCACTTGTAAGTCTCTTGCACATTTTATTACTTGGTTATCTGTCTTTTATTGAATTCTGGGGAATCTTTATGTATTCTGACAAGGTTGGGTATGTTCAGGGTAGTATGGCCGTAGATTCTCTCTGTATTCTGGATATGAGATCTCAGTTAGCTTTATGTATTTCAAATACTTTCCACTGGTCTGTGGCTTGAATTTTCACATTTTTAATGATGCCTTTTAATAAATGTCTATCAGTGTTAAAATTGATAAACAAGTGGTGGCATATTCATATTAGAATTCTGTACAGCAAAAAAAAAGGATAATCAGCAGCTACTTACAAAAATGCATGGATCTTAGAAACATATGGCTTATGAAAGAAATGGTCTAATAAAAATAATGCATTCCTTGTGATTCCATTTATCACAAATTCTAAAATAAACAAAGCTAATCTCTGCTGTTAGAAGTCAGGGTTGGGCTTGGACATGGGGATGAGGAGGCTTCCAGGGTTCTGGCAATCTCTGATTTGAGTTGTATTTATATGATTGTTTGCTTTGTTGGCCATTGAGTTGCATGAGGGTGCTCTCTGTACTTGTAGGCACAGAATGTATACTATATTTCATTTTTAAGAAATAGTGAAAAATGTAAAATGCTACTTTTACCAAGAAAGTGTGAAAATTACCAAGAAAAGAAAATGGCATTCTTAATGCATGGTGTATTTCAAGGAAGTTTCAATGAAAATGGGTACAAAAGGCATAATACGCTCACTTAGAGATTTATAGCATCGACCTCCATAAGTGTTATCATTTATAATGTTACTGTAAAATTGTTTTATGTCTTGTATCTTTTCAGTTATATGTTAAAATCTCAGATTCAGATTTTTGCACAACAAGGAGAACTATTCTCTCAAACAAGAAGTCCAGGATTAGGGGATCTCCAGGATATGTTGAATCCATGTGCTATGGTTTGAATGTTTGTGGCCTCGCAAAATTCATATGTTGAAACCCTAATTCCCAATGTAATGGTATTTGGAAATGAGGCCTTTGGGAGGTCTGTCCTTTCCTGTCCTCATGATGACATTAGCATCCTTACGACAAGAGTTGAGAGAGCTTATTTCTTCTCTCTCTGACAAGTGAGGATACAATGGGAAGATGACTGTGTGCAAACCAGGAAGAGAGCACTCACCAGACTTCTAGCTCCCAGAACTGGGAGAAATCAATGTTTATTGAAGTTACATAGCCTATGGTATTCTGTTACAGCAGCTGACTAAATACACCATGGTTCAATAATGGTCTTAGGAACCCAGACTTTCAAAATCTTTTTCTTGGCTATTTTATGTCAGATTATCCTAGGCTGGTTCATCTGTGTCAAAATATCTCACTTAGTCCCTATAACATCCAGGGTTTTAAAAGGGACTCTCCTTTAATTAGTAAGAGCAAGCGCACATTTCCTAGAAGCCCCTCAGAAGTTACCCTTTGTCTCATTAGTCAAAATGGTGTCCCATAGCATCTTTTTTTTTTTAAACATTTTATTTATTTATTTGAGAGAGTGAGAGAAAGAGAGAGCATGAGCATCAGGGAGGAGCAGAAGGAGAAGGAGAAGCAGAATCCCTGCTGAACAGGGAGCCCCATGCGGGACTCAATCCCAGGACCCCAGGATCATGACCTGAGCCAAAGGCAGACGCTTACCCCACTGAGCCACCCAGGCACCCTCCCATAGCATCTTTTAAACCAACCTTTGGTAAGGGCAATAGAACCATTGTGACTGACTTACATCAATCAAAACCCATTGCTGGGCTTGAGATGAGCATATCTACAGTGAATCATAAAGGTCACTGTTTTGCATTCCAAGAAGAGGACACAGACATCCTTAGAAAGAAGAAAATAGGATAAATACACCATCTGTATTTCGTACATGCTAAACTAAGGTAATGAAGGACCTTATCAGACAGACTGTGTATAGATCATTTCGTGGTATACTATGAAATGATAGAATATCTCCCAGAGAACTTCACTGTGCTTTTTAGTTTGCTTCTGCCTTATATATACTGTTTTACTTCCACTTTGAAATATTAATTTCCTTCCTACCTACTTTTATTTATAAAATTTAAAACCCAGTTGGAATATATTAAACCATTATCTTGTTTGGTTTGAAATATTGGCTGTAGGGGGCCTGGGTGGCTCAGATGGTTAAGTGTCTGCCTTCAGCTCAGGTCATGATCCCGGGGTCCTGGCATTGAGCCCCACGTCAGGCTCCTGGCTCAGTGGGGAGGCTGCTTCTCCCTCTGCCTCCATCCCCCCCACTCATGCTCTCTCTCTCTCTCTCTGTATGTCTGTGTCCCAAATGAATAAATAAAATCTTTACAAAAATAAAATAAAATAAAATATTGGCTGTGTTATCAACCATTACACAGATTTATGGCTATTTTACTTTTTCAAAGTAAATCTTTTCTTGTTTTCATGACAAGACAGGCAAATGTTTCAAAATTTCTATTACTCAGTTTCAGAAAGTTAAATTACATTATATTTTTATTACAGTGTGTATAATAGCAATGTCACTCAAAAGCTTCATAATTTTTAATATACATATTATAGCAGTTTTCCTAGTTTATGTAAATTTAACTCTTTGATGATAGAAGCAAAAGGGATCATTCCTTTTTTTTGAGGTTGCCTATTCCTTTTTAAAATTTTTATTTATTTAAAGTTTTTATTTTGATCAGTCAGTGCTCATCACAACAAGTTCACTCCTTCATCCCCATCACCTATTTCACCCATCCTGCCATCCACCTCCCTTCTGGTAACCATTAGTTTATTCTCTATAGTTAAGAGTCTGTTTTTTGGTTTGTCTCTCTGTCTCTCTTTTTTTTCCTTTGTTCATTTATTTTGTTTCTTAAATTCCACACATGAGTAAAATCATATATTTGTCTTTCTCTGTCTGACTTATTTCACTTATCATAATGCTCTCTAGCTCCATCCATAGAATTGCAAATGGCAAGATTTCATTCTTTTTATGGCCGAATAACATTCCATTGTATATGTATACCACATCTTCTTTATCTCTTCATCAACTGATGGACACTTGGGCTGTTTCCATGATGTGGCTATTGTGAATAATGCTGTTATAAACATAGGGGTGCATATATCCTTTTGAATAAGTGATTTTGTATTTTTTAGGTAAATACCCAGTAGTGCAATTACTGGATCATGAGGTAGTTCTATTTTTAACTTTTTTGAAGAACCTCCACTCTGTTTTCCACAGTGGCTGCACCAGTTTGCATTCCCACCAACAGTGCATGAGGGTTCCTTTTTCTCCACATCCTCGTCAACACCTGTTGTTTTCTGTGTTGTTGATTTTAGCCATTCTGACAGGTGTGAGGTGATATCACATTGTAATTTTGATTTGCATTTTTGTGATTGTAAGTGATGATGTGCATCTTTTCATGTGTCTGTTGACCATACATATGTCTTCTCTGGAAAAAATTTTTGTTCATGTCTTCTGCCCATTTTTAATTTGGATTATTTGTTTTTTGGGTGTTGAGTTTTATAAGTTCTTTATGTATTTTGGATACTAATCCTTTACTGGATACATCATTTGCAAATATCTTCTCCCATACTGTAGGTTGCCTTTTAGTTTTGTTGGTTCTTTTCTTCCCTGTGCAAAAAATATATATATTTTTTTTATGTAATCCCAATAGTTTATTTTTTCCTTTGGTTCCCTTGCCTCAGGAGACATATCTAGAAAAAAGTTTCAGTGGCTGATATCAAAGAAGTTACAGCCTGTGCTCTCTTCGAGGATTTTTAAGGCTTCAGGTCTCACATTTATATCTTTAGTACATTTTGAATTTATTTTTGTGTATAGTGTAAGAAAGTGGTCTAATTTCATTCTTCAGCATGTTGCTGTCCAATTTTCCCAACACCATTTGTTGAAAAGACATTCCCATTGGATATTCTTTCCTATTTTGTTGAAGATTAATTAACCATATAATTGTGGGTTTATTTCTGGATTTTATATTCTGTTTCATTGATCTATGTGTCCATTTCTGTGCCAATACTATTTTGATTACTACAGCTTTGTAATATAATTTGAAGTCTGGAATTGTGATACCCCCAGTTTGCTTTTCTTTCTCAAGGCTGCTTTGGCTATTTGGGGTCTTTCATGGTTCCATACAAATTTTAGGATTGTTTGTTCTAGTTCTATGAAAAATGCAGTTGATATTTTGATAGAGATTGCATAAATATATAGATTCCTTTGGGTAGTTAAACATTTTAACAATATTTATTTTTCCAATCAATGAGCACGGAATGTCTTTCCATTTCTTTGTTCATCTTCAACTTCTTTCATCAGTGTTCTATAGTGTTTAGAGTACAGGTCTTTCACCTTTTTGTTAGGTTTATTCCTAGGTATCTTATGATTTTGGTGCAATTGTAAATGGGATTGTATTCTCAATTTTTCTTTCTGCTGCTTCATTATTGGTGTATAGAAATGCAACACATTTCTGCAGGTTGATTTTGTATCCTACAACTTTACTGAATTTGTTTATCAGTTCTAGCAGTTTTTTTTTTTTAAAGATTTTATTTATTTATTTGAGAGAGAGAGCAGGAGAGGGAGGAGGGTCAGAGGGAGAAGCAGACTCCCTGCCGAGCAGGGAGCCCGATGCGGGACTCGATCCCGGGACTCCAGGATCGTGACCTGAGCCGAAGGCAGTCGCTTAACCGACTGAGCCACCCAGGCGCCCAGTTCTAGCAGTTTTTTAATGGCATCTTTCAGGTTCCCCATGATAGTATCACATCATCTGCAAATTGTAAAAGTTTTACTTCTTCCATACTGATTTGAATACCTTTTATTTCTTTTTGTTATCTTATTGCTCTAGCTAAGACTTCCAGTACTATGTTGAATAAAATTTGTGAGAGTGGACATCCTTGTCTTGTTCGTTGTGAGAAAGGCACTCAGTTTTTTTTTTTCCATTGTGGATTATGTTAGCTGTGGGTTTTTCATATATGGCCTTTATTATGTTGAGGTATGTTCCCTCTAAACCTACTTTGTTGAAGGTTTTTATCACGAATGGATGCTGTACTTTGTTGAATGCTTTATCTGTGTCTATTGAAATGATCTTATGGTTCTTTTCATTTCTCTTATTGATGTGGTGTATCATGTTAATTCATTTGTGAATATTGAACCACCCTAACAAACCAGAAATAAATCCTACTTGATCGTAGTGAATGATTTTTTTAAATGTATTTTTGGATTCAGTTTGCTGGTATTTTGTGAGGATTTTTACATCTATATTCATCAGAGATATTGGCTTGTAGTTCTCTCTTTTTTTTGGTGGTATCTGTATCTGGTTTTGGTATTAGGATAATACTGCCCTCATAGAATGAATTTGGTAGTTTTCTTTCCTTTTCTATTTTTTGGAATAACTTGAGAAGAATAGGTATTAACTATTCTTTAAATGTTTAGTAGAATTCCCCTGTGAAGCCATCTGGTCCTGGACTTTTGTTTGTTGGGAGTTTTTTTAATTACTGACTCAATTTCTTTGCTGGTAATTGGTCTGTTCAAATTTTTTATTGCTTCCTGTTTCAGTTTTGTTAGTTTATATGTTTCTAGGAATTTATCCATTTCTTCTAGTTTGTCCAATTTATTCGCATATAATTTTTGTTATAATATTCTCTTATAATTTTTTGTATTTCTGTGGTGTTGGTTGTTATTTCTCCTCTCTCATTTGTGATTTTGTTTATTTGGGTCCTTTTTTTTTTCCTTAATAGGTCTGCTTAAAGGTTTAATTTTATTGATTTTTTTTCAAAGAACCATCTCCTGGTTTCCTTGATCTCTTCTATTGCTTTTTTTAGTTTCTATATAATTTATATCTGGTCTAATCTTTATTATTTCTTACCTTCTGCTGGCTTCCCTCCTAGAACTGTTTTTGCTGCATCCCAAAGGTTTTGGACTGTTGTGATTTCATTTTCATGTGTTTCTGTGTACTTTGTATTTCTTCTTTGATTTCCTGGTTGACCCATTCATTGTTTAGTAGCATGTTATTTAACCTCCATGTATTTGTGCTCTTTCCAAATGTTTTCTTGTGGTGACTTCCAATTTCATAGTGTTGTGCTTGGAAACAGTGCATGGTATGGCTTCAATCTTTTAAAATTCATTGAGGCTTGTTTTGTGGCCTAATATGTGATCTGATTTGGAAAATGTTCCATGTACAATTGAAAAGAATGTGTACTCTGCTGTTTTAGGATGGAATGTTCCAAATCTGTTAAGTCCATCTGGTTCAGTGTGTCATTCAAAGCCACTGTTTCCTTGTTAACTTTCTGTTTTGATTCTCTGTCCGTTGATGTAAGTGGGGTGTTAAAGTCCCTACTATTGTATTATTATCAATTAGTTCCTTTATCTTTGTTATTAACTGTTTTATGTATTTGGGTGCTTTCGTGTTGGGTGCATAAATATTTACAATTGTTATATCTTCTTGTTGGGTTGTTCCTTTTATAATCATATAGTGTCCTTGGTGTCCTACTTTGTGTCTTTTTACAGTCTTTGTTTTAAAGTATGTTTTTCCTGATATAAGTATTGTGACTCCAGCTTTCTTTTGACATCCCTTTGCATGATAAATATTTTTTTCATCCCTTCACTTTCAATCACTTTAGATCTTGTTCTTTTTATCCATTCTGTTACTCTATGTCTTTTGATTGTAGCATTTGGTCCATTTACTTTTAAAGTAATTTTTTATATATGTATTTACCGCCATTTTATTACTTGTTTTGTGGTTGTTTCTCAAGATTTTCTCTGACCCTTTCTTGCCTTTCTTGCACAGTTTGCTTATTTTTTTACATGTATTTGGATTTCTTTCTCTTTATTTTTTGCATATTTATTAGTGGTTTTTGATTTGTGGTTACCATTAGGTTTCTATTTAACATCTTCTGCATATAGCAGTCTGTATTAAGTTGATGGTTGTTTAGAATCGAATCCAGTCTTTAGTCTTCTTCTCCCCATATTTTAGGTATATGGTGTCATATTTTACATCCTTTTATTTTGTGAGTTTCTTGACTGATTTTTTATAGAGATATTCATATTTACTGCTTTTGTGTTTCCTACCTTCATACTGTCATTTTTTGTCTTTCCTTTCCACTCAAAGAGTCCTCTGTAATATGTCTTGCAGGAATGGTTTAGGGGTCATGAAGTCCTTTAGTTTTTGTTTGCCTGGTAACTCCATCTCTCCTATTTTGAGTGATTGCCATGCTGAACAGAGTGTTTTTGGCTGTAGGTTTTTCCCATTCAGCACTTTGAAAAGATCATGCCACTCCTTTCTGGCTTGGAAAGTTTCTGCTGAAAAATATGCTGATAGGCTTATGGGGTTTATTTTATATGTAACTATCTTCCCTTGTCTTCTTGCTTTTAAGATTTTTTTCTTGATCACTATATTTTGCCATTTTAATTACAATGTATTTTGGTGTGGATCTGCTTTTGTTGATTTTGTTGGGGGTTTTCTGTAATTCTTGGGTCTGGATATCTGTTTCCTTCCCAGATAAGGGAGGTTTTCAGAGATCATTTATTCAAATAAATTGTCCCTTTTCTCTCTTTTCTTCTTCGGAGACTCCTATAATACAAATGTTATTACATTTGATGTCATCATTGAGTTCCCTAAATCTATTCTCATTTTGCATAATTATTTTTTCTGTCTTTTGTTCAGCTTGATTACTTTCCATTACTCTGTCTTCTAGGTCATTAATTCATTCTCCTTCTTCCAGCCTGCTGTTTATTCCATCAGGTGTTTCTCTTTTATTTATTGAGTCCTTTTCTCTGCTATGTTATTCCTTATCTCTCTCTTAATGGTCTCTCTGATATCCACCATTCTTTTCTCAAGCCCAGTGTGTATCCTTATGATCATTGCTTTAAATTTCCATCAAGCATATCACTTATATCTGTTTTGCTTAGATCTCTGGCTGTGGCCTTGTTCTGTTCTTTCATTTGGGACAAATTCCTTTGTCTTTTGTCTTCTGATTTTGTCCAAGTCTCTGTGCCTGTTTCTATGTGTTAGGAAAGTCAGCTATGTTTCCTGTTCTTGAGGGTAATGGCTTTATGAAGAAGAGGTCCTGTAGTGCCCTGCAATGTAGTCTGCTATGTTCCTCAGAGCCTGGCACTTCCAGCAATGTCTCCAATGTGTGTTGCATCTCCTCTGCTATTATGTCCTGGTTGCTTTATTTTTCAGGCCTGTCATCTGCAGAGGCTCTCTTTGCCTGTTGTGGGCAGTGTTTGGTCCCTGGCCTGAATGTGATGAGTTCTAACTAGGTGTGATCTGGTCTGCTTATGAAATGAGACTTGTCACTGCCACCACCAAAATCTAGGCCTTGCACAACTACTGGGTTGGGAGATGCAGTATTGGCAGGGTATTGGGTGCATCTTCTGGGGGAGGGGGCCCATGCACTGAAACTGAGAAGGCATGACAGGAAGGGTGGTTCTTCCTGAGTATGGAGGATGGGGCTTTGTGTAAGCAAGTTAGGTAGCCAGTGTCAGCGCTGTGATGGTTCCTGCAGGTGGTTTTGTTTATGCTGAGGAATGGGGGAAGGAAATGGCACCTTCCAGTTCCTTTGTTCCTGGAGGGGTCTCTCTGTGAACACTGCCTTTCTGAGATATGACCTGAGATTAATGGATCACCTCCCTACTGTGCACCCCATGTGCTCTTCAGTATGCTATTTCCATGCTGTATGTCCACGGGCTCTTTGTCCTGCCTTTTCTCCATCAGGAGCCCAATGTCTTCTGAGCTCTCCCAGAGCCAAGCATGTTGACCTTTAAAACTCCAGGCTTTAAGCCTTGCTGGTTGCAAGAACTCAGGAAATTCAGGCCCTCTTGTTTTCCAAGCCAATTGTTATGAAGAATCATCTTCCTCTTATGCTGCCCTGTGTGCTAGTCTGTCTATTGCCCTTCTCCACACTGCAGCTCCCTTCCCACCATAGCAACATGATCCCTTTCTCTCCTAAGCTACCTCTCCACACTTCCTACCTTCTTTGATGTGGCCTCTTCTCTACCTTTATTTGTGGAATTTGTTCTTCCAGTCTTGATTGAATTCTGGAGTATTTAGGATGATTTGATAGTTATCTAGTTGTATTCATGGGATGAGGCAAGCCTAGGGTCTTCCTACTCTGCTACCATCTTCCCCTCTCTCACCAAAGAAATCCTTCTTGATGATTTTTAAATGTAGGTCATGCACATAATAAGAATTCATGTAATAAAACTGTTAAATGAGATAATAAATAGCAAAAAGCAATGTAGTAAATTTAGATAAACATCATAAGCATTTACAGTAATAAAGAAAAATTTCATGGCTCAGAATTCTGTTATAAATTTCTTTCAACAGAATTATTATGCATCATTCTTTTAAAAGGGACTTAGCATATATAAAGCACATAGAATACAAAAATGAAGAGGAAATTATCCTGTCCTTAAGGAGCTTAATCTGTCTAATAGGGGAGATATCTGATTCCACTGAAAAATCCCAAATGCAATATTTAAAGTGGAAAAGGGGAGCATAAAAAAGGAAGCAATGAATTCTACCTGAGGGCTTAGGAAAAAGGTTTGACAGTGTTCATGGCAATTGAGCTCAGCGTTATAAGATTTTGTAGGTGTAAATAATACTGTGAGTGTCTTAAAGATGTGAAAGTGTATGGCTTCCTATTACAATTATTTTTTTCATTATTTAAAATAACCAGTATTATATTGTGGAAGTGCTTGGAATTCCTTCTGGGTAGTACACAATGCATATGTATATTTTGCTATCAGAATTTTACAGTTTTTAAAAATTGCTTTTGAATTTTCCAAACATATGCCAAAGCAAAGATCATAATTTGAATAACTTACTTATATAAAATACATTGTACATAATTTATGACTCAGTAAAGTCAGATATTGAAAGACATATATTTTTGTTAATTAATATAATCAGCAAGTTAAACTAGCATTACTCATAGATGAAATCACAAAGCAACTTAGTTTTGTCTTCCATGTCTTTTTCAAATATATGCAGTAGAATTTTTTTTCCATTGCCCTGGATGAAAACTATGATGGTGGCAGGATTTTATACTCACATGTCATATGTCTTCACATTATAAATTAAAACATTTAATTTTGCGAATTAAATTGGTACCATTATACAATGAAAGCTTTGAAATTAATTTTAAATATCTCTACCATCCGCAGATAGGTACTGCATGAAGGGATAATTTGATCAGCAAATATCTGCTCTTTGACTTTTGGCTTCTTCCTTTACTTGTTTTTCTTCTCTTGCTTTTTAACTATAGTTTACGAGAAATGTGAGTGAAGGGAGAAATGAAAAGAGGGAGCAAAAGTGTTTTCATTTGTACTGTTGATGTTTAATTGCTGTTGTGAACTTTATTTTTAATTCACTTTTTTTTTAAGGCATTCTAAAGCTATTGGTTTTCTTATATTTATTTTATAGCAGACTACCTTATTGGAAGTTCTAACAAATCTACCAATGTGACAGACACTTCTATTGGTTATTCCAAACCAGCAATAATAACATTAGCATAAAGATATCTGTTATGTCTCTTTCATTCTGATATTTATATCTCTTTTATTTTTATGTCTTAAGACTGTTAAGTAGAAATTGCAGGCAAATATTGAATATTACAGATGATCTTGAGCATCCATATTTTTTTTCCTTGACATTTCTTTAAATGTTTCTGACATTTTATCATTCAGTATAATGTCTGCTATAGATTTTTGAAGATATCTATTCCATTTTTTATTAAAAAATATAAAAATTATATATATATATGTATTTTTTAAATGAGTCCTGATTTGTCTTCTCTTATTTATATGAGAGTTTACCAGGGAAAATGGAATCAAGATGGAAGAAGCAGGAGCCAAGGGTGGCCACAGTAAAATTGAAAGGGGATTTGTCTCTCTAGACCCAAGAGATAGCAAGTGTATAAGGGAGACAGGTAGGACAGTGATTAGTAGACTAGATTTTGATTTCTTCTACCTACTCCTTGAAACTGATAATTGACGAGGAAATGTTGCTTTAGAAACACCTAAATAAATGTTGAAGAATATTGTTTCCACTTTTCTGCTTCTCAAGACTTTGGTCCAGTACAATTTCCAACAGGGAGTGGGCATGGTGGTGCAGAGATGAGGGTCATGTGAGACCTCATTGCAGAGTCTGAAGAGGAACTCCTTGGTACACATGGCTTGGCCACGGTGTGAGAGGATCCGAAAGTTTCTGCTTATCCTAGTGAGAAAATGCAGAAGTTCTGAGAATGGCTTGTGAACACCCAGAGGTCTGATCACAGAGAAGCAGATTCGGAAAGCATGAGGAAAAGGCTAGGACATGCACTTGGATGCTGTATCCCAATATAACCATTCAAAATTTCCAGTGAGATCTGCTGCACTTGGGAGTTGCCAACCCAGATAACAGGCCACATGGAAAGTGTAGCAGAAACTGTTTGTGAGACACTATTTGGGTCCATAGAGACAGAGTGGACATCTTCGTAACCGGACACTCTTTGGGAAGGAGGAAGGAAAAGTGGATTTTTTAAAGCATTTAACTCAAGAGAGAGAATCATCAAAAAGACTTTCTAATTCAGCAACCAATAGGAAACTGAATCTTAGATGCTGTATATACTGACTATTTATATGGAAAGGGGCAATTAAACTTGAAAAGACCAAATTATTCTTGATCTGAAAGTGTAAATTTTCAGATTATTCAGTCAGGTAGAAACTTTTCTTTGCACATGTGAGTATAGTTTGAATGAATCTGTGATAATTATTGTTTATTTATTTATTTATTATTATGTTATGTTAATCACCACACATTACATCATTAGTTTTTGATGCAGTGTTGCATGATTCATTGTTTGCATATAACAACCAGCGCTCCATTCAGAACGTGCCCTCCTTAATACCCATCACCAGGCTAACCCATCCTCCCACCCCCTCCCCTCAAGAACCCTCAGTTTGTTTTTCAGAGTCCATCGTCTCTCATGGTTTGTCTCCCCCTCCGACTTCCCCTCCTTCATTCTTCCCCTCCTGCTATCTTTTCTTCTTCTTCTTTTTTTTTAACATGTAACGTATTATTTGTTTCAGAGGTACAGATCTGAGATTCAACAGTCTTGCACAATTCACAGCACTCACCATAGCACATACCCTCCCCAATCCTCCCACCCCAATTAAGAATAACTTCTGCTTATTTCTTTACTAGAAAAATGCTGAATTGTGTAAGATGAATTTTAAATACGCTTTGAGAAGATTGTGTTTCTCTATTTTAATGTGTTAATGTAGGATAATGATTCTCAAAATTTTTTGACTCAGGACTCCTTTATACTCTGAAAATTTATTGGGCACCTCAAGGAGCATTTGTTTATGTGGGTTATTAAAATTTGCCAACTAGAACTTAAAACTAAGAAAAAATTTTAAACATTTATTAATTCATTTACAATAGCAGTAATTCAGGTCATGGTCTCAGGGTCATGAGATTGAGCCTCACGTTAGCTCTGCACCAGGCATGGAGTCTGCTTAAGTTTCTCTCTCCCTCTCCCTCTGCCCCTCCCCTCCCCCCAGCTCACGCTCTCTTTCTCTTAAAAAAAAAATAAAATAAAATAAACAAATAAATTTAAAATAGCAGTAATAGGGACACCTGGGTGGCTCAGTAGGTTAAGAGGCTGCCTTTGGCCTGGATCATGATCCCAGGGTCCTGGGATCGAGTCCCACATCGGGCTCCTTGCTCAACAGGGAGTCTGCTTCTCCCTCTCTCTCCCTCTGCTTGTGCTCTCTCTATCAAATAAATAAAATCTTTAAAGAAAAAAATAAATAATAAAATAGCAGTAATAAACATTACATGCTAACTTATGAAACATATTTTTGTTTCAAATAATTGTATTTTGGAAAACAGACAAAAATGGTGAGAAGAATGGCACTGGTTTACATTGTTGCAAATGACTAGTGTCTGGCTGGATTTTTATATTTGCTCTTGAATTCATTTTTCATTTTCATGTATCTCATTTATGTATCATATTTCATGCAGCCTCTGGAATCTCCGCTCTACACTCTTAGAGAATGGTAGTGAAACAAACATACGATGTATTAGTATCATTATGAATATAGCTTTTGAGCCACTTAATGATGTTATGTTTTATAGTCAAGGTTTATGGCTTTCCTGTAGAGAGAGCTAGACATCAAAAACATCTCTAAAGTAGGGAACATACCCATTGTACTGAGTCTTCTGGTGTCCACCCCATTCCCTAGCCCAGCCTCTGGTATTTCTTCTGAACTCCCTTGTTGTATGGGTGATACAGTCTGTACATGTTTCCTCCTGACCATGACTCTTCAGGACTCTACCCTAGACCAGGCTGCTGCCCGGAATTGTTAATGCTATAAGATTCAGCTGACTCCTTTCCTATCCTCTATCTTGTGTAGCCAATGGCTGTTTGCCTCCAATCCCGCTATAATTTGAGTTATTGTAACATTGTGGGAATACTTCAGAAACTCAAATAATCTATTTGCTAATACACACACTTTTGGGGTTCAAATTTTTGAAATAGCTGCACTGAGCATTGACTGCCTTATTATGCTGGCAGAGACATAAGAGCAAATAAAACTGTGAGCTTTTATTTTTATTTTTTTAAATGGTTCAGTTTTTTGAAGACTTTGCATCGTTTTGTGTTTAAGGGTTATGTCTTCAGACTATACCAAGTTTGGAGGCAAATTTATGAAATTAGTGTTCCCTAAAGCAAATCTGGCTCCTGTGATAGGAAAATCCCTGTTTCATATGCTAAAGCATGTGGCGGCAGGGTAGAGAGTTCTTTGTTTTTATTTTTATAGAGCCTAAGGGATGTTTTGCTCTATATTAGCTTGTGTGTCTGTGAAGTTAATGATGGCTGAGAATACCAAAAAGAAAGTTTCTTTTGGATAAAATTTGATGGTTTCCCTCATACAAAATTAATTTAACTAAATTTTGACAACTTAGACATCAACTACTCTTTTTTATTTGTTTTTTAATGATAATTCCAGTATAGTTAACATACAGTGTTCTATTAGTTTCAGGTGTAAAATATAGTGATTTAACATTTCTATATGTTACTCAGTGCTCATCATGATAAGTGTGCTTTTAATCCTCTTCCCCTATTTGCCCCATACCCCTACCCACCCACCTTCCCACTGGTAACCATCAGTCTATTCTTTATAATTAAGGGTCTATTTTTTGGTTTGTCTCTCTTTTTTTTTCTTTTGTTCATGTGTTTTGTTTCTTAAATTCTACATATGAGTGAAATCATATGGTATTTGTCTTTCTCTGACTGATTTATTTCATTTACCATAATACTCCCTGGCTCCATCCACATCATTGCAAATGGCAAGATTTCATTCTTTTTTATGGCTGAGTAATATTCCATTCTACACACACACACACACACACACACACACACACACACATACCATCTTCTTTATCTATTCATCATTGGTGGACACTTGGGCTGCTTCCATAGTTTGGCTATTATAAATAATGCTGCAATAAACGTCAGGGTGCATATATCCTTTTGCGGGGTGAATTAGTGTTTTCATATTCTTTGGGTAAATACTCAGTAGTGTGATTACTGGATCATAGGTTAGTTGTATTTTTAACTTTTTGAGGACCCTCCATATTGCCTTCCACAGTGGCTGTACCAGTTTGCATTCCCACCAAGAGTGCATGAAGGTTACTTTTACATCGACTACTCTTCAGGAAGGCCTTAACTCTTCCACTACAGAGAGCAGATATATAGAAAATGTCAAATATGATTTAAACCATATAAAATTGCTATCATTTTCAGATTAAAAATCAGTCCCTCCCCTCCACTCAAAGGATTTACTATCTCTTAATACTTCCAGTTAATTTCTTAAAACTCAGAAACTCAAAAAATTTATTAGCAGAGACTAAATTGAAGGAATTTATGCTAGAAGTCACAGTACTGGAAAGAAATTAAGCTAGTTTTAAAGTAGGAAATTAATTTTTTTGTATCATTGAGTCCTTTGGAAAACTGATAAAGTCTTTGACTCTTCTCTCCAGAATAGAAAAATGAACAAATCCACAAAATGTTCCAAAAAATTTTACTGAGTTCATGATTTCCATCTATAAACTTTGAAAGGTTTTTTTTTCCATTTAAAAAAAATTTTTCAGAGAGTTTAAGAAACTTTACAAATGAAAACACATATAAATTTTAATGAAATGGAAATTACCAGCTGTACTGATTTTGATAAATGTTTCAGCCTTTTACATTTAATGATTGTTATCTATTGGTATAGCCAAAGCTGAAAATCCAAAAAATTATTATTCCACACAACACTCACGCATGCTGCCTTTGAATTAAAATTCTGACAAATTCACAATGGTGTTTTCTGACTTCTGTCTTCCCAATGCCAAAACTCACAGAAAAATTCAGTTTTTTGGAAAAAAAATTAGTGAAATGATGTCAATAAGCTAAAAAATATTTGAGTTAACTTATCACATTTTATTGTAAGTCATCAGATGACCCATTACTATATTACTGATAAAAGTATGGCTGATCAGGAGTTTTGTGTTTCTTCCTTCTAGAGTGGCTGTTCAAATGAAACATAATGAGAGCCACATATGCATTATTCAGTATTCTACTATTTTTAAAAACTGATATTAATTTTAATATTATAATTTTATTTTACACTATATATCCAAAATATCATTATTCAAGCATGTAATCAATATAAAATAAATGTCCATTTTACATGTTTTTTTTTTTTACTAAGTCTTTGTAATCTAGTGTTTATTTTATATTTACAAAAATCTCAATTTGGACTAGACACATCTCAAGTGTTCAATACCCACATGTGGCTGGTGGCTACTGTAGTGGACAACGTACATCTAGAGATGATCTAAAGCAATCATAGTCCTTTGCTACATCTTACGGTCTATATACTGTTTGTTAAGGTTAAAATGAATAACACTGGGATTCTCTATTTGTAATTATCTGTCACTGTGCAGGTTTTAGAAATTTCAAAATTTAGCAATCTGATACAGATATTGTAGTTTATAGATATTTGTAGTAGGCAGTTTGGCTCATGAGTCCAGTAACAAACTGCTCTCTGCCTCCTAAGGTCACACAGAAAGGCTGGTGGGGACATGAATCAGGTAAATAATGTGTCAGTTGTAATAAGGCTCTGATAAATCCTTTTCCTTGGAAAGTAGGTCTCTGTTTTGAGGAATGCTCTGGTTGTATTTCAGATGTTAATTTTCTGCTCCCCTGCCATAACCATGATGTTATCTTTCAGGATCTTCACTGTGGGAACCTGTTGAGTTCCCTGAGGCAAAGTCCACAAAATTGTGGGGAGCCCCTAAGACAGGCCACCAGGAGTTTCTCTCTTGTCCTAATCTCACTGAGACTTGAGCAATCTCCAAAATTACCATTTAAGTGTTCCTAGCTGTTCATGGTTCTCATGGCTTCTGCTCCAACTAAGCAGATCACTGCTGTGGTTCTGATTCACAATTCTTTCTGGATTTTGGGGATGGCCAATTTATCCTGTCTTGAGTTATCTGATGGGTCCAAGAAAATTCACAGATTTTTAGTTCAGCTTTTTCTTACTATAAGGATAAGAGTAACACAACTCAAATGTTTTACACCTCAGAGTTGAAACCATAACTCTGAAACTCCCCCTCTAGAATGCTTCTGTGGCAAATCAGATAGGATCTCTCTTATTCTCACACACTACTCCTTCACATATGCACACTCCTCAAGATGTCCTGTGTTAACCGTAATACTTCAAAGGAGTATTGAAAAGACCTTTATGGGTGCAGGGGGCATATTTGGGAGTAAGGGGTTGATTTCACATATAGTGCTTTTCTAAGGCTTGGGAGAATTTAATGCTACTCCAATAGATGTAAGCTGTTCTTATAACAAGCACAGTAAATCAAACATGATATACAGAGGACATTATTCTGAGATACTCACACTGACATCTTTCCTGTGTTAGGCTGAACCAAACAGTGGATTCAGTTTGTATAGGAGTCTGTCTGGTCTTCTGAAACAGAAGTGCATCATCTTAACATATCTTACCATGTAGCTCAGGTCCTTAAATGTACCCATCTGTATACATGGTACCTTATCTAAGAATGAGTTAATTTCTACTTTTCATAGGTTAGCCTGAGTTCCCAAAGTTACATGGAAAAATAGCAAATAACTGCTGTTAGGGAAATGTATACTGGAGGAGGGAAATAATAAAAATATACATAGAATTTAAAATAAAATTTATTTTTATTTCTATCCTTAGCTCTAAAGGTTATTAGTGATGCCAGATGTGAGCTCCTCATTTGCAAGAGCATACCCCACACAGTGGTAGCACTGACAATTTGCTCTTGAAAGAAACTGAAGCTCTCACATATCTCAGGAATCTCAGTTCCATCCCTAGTAATCATTATGTTAAGAGCATTTCAGCAACCACATTTTGGGAATGTGGTCTCACTGTTGATGAGATAAAATGTCATGCCTAGACCAAGTTACAATAAAATTCAGAGGACATAGTCAATGGTTTCTGCTAAAATCATCCTTTGAACAAGCATATTCTTGAAAATTTGCAAGAAATGGGGATTTCAGCTTCTTCCTAATTACTATGCCATGGTCAGCTTTACCAAGCGTCTTCTTTGTGATTGACTAATATTCTGCTGAGATTATTCAGTTCGTTGGAAATAAAGAAATATTTAAAGTATTGCAGGCATCGACTCACCAGGCTTTTTTTTAATATTAAGGATTTAATTACAGACATACTTTGAAGTTTATAATATTTTAATATAAAAGAGGCATCACTGAGTAAGAGAAATCATTAATGTCTGGCATGATTAATGCAAAAAGGAACAATAACTAATGAAATGATGCATGCATTATTATTTTCTCTCCCCCTAGATAAACAAATGTAATTTAATATACAGTGCTCCAGGAAGTCATTAAGAAATAAACTAAAGCTCATCTGTGTGTGTGTGTCTCTGTACAGTGTGGTATAGAGAAAGAAATGTTAACAATTTTATCTATGGATCTCAAAAGCATAACTTAATAACAAGAACTAAAATAAAGTCAAATTGTTTTCTTGGGGTGTATGTTGTATAACCAAGCACATTTATTAGTTGAGAGGTACATGGCAATACAGTTCACCCTTTGAAGATGAAAAAAAAAAGAAATGCATTATTTCAGACCTTTCTCTAAAGAACATTTAAAAATTTATGCTATTTTTCCCGTACCCTGTTCTCATTATTGAGAGAACATTTTTAAATTGAAGGGAACTTTATGTTCAGATTACCTCAATATTTGAGATACAGAGAAAGTTTGGAATTTTGAACAATTCTGGCAAAAGGAAACAACTTGATATGCATGTGTTTTAATTTATATTAATCATGAAAATTTCTGAGAAAGCCTATCTAAATTACATGAAAAGCATTTAAAAACTCTGTAATTTAAATAAATGTATAATTTGAAAATAGTGAAGAAAACAATCTGCTTTTAATATTCCTGTGAATCAATACATTTTCTCAGCACATATGTTGCCATATGAAAATAAATGCTATACCATGCCATTAGAAAAATACACTTTATTTCTCATTATAGAATTAGAGGCAATTACGTTGTACTTTAATAATTTGAAATAAACATTTCATTGTGTATGATCTTTGAAGGATCTCAACAACTATGATAAGCCTCCGTTTGATGGATGGCCAATCAAAATGACTGGATGTACATTAAGTTTTTTGCAGCGCTTAGATAAAAGTGAAGCTCATTTTGTAAGATGATTATATATCAGAAAACATGCCTGAAATATGCTAATTTTTATAATGAATATTTCAAGAAACTATTTGAGTGCCCATGAAATATAAACTTGGTAGGTTCTGATGGGCAACCAAGTTAGGAGAAAAAGAAAAACATGGGGCCCTGGTGGCTCAGTCAGTTAAGTGTCTGCTTTTGGCTCAGGTCATGATCCCAGGGTCCTGGGATCGAGCCCCCCATCGGGCTCCCTGCTCGGCAGGGGAGTCTGCTTCTCCCTCTGCCTACAGCTCCCCTTGCTTGTGTTCTCCCTCTCTCTCTGACAAATAAATAAATAAAATCTTAAAAAAAAAAAAAGAAAAGCATTTCTGGAGATTTTCACTTCTGTCCATAATGGAGTAACTTGTTTTGATGCCTTTTGACTTTGGACAATAGGCAGTTCAGGGCTATAAACTCTGAGGACGGGAAAGAAACACTCTGAGCCTTAACCTGGCCTAGGCTTCCTGCCTGTAGACATTTGTCAAAATAGGGTTGGGGAATCAAAAGAGCATATTTATCTCATTGAGCTGAAGATACAGGTATTCAAGAATGGGGGCTTAGATCATAAGTCAGTCATAAAAAAGGTTGAAATAGTACTTTTGAAAATATATAGCTTATTTTCTGAATAGAGCAGAATTAAATTAAAAAGTAATAATAAAGAGATATCTAGGAAAATACAAAAAATTTTGGAAATTAAACAATATACTTCTCCATAATCCATGGTACAAAGAAGAAATAACAAGGAAATTAGGAAATATTCCAAATTGTATGAAATTAGAAATACAGTCTAATAAAATTTGTGAATGCTGCTAAGAGTTTATTGAGGGAAATTTATAATTTTAAATGCTTAAATTAGAAAATAATATCATACTAATAAATAATAAAATAGTAAAGGTCTAAAATTGTTGATATAAGTAAGTCCTACCTCAGGGAGTTAGAAATAAAAGGCCAAACTCAACCCAAAATAAGTAGAAGACATGGAAGCAATCTAAGTGTCCATTAATTGATGAATGGATATAGAGAATGTTTTATATATATATATTTATATATATAATATTCCACTTGTATATATACATGTTACAGAGCCATAAAAAAATGAGATCTCACCATTTGAGACAACATGGATGGACCTATAGGGTGTTCTGCTAAGTGTACTGAGTGAGACTGAGAAAGACAAATACCATAGGATTCCACTCATAAATGGAATCTAAAAAAAAGAATAAACAAAAAGCAGAATCAGAACTATTGGTACAGAGAACAAACTCATGGTTGCCAGAGGAAAGGGGGGTGGAGGGCTTGGCAAAATGGGTGAAAGGGAGAGGGAGACACAGCCTCCAGTTCTGGAATGAGTAAGTCACAGGACTAAAAAGCAGAGCATAAGGAACACAGTCAATGATATTGTAATAGTGATGTAATGGGACAGATGGTGAACTATACTTGTGGTAAACATAGCACAGTATATGAACTTCTCAGATCACCAAGTTGTACACCTGAAACTAATGTAATATTGTGTGTCAAATATACTAAAAATATAAGTAGAAAAAAAGAAACAACAAAGATGAGAACAGAAATTAACAGAAGAGGGCGCCTGGGTGGGTCAGTTGGTTAAGCATACGCCTTTGGCTCGGGTCATGATCCTGGAGTCCGGAGATCAAGTCCTTCATGGGGCTCCCAGCTCAGCAGGGAGTCTGCTTCTCCCTCTACCCCTCACTCTGCTTGTGCTCTCTCTCTCTCTCAAATAAATAAATAAAATAAAATAAAATAAAATAAACAGAAGAGAAAACAAGCAACAAGAGAAAATAAAATTAGCAAAACCCTGGTTCTTGAAGTTAAACAAAACTGATGGATCCTTAGATTGATTGAGAAAAAGAAGGAAATAAAAAAAGAAAAAGAAGGAAATATTTGTCATCAGTATCAAGAACAAAAGGGATGTTGTTACCACAGATCTTAATGACATCCAAAGGCTAGAAAGTGATTTTGTTGCCACACATTTGACAATTTATGAAATGGAAAAATTTCTTAAAAAGGTATAATTTTAACAAAATTGGATACAAAATTTGAATATTTCTATATCTATTAGAGAAATGAGCTCATCATCAAAATCTCCACAATGTTAACTCCAATCCCACATGGCTTATTAGGTTTGTTACAAAATCACATAGAAATATTAATGGTACAGAAAAAACAAACCATTTTTAAAAGGATGAACAAAGCTGGAAGACAATAGCCCTTGCTTTCAATGCTTATAATGAATTCCAGTGCTAGCTAGGAGTAACTGGATGGGATTTACCCTCCAGCCTTAAAATCTGGGGAAAAAAGAGAAAAAAAAGGAAAAAGTATTCTATATTCAAATTTGCATTACATCTTTTTAAATTAAATGTTTTAAGCTGGTTCATATCCTGACTTCCCAACTAGCCTATAAACACTTTGCAATATCTAATACTTTCTCTATATATACTCTCACATCATAGAACTTACAAATTACCAAGTTGAAAGAGAGCTTTAAAGACCAAGTTTAAGTGTACTAATGCTGTTATATGTCTTTATGAGGTAAAGAGCTTCTTATGAAAGAACACATTTTAAAGTTTTTCAGACTTGGGTTTGAATTCCACTCTGCCACTAGTTAAGTGAGGCTCCTTGGGCAAGTCAGTGATTCTGTTTTCTTACTTTAAAAATAGCTAAAAGAATGCCTAACTCATTGATTTGTTTTGAGAATTTAATAGATTATACAAGCCAAGTACCTTGCATAGTAGTGGGCCCACATTATCTGCCCATTATGGTAAATTCTCAGATTTCTTCTTCTTATCACCTCAATATTTTATCCAGAGAAAACCATATTAGAGTATTTGACTTTTCTGTGTGTTGTTGCTTTTGCATGGAAATTTGAAGGACTGAAAGTACATGAGAAGTCCCAGCGGGCACCTGAACACACATATTCATTTTCTCTGATAGGCAGTCACTGGTAGTTCTTAGACTCAAGCTTTATAATTGCTGCCTTTGAACTCCCCCTGGACAGGGTTGATTTAGGACAAAACCCAGGAGAGAATAAAAAAGAAACAGGCAATCAAGACAAAGTAATTTCCCTCAAGGGAAAAGAAAGAGGGCACCCTAGGAATCTGTAGATATCATTCTAAATCCTGAGAGAGATAAATGACTTTTAGGGAACAGATGGTTGCAATCAAATAAATGATCACAAGTCTTTACACTGAGTCAAATACCATATCATTGGAGAGAAGATAAAATACAAGCTTTAGTGAGTTGAGAATCAAGCAAAGACTCACACAGAATATATTAACAAACTTTTCCAATAAAAAACATCCACTTTGAACTTGATGCTGCCTTTACATTTTTACTACATTTAATATTCTTTTCCATGAAATGATGACAAATGATTCTAGGTATATTGGAAAAGGTATAGTAAATACATGTAATTTTTAAACATAGTTATTGATTTAAAGAATTTCTTCTTGCTTTTTTCCTTATATATGCTTGTTTCTTATATTTTATAGTTGCAGTCATCTTGACTTTTTTTTCTTGGACATTAAGTTAGGCATAAATACATGCATTGCAAATATAATTGGCATTTTATTTTTGCATTTTTATAGTAAATTTGAAATGATACTCACTTATTAAGCAAATATTTATTAAATGGTTACTAAGACATCATTAGGTACCTTAGTCCATTCATATTGCTATAACAAATACCACAGACTAGGTGACTTAATTTATTTCTCACAGTTCTAAGTTGGAAGTCCAAGATCAGTTTCCAGCAATGTCATGTTCTTGTGAAAACTTTCTTCTGGGTTACAGACTGCTGACTTATTGTTATGTTCTGATATGGTGGAAGGGACTAGTGAGCTCTGTGGCGTCTCTTTTATAAGTGCACGAATTCCACTTTTGAGGGCTTCATCCTTATGAACTAAGCACCTCCCAAAGGCCCCATCTCCTAATACTATCACATTGGACATTAGGATTACAACATATGAAATTTGGGAAGACACAAACATTCAAACCATAGCACTAGGCTAAGCTCTGAGATCATAATAGTAATATAATATAATAATATAATATAATACGTATTCAAGGTATTACCAGTTTAAAGAAGGAATGATTGGAATAATCATTGCTCATTAAGATTACCTTACCATCAGGACACAGAGGAGAGACTTCTAAATATTTGTAGCAAGATCTCTGTAAGATAGGGGCACCTGGGTGGCTCAGTCATTAAGCCTCTGCCTTCGGCTCAGGTCATGATCCTGTGGTCCTGGGATGGGGCCCTGCATCGGGCTCCCTGCTCAGCGGGAAGCCTGCTTCTCACTCTCCCTCTCCCCTGCTTGTGTTCCCTCTCTCGCTGTCTCTCTCTCTGTCAAACAAAGAAATAAAATTAAAAAAAAAAAAAAAAGATCTGTGTAAAACAATGATCAATGAGATGAAAGAAGTCTAATCTAAATTGAGTCATGAAGGATAAATAGGACCCAGGTTTGGTAGGGAGAAGTGGGTAGAATGAAGATATTCAAAATTGAATGAATAAAGAACATAGTATATACATTATTAGAAAGCAAAGAGAATGTTCAAAAAATGCTTCAGAACATGCAAAAAAACTCCTCAATTTATTTGTGGAAGAAAGAGAAAGAGTTATGCTGGATAGGGGGCTATATCAAGAGAAAATCAGAAGAAGAAAGTAGGGCCTAGATCTCATGAATGGCGGTAGGGATTTTATTCTAAAAAAATGAAACCACCAAAGATTTTTAAGCAGAGAATTAACTTGGCTAAGGTTGTGTTGAAAAATTACCATTCTGACTGTCAAAACTGATTTCGAAAATTTCAAGACTGGAGTCATAGATGTGATCTGGAAGAATTTACACTCATTCATTTGTAAACTGAATAAAGCTTGGAGCTATGTTGTGGCTCCATCCTGATCCAGTGTAGCATTCAAAGACATACCAGGGTGGCATCCAACAAGAATTACCAAACTATTTAAAATATTTCCGGTAGTTTCTAAGAACATACCACAGGTGGGATAATAAAGTTAAATTTTTTTTGTACTTTTTTTTTATTATGTTATGTTAATCACCATACATTACATCATTAGTTTTTGATGTAGTGTTCCATGATTCATTATTTGCATATAAGTTAAATTTATAATAAAGAACAAAATTTCTCAAATCCCTTTTCCCTCTTGTTTCTCAGTATCTCCCCTGTTTCTCACTTTTTCCCAGTGTTTTTCAACTACACAACCAAGTCACTGAAACTTGGTTTCTAAACTTGCTCTAGAAAGGCTCTTTAGCTCTTTCCTCCTTTTTAAAACCTTTTTAAAATCTCTTAAAAATAGGGATCTTTTAGCCATGTCTATTGTTAAATTAAGCTGGACTCTAAACCTTAGGGAACCTCTACTCCTAGCCTTACCCACTATCTTGATCTGCAAGATAAGGTCTAAAATTAGATTAGGTAAAGTATAATTTTTTCTGTTACGCATTCATCCAGTGAAAATGTATTGGACACAGTTCCATGCTGGATACAGTTAAAATCCATTAAAGTAATTATAATCCAGGGAGAGATAATGATGGGATAAAATTAAGTATGGATTCAAGAGACTAAACAGAAGGTCACAAGGAAATAGTTGTAGAAATGAGGAGAGAAGGAAAGTTTTAAAACTTCAAAATTATATGGCTTGGTAGGCATATAAATGTTTATGCTATTCAAAATATGAACTCAGGCCTAGTAATAAGTTGGGGTAAGAATGAAGATTTCCATTTTGGGCACTGGGTACAAATAGAGGCATCCCGTAGACACACAATTTGATGTATGTTTCTAAAAATCAGGAGAAGATACCTAGGTTCTCAAACATACTTGGTTATCATTAAATTTGAGGTGTAAATTGGGGCGCCTGGGCAGTTGGTTGAGCATTGGTACTCTTGGTTTTGGCTCAGGTCATGATCAGGGTCATGAGATCAAGCCCTGGATTGGGTTCTACACTCAGCATGGAGTCTGCTTGAGATTCTCTCTTCCTCTCCTTGTGCCCCTCTTGTTCATGCTCTCTCTCTCTCTAAAATAAATAAGTCAAATCTTTTGGGATGGCTGGGTGGCTCAGTTGGTTAGCATCTGCCTTTGGCTCAGGTTATGATCCCAGGGTCCTAGGATCAAGTCCTGCATTGGTCTCCTTGCTCAGTGGGGAGCCTGCTTCTCCCTCTGCCTGCCACTCCCCAGGCTTGTGCTCTCTCTCACTCTCTGAAAAATAAATAAATAAAATCTTAAAAAAAAAAAAATAAATCTTTTTTAAAAAAATTGAGGCATAAATAAACGCAGTGGAAAAGGAGTATGTAGATTGAGAAGAAAAAAAAGGTCAATGATTAAACCAATTTAGGACATCATTTATAGAAGTCAAGGACAGAGAGCAGTTTAAGGTGGAGGAAGTGGTTCTCCTGGGACCTGAAGAAAAAAAGTTTTATTCAAATTTGCCTTTTGATTATTTCAGAGAAGTTGGTATCCTTTGACAAGTAATCAGTTTCAGTTGAGTGGCAAGCATTGATACAAATCTCCAAGAAGTTTCAAGGGAAATGGGAAGAAAAGAAGTAGCAAATTTAGTATAAACAACTCTTAGGAAGTATAATTGTGAAGATGGAAACAAGAGAATATTATAGGCAAGTATATGCTTTTTTTTTGATACAGAAACTCCTTTGTGCATTATTCAATGCTGTTGGCTTTTCTGGAAATATGAACTCTGCATACATGTGTAGCTCAGATTTCTTAATTATTGTAGCTCTATGATAGTCATTATTGTTAACATTGTTAGAGATGGTGAGCATTCTTGACATTTTATTATGTGGCAGGGATTGATATTTGATGAAATATAGTCCTTGTAAAAAGCTGTTGCCAAATTAAAGAGTTGGATGTATTGGCTGTCTTGACTCAACGAGGCTGTTCTGTAGTCCTATTTTCCCCTTTTTCTAAATCAACTAATATTGGTGCCTCTACTTCAGAGTCAAAGTTGACCTCTTTCTTTCATGTCATACAACCAGTCAACCAGGAAATCTGGTTCTGCTTCAACATAAACCTAGGATCTAACAAATTCTTTTACAACATCATCTCTCACTTAGATTTTTGGAACAGGTTTCAAATTTATATCACTAATTATGTTCTTGCTGCCATCCAGTTTATTCTTAACATAGCAACCGGAGTGGATTTTTTTTTCTCTTAATTAAGCCAGTGTCTAGCAAACAAAAGATAACTACAAGACACTCTTACTGGGGAATACTCCCTGAGCCAAGAGCAGGAGTGTGGGGTTCTTACTGCCCAATGCATTATAGGAAAGTGCATAGTAATCTAATGTGGATGGGCATAAGACCCAGAGAGTGATGTTGGCCCTGCAGCTTTTAAAGGAAGCACTCCCTCATGACTTGACCAGGAACTGAGATCCAGTGGTAAGATCACATGGAAAATCCTTGGCTCTAGCCCTATTCTGCCAGCTCACATTGCAGAAGCCCAACTTCCACCAGGGATGTAAGACCAGTGATGCAGCCTTATGGTGACAGCTGTATGATGACATAAGCCAGTAGCATGATTTGCCACCTCAACACTAATGGTTGGACAGAAGCAGAGGGCCTTTTGAGGCAAGTCTTGTTGTTCACCGGGATTAATTTTTTAATCACGAGGCTGTAGCTGGTCTCCATGAAGCCTCTAAGAAGCCAGCTACTTTTCTGGGAGGTCAGCCTGCAGGAGATCATTCTCGAACAAATTAACCCTCACTCTGTGCCATATAATGTCACTCTCCTCCTCAGTAATTTCCAATGGCTACTACTTTACTGGGGATAAAATTCAAAATCATTACCATGGCTAGTGAGACCCCAGATTAACCAGCTCCCTTATCTATCTCTCTGATTCAATTTTCTATCATTGTTCCCTTTATCATTGCCCTCTATACACACTGGTCTTTCTTCTGTTTCTTGTACATGGCTTTGCATAGGTATTTTTAGTGCTTTGCAATCTCTTGCCACCACACCTTCGAAGATTGGTGTCCAATAAAATCTTGGCACATTTTCAGCCATTATGCCTTTTATCGGTCTATATGTGATTTTCCTTTAGTTTGTTGATATAGTGGATCGCATTGATTTATTTTCAATTGTTGAAATCAGCACTTTTACATTTTGTCATTCTAGTGGACATGTAGTGGTATTTCACTGTCATTTTAATTTGAATTTATGTGTGACTAATGATAAAGATATTTTCATATATTTGCTACCAGTATATTTAAATTTTCAGTGTCTTTCAATTTAAAAATTGGCTTGTTATATTACTTTTGTTATGTAAGAGGTTTTTTTTTTTTAAAATATATTCTGGATACAAGTCCTTTGTCAGATTTATGTTTTTAAATGTTATTTCTCTATTTGTGGCTTGCCTTTTTTTATTTGTAATTATGTTCTAAAGAGTATTTGTTTTTCATTTTGAAGAAGAAAGTTTATCAATTATTTTCTTTTAGAATGTGTGATTGTTGTAGCACCCTACTTAATAAATGTTTACAAAACCCCAGAGTCACAGGATTTTCTCCTATATTTTCTTCTAGAAGTTTTATATCAACAACTACATGTAGGTCTTTTGGCAAAAATTTTAGTATACAGTTAAAAGTAAGAGCCAAGGATTGTCATTTTCTTTGTCATATGAATATCCAATAGCTACAGCACAGTTTATCAAAAACATTATCCTTCCTCCATTTAATTCCTTGGGAGCTCTGTCAAAAATTAGACAATTTGAATGGGTCCATTTATGAACTCTATTCAGTACCATTTATCTATCTGTGCATTTTTATGCCATAGTTGTTTGATTATAGTAACTTTAAAATACTTCTTGAAGTAATTTGTGATGGTGTTCTACAGTTTATTTTCTTTTTCTAATTTGTTTTTTTGCTATTTTAGGTCTTTTAAATTTCCACACTAATTTTAAAATCAGCCTATTTATTTCTACCAAAATCAATCTGGAATTTGACTGTCATTGCATTAAATTTGTAGTTCAGTTTGTGCAAGAATAGACATCTTAACAATACTGAGTTTCTGAATCCATGATGGGATAGATCTCTCCACTTATTTGTTCTTCTTTAATATCTGTGCAATGTTTATAGTTTTTGGTGTAGAGATCTTGCGTACCTCCTGACAAATATATCTGTAAATATTTCACACTTTTTGATACTATTTAAATGGTATGTTTAAATTTTAATTTTACATTTCCTTCTCTAATGCATAGAAAACCAATTGTTTTTGTATATTGACCTTGTATTCTGCAAACTTATAAAAGTCACTTACTAGTTTTAGTAGCCATTTTGTAGATTTCTTCAGATAGGATCATATATCTGTGAATAAAGATAGTTTTAATTTTTTTCCAATCTCTATAGACTCATGACCATTGTGAGCAGCACACCTGTATCTAATTAGATACGATTATTGGTGCACAAATGGGTATGTATCTTTAAATTAGGCATTTAGTATTTTTTACAAGATTTTATTATTACATGCAGAAAGGAAAATCTCTCTTTCAGTTCTTGAGCATGTAAGGATATATATATATATATCCATATTTCTTGGTCATCATAAGTCCATGTGCATGGGGAAATTTAGAGAATGAGATGAGAGTTGAAGTGAGAATATTCTGAGAGCATGTGAGATTCTGGATGCAGCTAGATCTACCCTCTGGTTACTCTTATCATTTTAGTATAGAAGACAATATATTCCTTCTTCCTTTTAGTTTTTGCCCAACTTAGTTTAATTTGGGTTTACATCATTTGCAAGTAAAATGATCCTGAATAATACAATAACGATGAATTGCAAGGATTATAACACTTGTAGATGTAATATGAATGCCAAAAATAAAACAAAGGCTGGGGGAGAGAGAATGGAAATATACTGATTGACAGCCCCAAAGGTAAGTATATATTTATACTTTGGCAACAGCCACCTATCATAATGGGGTTTTGTTCTGGGTGACGCTAAATAGATACACATAGATTCCATACAACTCTAGTTATTAAGTAATCAGAAAGCAAATAGAAATGTTGCAACCAAAACTATGTAGTTCATAAGAAGCACAATATAGTAGAAACTCTGTCAAGATATATCAAAAATAAAAAGAAACACATGCACACTCATATACACACATAATTAAGAGTCATAATAGGATAGGTTTTGCTCAACATGGTAATTCCATGAAAAACCCTTTTTCTTAACCTTGATGAAATAATGATTTTTCCAGGCAAAAGTAGTTTATTAATAAGACATACAATTCTGTTTTCTGGTTCTACATGTAAGACGCTTGGAAGTTGCCACTCTGTCCTAACAAAACGTGAAAAATGGAACAGACTGAAAAGTTGACAACTCTTCTTGGATCCATAAGAGAGATGAGTACACAGGGGTGGACCACTGCACCCAAGATTAGAAAGACAGACAGGCGAATACAAGGAGTTATAGCTTACGGGAACAGAGACTTATGAACAGGAGCTACTACAGGAAGAAGTGTCAGGATAGAAAAATCTCAGTAGTGTTCCCTGTAGTTGAAACATTATTAGAAGCCCAGTATGGACAAGCTTGAGAGTTAAAATTCTGGGGATACCGCATCAGAAAAGGGTGCTTACAGTATCATGAGATTTATATCCAGGAGCCCAACCAGATTCTTATGGTAAATATTGGGGACAAAAATCCCCTGATGCTTCCAAAGGGGGAGGAGAGGGAAGAAAGGAACTATTTCAAAATATACTAGAGCACTCTCTTCTTCTTAACTAGAAGAAACTAGTTCATTAAGGCTTCACCTGGTAGAGTATTATCAGAGCCTAATTGACTGGGAAGAAGGGAAATACCCAATTTTAACCCATGTTAGCCATCTTATCCTTCTTAAAGAGGAAGAAAAATTAAAAAACTAAGAAATACCTGTGCAGTTCACCATCCACTAGTCTCACTAAAAGACTGAGACATAATCATAGGACTTCCCCTCTCTATACACCTTACCACCACATCACTGTAGTTCTATTTATAGCAGTTCTGTTTATGTGGTACAGCATGTCTAGCTATTAAGAAAACATTACAAGGTACTAAAAGGTAAAAACCACAGTTTGAAGAGACAAAGCAATCATCAAAACCAGACATGAAAGGGGTATTGGAATTAAAAAACAGGGAATTTAAAGCAACTTTGATGAATAGGCTAAGGCTCTAATGGATAAAGTAGACAGAATGGAAAAACAGATGAGCAATGTGTAAGCTGAGAGATGGGAATCTTAATAAAGAACAAAAAGAAATTCCAGTGCTTGGGGAGCCTGGGTAGCTCAGTTGGTTAAATGTCTGCCTTCGGCTCAGTTTATGATCCCAGGACCCTGGGATGGAACCCCACATCGAGCTCCCTGCTCAGTGGGGAGTCTGCTTCTCCCTCTCTCTCTGCCTGCTTCTCTCCCCGCTTGTGCTCCCTCTCTCTCTCTCTCTGTCAAATAAATAAATCAAATCTTAAAAAAAAAAAGAAAGAAATTCTAGTGCTCAAAACCACTGTAACAGAAATGAAGAATGTTCTTAATGGGCTTATTAGTAGACTGGACACAGCTGAGGAAGGAATCTCTGAGCTTAAGGATATATTAACAGAATAGTTGAAAACCAAAAAGCAAAGAGAACAAAGACAAAACACAGCTGAATAACCAGGAACTGCAAGACAATTACAAAAGATGTAACAAACACAAAATAGGAATACCCAAAGAACAACAAAGAGAGAAAGAAACAGAAGTAATATTTGAAACAATAATGCCTGAGAATTTCCCCAAATAAAGTCAGACACTAAACCACAGATTCAGGAAGTTCAGAGAACATGGAACAGGCTAAATGCAACAAGAACAAATTACACCTGGATATATCATTTCCAAACTATGGAAAATCAAAGAAAAAGAACAAATCCTGAAAAAAAACAGAAGAGAAGAACCACCTTACTTATACAGGAACAAAGATAAAAATAACATTGACTTCTCCTCAGAAACCATGTACGATGAGAAATGAGAGTGGAGTGGAATATTTAGCATTGGGAGGAGAAAAAACAGGAACCTACAATTCTGTACCCTATGAAATCTTTTAGAAGTGAAGAAGAAATAATGACTTTTTCAAACAAAAATTGAGGAAATTTGTTGTCAGTAGACCTACCTTGCAAAGTAGGTCTTATTGGTAAAAGAAGTTTTTTTGAGAGAAGGAAAATGATACAAGAAACTTGGATGTACATAATGAAAGGAAGAATATTGAAGAAGAAATGTGTGAAGGTAAAATAAAAATTTTTATTTTATATATTCCTAATTGATGTAACAGATAACAGTTTGTTTAAAATAATAATAGCAACAATGCATTTCATTATGTATTTATATGTGTATACATACACTTCTATGTATATATATATATGAATGCTTGTATAAGAGTGAAACCAATGATGGAAATAATGTAGGGATGAGGGGGGAAGAATTAGGATTATTTTGTTATTATAAGGTCCTCAAACTACCTGTGAACTGCTACAGGGTTATTTGAAAGTGGACTTAGATTAGTGGTAATATATGTTGCAAATTTAGGTCACCACTAAAAACAAATAATGATAATAATATACTAAGAAAGGAGAGAAAATGTAATCATATAAAATGTTCAACTAAAATGACAAAAAGAAGAAAAAAGTGGGAGACAAAAATGGGAACAGAACAAGAACAACAAATAGAGAACAGTAATAAATATGGTAATATTAATCCAACTGTACCAATAATCACTTTGAATATCAATCATCTAATTGCACCCATTAAAATACAAAGATTGTAATAGTGGATCAAAAGACAAGACCCACCTATATTTTACATACAAGAAAGTCACCATTATATATTAAGACACATATAGATTAAAAGTAAGGGAATGGAGAAAAACATGTCATTCTTACACTAATAAAAAAATAGGAGTAGATATATTATTTTCATAGAGAGCAGACTTCAAAGCAAGGAAAGTTATCCAAAATAAAGAAAAGAAATATATAATGACAAAGGGGTTAATTCTTCAAGAAGCATAACCATGCTTAACATATATAAGCCTAACAACAGGACACCAAACTATGTGATGTAAACACTAGTACAACTGCAATTGGAGATTTCAATATCCCTATATCAGATAGGGACAAATCTAGAGGGCAGGAAAATTAGTAAGGACATAGTTGAACTCATCACTACCTTCAATTATTTGATATAATTGCCATCTACTGACTATTTTATCCCAAAACAGCAATATCCAAATATATGGAATATTCACCAAGATATACCACATTCTGGACCATAAAACACACCTTAACAAATTTAAAAGAATAAAAAAACATACAATGTCTAATCTCAGACAACAATGGAATTAAACTAAAAATAACAGAAACATAACTGGAAAATCCCAAAATAAATGGAAATTAAACAACATACTTTTAAATAACACATAGATCTAAGAAAAAATATGAAGAGAAATTTAAAAAAAGATCTTGAACTTAATGAAAATGAAAATACAACATACCAAATTTTCTGGTATGTAGCATAAACAGTGCTTAGAGAGATATTTATAGGATTAAATACATATACTAGAAAAGAAGAAAGATCCAAAAATCACTAATCCAATTTTCCTCCCTAGGAAACTAGAAAAAGAAGAGCAAATTAAATCTAAAGAAAGAGAAAAAATAATAAGAATAAAAGCAGAAATCAATAAAATTGGAAATAGGAAATTAAAAAAAAAATCAGTGAAACCAAAAGCTCGGTCTTCAAAAAGATCAATAGAAACCAATAAACTTTTAGCTAGCTTAATTAAGAAAAAAGAACATGCACATAGATGCAAAAATTCCCCGCAATGTAGAAGAATTATACACCACATCTAGTTTTATTCCCAGTATGTAACACTGGTTCAACTTTCATATAACAATTAATGTAATCCAAAAAGGGAAAAGAATAACATGATTATATCAATAGATGCAGAAAATGCATTCAGAAAAACCCAATATCCATTCATGATCAAAACTATCAGTAAACCAGGAACAGAAGGAAACTTGTACAATGTGATAAATAATCTCTACAAAAAACTATAGGTGTAGCATAATACTTAATGATGAGAAATTCTAAACTTTCCCACTAAGATCAAGTATGAGACAAGGATTCCCTTCTCACTACTTTTCAACATTGTATTGGGGGTTTAGTTAATGTAGTAAGACATGAAAAGGGGGGAAAAAGGCATAAAGATGGGGAAGGAAGAACTAAAACTGTATATTGATCATCTGTAGAAAATGTGAAAGAATTGACCAAAAAACAGCAATTCCTGGAACTAATAAGCAATTATAGCAAGGTTTCCAGATACATGGTTAATATACAAAAGTCAGTTGCTTTTCTTTTTTTTTTTTTTTAAGATTTTTATTTATTTATTTGACAGAGAGATAGTGAGAGCAGGAACACAAGCAGGAGGAGTGGGAAAGGGAGAAGCAGGCTTCCCGCCGAGCGGGTAGCCCGATGCGGGGCGTCAATTGCTTTTCTATAAAGCTGCAATGAATAAGTGGGATTTGAAATTAAAAAAAAAAAATAACATTTCCATTAGCACCCCAAAAATGAAGTATTTAAGTATATATCTAATAATATATGTACAGGATATTTATGAGGAAAACTATGAAACTCTTATGAATGAAATCAAGGAATAACTAAAATGGAGAAATATTCCATGTTTATGGTTATGATGATTCAATATTGTTACCATGTGAGTTCCTTCCAAATTGATCTGTATATTCAATACAGTATCAATCAAAATTCCAGTATTTTGTGGATATCAACAAATTGATTTTAAAGTTCATATAGAGAGGCAAAAGACCCAGAATAGCCAACACAATCTTGAAGAACAACAGTTAGAGAATTAACACTACCTGACTCCAAAACTTACTATAAAGCTACAGTAATCAATACAGTGTGGAATTGGTGAAAAAAATATATAGAAAAAGATCAGTGGAACAGAATAGAGGGCCCAGAAATAGACCCATATAAATATAGTCAACTGATCTTTGTCAAAGGAGCAAAGCCAATACAATGGAGAAAACATAGTCTTTTCAACAAATGATGCAGGAACAATTTGACATCCACATGCAAAATAATTAATATAGATACAGACCTTATATTTCATAAAAACCAACTCAAAATGAATCATAGACCTAAACATAAAATGTAAAACTATAATACTCCCAGAATACAACATAGGAGAAAACCTAGAAAACCGTGGGTATGGTGATACCTTTTTAGATACGACACCAAAGGCATGATCCATGAAAGGAAGAATGGATGAGCTGGACACAATTAAAATGAAAAATTTCAGCTCTGTGAAAGACAATGTCAAAAGAAGACAAACAACAGACTGGGACAAAGTATTTGTAAGGACACATCTCATAAAGGAATTTTATCCAAAATATCCAACAAACTCTCAGAATGCAACAATAAGAAAACAAACAATGGCCCAAAATGGGTAAAGATGTGAACAGGCACCTCAATGAAGAATATATACAGATGGCAAATAAGCATATGAAATGATGTGTCACATTATGTGTCATCAGGAAAATGCAAATTAAAATAACAATAAGGTACTGCTATACACCTATTAGAATGATGAAAATCTGGAATAATGACAACACGAAATGCTTGGGGAGGATGTAGGGCAACAGGAACCCTCATTCATTGCTGGTGGAAATGGAAAACGGTATAGCTATTTTGGAAGGCAGTTTGACGTGTTCTTATAAAATGATCATATGACTCTGCAATCGTGTTACTTGGGATTACCCAAAGGAGTTGAAAACTTATGTCATACAAATACCTACACATAGATGTTTATCAAAGCTTTATTCGTAAATGCCAAAATCTGGAAACAACCAAGGTGTCTTTTAGTAGGTGAATAGATAAATGAACTTTGGCACATCCAGACAATGGAATATTATCCAGCGCCAAAAAGAAATCAATTTCCAAGCTATGAAAAGACATGAAGGAAACTTAATTGCATGTTACTAAGCCAATCTGAGAAGAAGCCAATCTGAGAAGGCTACATACCATATGTTTCCAACTATAAAAGGCAAAACTAATGGAGACGGTAAAAGAAATAATTGGTTTTCAGAGGCTGGTGGAGATAGGAAAGAATAGGTGGAGCACAGAGGATTTTCAGGGCAGTGAAAAAACTCTCATGATACCATAATGATGGATTCATGTCATTATACATTTGTTTAAATCCAGAATGAATTTTAAGATAAACTATGGACTTTGGGTAATTATCATGGGCCAATGGACGTTCACCAGTTGTAACAAATATACTACTCTGGTGGGGATGTTGATAATGGGGGAGACAATGCATGTGTGGGAGTGGAGACATATGGGAAATCACTGTATCTTTCTCTCAATTTTGCTGTGAACCTAACTGCTACTCCTCAAAAATAAAGTCTATAAAAAATCAATTACAAGTAGACTATTTGGATAGTCTAATAAATGTATGTCAAACAGGTGTTAATGAATTCAAGCCAAAATGTACAAGGTGCAGATTATTTTAGGAAAAATAACATGCTATGTAGGTAGCATAATAATTTTTCAGGCAATGTAAGAATTTAGATATTAATTTTCCTAATTTATTTAAAGAATGAAATATGGCTTTAATAATAAAACACACAGAGAGCTCATTTACAGAGCATAAAGTGTTTTTTCCAAGGTCTTCCTCCTCTCAGAGAGCAGATTTCCGTATTTGTTTCCGTCTGCACAGTATCCCATAGAATTTTTTGGAAGTTATTGTATTTTGACTGCTCTGTGCCTTAGTTTTTAATATTCATGCTTGTTTTTCCTTATTTTTATATTTTTAGCCTTAGAATTTTAGTAGGAAATAAAGGTATGCTATTAAGCTTCAATTATTTATTTATAAACTCTCTAGCTTGTCAAGTGATCAAATTAGGGAAAACTCATACATCGTTGAGATTATAAAGAAGGTATGAAGCAATAATTAATTTATTTCTCTGGCATCTGCTTATTTCCTATTTTAATACTGGGTATTGTAGTTGTCCTGATTTAATGTCACATTCTCTATTGAGAGGACTTTACTAACATTTAAATAACACATGTTATTTTGAAGTAGCTCCTTTCATAAGGAGGCGGGGAAACCGGAGGGGGAGATGAACCATGAGAGACTATGGACTCTGAGAAACAAACTGAAGGTTCTAGAAGGGAAGGGGGTGGGGGGATGGGTTAGCCTGGTGATGGGTATTAAAGAGGGCATGTACTGAATGGAGCACTGGGTGTTATATGCAAATAATGAATCATGGAACACTGCATCAAAAACTAATGATGTAATGTATGGTGATTAACATAATAATAAAAAAAAGAGAGCCAGTTTAAAAAAAAAAAAAGATTGAAAGGAAAGAGAAAATGTATGTATGTTGAATACCTAGTCTCTTTATTTGCAGGTTTATTTTATTTATTTGGGGGTGGAGAGTGTGTTTAGGATGTTGGGTTTAGATCTGAGTTATAGCCCATTATAAACCATATATTGCTATTGGACTATATTTTTTTCATGATGTGCTTATTACATATATTAATTTGAAGGCAGGGCATGGTGCCATAAGGGAAGTGTGCTTTTGGCTCCATGTCAAAGCAGATATGAAGAAATCTGATGAAAAGGGAAAGAAATGAGTGTGTCCCATGGACATCAGTCAGCTATAGAAAGCCGGTTGTTAAATATCTTTTTAAATATCTAACTATATAATTGTATTGATGTGGCAAAATTCTTATTTCTGACCTTGATTCAACTGATGTCAGAGAGGTGATCTTGGGAACATTATTTCACTATAATTTGAGAATGTTAACATTATATGTAACAGTATTAACAAAGAAAATTAATGTTGTTAATGTTCTGTATGTTGTAAAATTATAAGAAATTTCTATATAAAATTAAAAATTGGAAACAAGTTACTCATTATGCAAACTGACAGTAACAATAGTACTTCATATATATTCATGAATAGTAACCACTCAATGTGGTCCAATTTTCCTCTCAGTCAGCTTTTCATCCTGACATTTTATTTTAAAATGGTGCAACATGTTTTTCTTTTAATTTTCTCTTGCATGAACAAGTTCAAAGCAACCAGTCTATAATTATCCATTCACAAACAATAGCTAATTGATTTTTGTAAGTTTCTACTCTATCATCTACCTGCAGAGAAAATTAAGCACACATCAAGAAATTATGTGCTCACTTTTGGTGTAATGTAGACTTCATTTTACTTTTGGATATGTTGATTAGAATTTTCCTTTGAGAGTTGGATTCAAAGAGCTTGTTGGCATCTAAGCTAAGGTGCTTATGAAAGAGGAAAAAAAAATAATGTGATATAGTCCTATATCTTTTGGCAAAGCAAAATATGTTTGATGTAGTAAATACTAAAAGGTTAAAACATATGTTTAAAAAAAAAACAAAATATTAAGTGTTGAATGCTATACAGCGTATCTGTCAATTTTTAGTTTACACCATTTGGCAATAAAGAGGTCGATTGAGCATTTCTCTGGGAAAAATGACAAAGCTACACAAAAGTACTGTCAAGGCTGGAGAGGTTCCAAAGAGTTGGAGAAATTAATTGTTGGCAAACGAAACTTTATAGGGTAGCTTTCTGCTCTCAGGTGCATGTGGGCTGTCCAATACAGTAGCCACATTTGGTTATTTAAACTTAAATCAAAATAAAATAAATAAATTTAGTCCCTCAGTTGTTGTAGCCACATTCAGTACCCCCACGTGGCTAGTGGTTACACTATTGGTAAGCACAGAGAATATTTCCATCATCTTAGAAGTTCTGTTGGACAGACCTGAGGTAGATTTAGGATGGAGATGTCCAACAGTTGGGGATGTGGGTTTGAAAGTGAGGAATGAGATTCTATATAGGATTACTAATTTTATGGTCACCCAATTAAAAGTAAGAGTTGGAACCATGAAATAGATGAGATTGCTAAGAAAGGTAAGGCACAACCCTTTCAGAAGACGGAAGACTGGATAATAAAAGAGAATGTTTACTTAGACAGGAAGATTCAAACTTACCCATGTCATCAAGGTCTCTTTAACTGGACCAGCACTTTTAGTATCATCCCAGAATTATTCATTTCCAAAAATCTGGGCAATGTGCAATCTTACACTGAAGAGCAGAGACTTTCCACAAAGTAGCCAGAATTTAAAATCTCATCCTTTGCAGGGATAGTCACTACCCATACTTTTAGAAAATTTGCTTCTCTTTTTTTTACCTTAATGGTCAGCACCAAGCTGGGTTCCAAGCATCCCAAAGTCTCTTTCTTTCCATGCTAATGAAAGACTTGTGGCAAATCTTTCTTTGGGGCAATTTTGAGGAAGTCTGAGATCTCTGAGAGTTTTAATTAAAAAGACAAATAAGTGCTTTAGAATGAAATCTATTACCCAGTATCATTTGCTATTCCAAAGGCTTTATAAACTGATTTAGCATCTGGATCAGTGGATCATTCTGTTCCACAATTGGTGTCATGATATTTACGTGTTTCTTCCCCTACCCCAGGTTGTAGGACAGTCACATCCTCAGCCTTACTTGAGGATGCCATTTTAGAAGTCGCTGTTCATAGTCTCAATAATTCTTGATATTGTCAGACTTTTAAAATTGTCTATATCTCATTGGTGTGAAACCGGATTTTATTTTAATTTGCATTTCCCTGAATATTAGAAAGTTTCAGCATCTTTCCACATGGTATTAGCCATTTAGCTTCTTTTTCTGTGAATTGTCCTGTTTCTCTAGTGAGTTATTTTCCTTATTTTCAATAATAATGCATCTCTTTATTAAAATTCTTAGTGTCTTGATTGCTTACTCATGTTTTAAAAATCATTTCTTTTTCCATGGCTTGTCTTTTAACTCTTTTTATGGTATCTTTCTGTAAAAATATGTTTTACATTTTAATGTAGTCAAATTTATTAAATTTTACTTTTGTGGTTTATACATTTTGTACCTGTATACATCTTACCCTATCCAAGGCTAATGACATGTTCTCTGACATTTTCTCCTATGAGATGTAGAACGTTGCTTTCATTTACATACTTATTCTAAATTGGCTTTATATTTCCTATTGTAGGAGATTATTTAAAAATATATGAACAATTAATTGCTTTCAATGACTTATTGATGAGTTCATCATTTTATTTTATTCTTTTTTTTAAAGATTTTATTTATTTATTTATTTATTTATTTATTCATTCATTCATCAGAGAGAGAAGGAGCACACAAGCAGGTAGAGGGAGAAGCAGACTCCTCACTGAGCAAGGAGCCTGATGCAGGACTCAGTCTCAGGACCCTGAGATCATGACTTGAGGTGAAGGCAGATGTTTAACCAACTGAGCCACCCAGGCATCCCAATGAGTTCATCATTTTAGTGCTAGTCTATAGAGCCACTTATGTCACGTGTCAGGATTCCATATATGGGTGGCTCGGTATGGGCCTCTTTGGTCTGTTTCATTGGTCTCTTTTTCCCTGTGCCAATACCATAGTGTCTTAATTACTATTGCTTGACGTTAGATCTTGATATTTCATGGGCAAAATACTCTGATTCCTTCTTCAAAATTTTGATCTTGCTCCTGGCCCAGGAAGCTGCTTAAGTTTATTTCTGAGTCCAAAAATCACTTTTATTTACTATGCTCCTGGCCCAGGAAGCTGCTTAAGTTTATTTCTGAGTCCAAAAATCACTTTTATTTACTATCACTTTCAATATTATATCTATCTTAATGGCAGGTAATAGGCACAAGATTCTCTGTTTACTATGCTGTCTTGACCTTGCAAAGAGCTTGAGTGCCCCAGTGTTGATCTCGTTCCTATGTGTGGTCCACTCACCTATGGTCATGGTATCGAACACATAAGGTGCTCCCACAGTATGCTTGGAAATGGAAGCAGAAGGTCAGTAATGGTTAGCAAGGAATGAAGATGTGCAAACAACCCAAATGTGTCTTTAACACATCTTTACTGCTTCTGGTATCACTGAAATTAGAATTTCAATAGTTTCCTATTGATCGTTAGGGTCAATCATTCCAGTCAAAACCATGATTCATCCTTCAGAATGAAAGTGGCAGTGTTAGACTCCAATATTTTAAAAACATTATGTTCCCTGATTTAAGTTTCCTGTCCCTAGGAACCCATGTCTTAAATTGCCATAGTTTAGAATCATAAGGATAAGAAGCAATTATATTATCTTTTATTTTTTTACTTATTTTATTTAAATTCAATTAGTTAAAATAAATAAATAAATAAATTCAATTAGTTAACATATAGTGTATCATTGGTTTCAGATGCAGAGTTCAGTATTTCATCAGCTGCCTGTAACACCCAGTATTCATTACATCACATGCCCTCCTTAATATCCATCACCCAGTTACTCCATCCCCCCACCTCCCCTTCAGCAACGCTCAGTTTCCTGTAGTTATTAGTCTCTTATGGTTTTTCTCCCTCTCTGATTTCGTCTTGTTTTATTTTTCCTCCCTTCCCCTATGATCTTCTGTTTTAAGAAGCAATTATATTAAAAGTCAATCATTTGTTGCAACTATAGGAGGCACCAGCTCTAGCTCCAACTCTTGATCTGTGGACTTTTTTAATGTGCTAGCAAGAGGAGGAACATTCTCCTTTATCATAGACCATCTTGTGTCTTCTAAGCCAGCTTCGAGGTTCACGATTTGGTATCCCCCTGCAAGTGGAGCAGGCATTCTCTTATCATGTAAGGTCTTTGCATGCAGTTGATAGAGTTCATGTTACTATTTGTGAGTGAGTTCTATGGTTCCACTTCCTCCTCCTTTCTTAAAAATCTAATATATGTTCCTGTTGGGAGCAATGATGAGAGAAATACTCTCTGATCTAGAATATGACATTTAGCTTGGCCATTCCTATAGACTGAAAGTTTGTGTCCCTCCACCTGCAAATAATCATTATGAATCATAATTGTACCATATATTTTGTAGCATAATGAAGCTTCCCATGCCTAATTGGTAAATATACTGCAATCTTGTGGTTTTAGAAAGGAATTTAAAAATCACTCTTTTGGTGTGTTATACTAATATTAAAATGGCATTTTCTGCACCATACAGTTAGGTTATTATTTTCTTACTTTGTCTCCAATGTGAACAGGCTGTACTAGTAAACTAATGTCAGGGATTGAAGTTAAAGAAAAAAAAAATGTAAGGTTTTTCAATAAGATCATAGTGGGTGAAATTCTTACCTTCTTAATTTTTTTTGTTTGTTTGTTTTTGTTTTCGCAACCCCAGTGACAGAAAGTCAAAAAAATGGTGAGATATGTGGGACAAATTTCAAAATAACTTGTATAAATCTTACATGCATCAATTATTGGAATGCTTCTATTTATACATTTAGATTTAATATTGAATTTGTACACAGACCCAGAGACCATCAACCACGATTTTAAATCAAAGGAATTGCACTTCACTAAATAGAACAGGCCACTTTTATAGCAAAATCTATTTAATTCTGATGGATTTAGCATACTTTAAGGAAATGAATAAAAAAATGATATTTTAAAATAGAGAATCACTGTAAAATAACTTTGTAAGTCTGTAATTACTCAACATTGCACACATGTTCTAGGTAATTTCATTATCCTCCTAATTAACATCTAGTCTTAATTTAATTGGTGTGTTTTCGTCTTGTTACAGTTCATTTGTTATTTTTAAAAATATATTTACTGGGAACACAGTATGTCAGACTGTACTAAGCACTCATGGAAATTATAATTCAGTAAGGTAGTAAAAATGATAAATTAAGCAAGAAATGAACACATAATTGCCAATTGTGAGCAGTACTAGAAGGGGGGGGGGAAGCAAGAGCAGCCTCTGAAAACATTGGCAAGCTTATCCTGATGACCAGATTTAAAGAGGGCAGGTTAAAAGTTGAGGAAGGTGGAAGATACAGCAATCTGGGACCTCTAGGATTTGGCAAGTGTCTTAATTTATCCTGAGTGTTTGAAGGGTTTAAAGGTTGAGGCAATTCTACATTGGTGGAATCTGAAAGCAACGAAAGCAACAACTAAACCCAAATCCATCTCAACTACTTGTGAGATTGATTAAACCCACGGTAACATTGTACTGAGACGGGAAGAGGTGTGCTCATAAGATATGGCCTGGATAAGTGGCAGCTATCTAAAAAGGACTGCAAAATAACCGTGAGTAATGCCTTCAATGTTCTGGAGGAAAAGTTAAGCAATATGCAAAAATAAAATAAAGAGGTTTAGCACATAAGTAAGTAGTGGAGATAAAATGAAATAAAAGAAACAATCAAAATAGTCCACAAAACAGAAATTCAAACAAAGAACGTATGGGAGAAATAGAAAATAGCAAGATGCACCCAACCATACCCATCATCACACTAAATAAACTAAGCTAAACTAAATGGTCTAAATACTCCAACTAAAAAAGTAGAAATTGTTACATTGAATTAAAAAAATAAGACCAATTTGGATGCTGTCTATAAGAAACTCACATTAAATGTAAAAACACGGGTAAGTTAAAGGTAAAGAGACACACAGACACTTCACAAAAGAAAGCTGTGCCAATTTCCAGTAAAGGAGATTGCAGAGCCAAGAGTCAATTCAGTGGGAAGACAAGACAACCCCACGTGATTTTGCCTCTAACAACAGAGTTTCAAGATCCCAGCAAAATCTGAGTGAGCTGAAATGAGAAATACAACAAAACAGCCAAAACTACCCTAGGAGACTTCAACATTCTTCTCTCAGTAATTGACAGAACAAGAGAAGAAGAAATTAACAAGGTTATGGAAGACCATAATAACACTAGCTGTCAATTTGACCCGCATGAAATTCATAATCTATTCATAAAAGGCAGCTATTAACTTCAATTTAGAGGACTATTTTCTGATTATGAAATTAACATGTTAATTATAGAAGATTAGGAAAATACAAGAAATATATAAACAAAAACATTTTAAAAACCTGTAATTTCTTTCCTAGACATAACTGCTACTTTTATTTTCGTGTAAATACTGCTGAAGGGAAAAATACTCAATGACATTTGTTAAAGATGGTTAAGGCAAACTTTATTCAGGACCGTCATGATTGGTGCAGGTCCCACTGCAATGGATTTCACAGTGGGGGACAGAGATTGGGCTCAACTCCAAAAAAACATGAGTAAGTGGGAATTTATAGCCCAGGAGCAGGGTGGGGTCAGTGAATGGAAAATTAGTAAGAGGAAATATCAAGGGTGAAAGGGATTCTGGCTAAGTCAACTGAACAGGATTCTTTGCGGCCAACAGGCCAGGGTGATCAGGCATCACCTGTGCGTGGTGGAGGATGAAGAACCTGACCGATATCTAGGGTGACCAATATTGAGAGTAGGGGATTCTGGTTAAACTGACTTAGCAGGGTTCTTGCTAAAACTAGATTTTCAACTGTCCACACGTGAGCCTAAGGGGAAGTTTAGGCCCGACTAAGGTTTGGTCAAGCAAAAATTCTTTGTTAGTATATTTAGATGAGATATTAATAACTATTAATATTTATTAATAACTAACTATTGTTAATACAGAATTAAAATTATATAGAACATAGTCTTATAATTTGCTTTACCCACTTCTTTGCACCATGCAAATATATGGATGTATTTCTTTACGTAAACAACATAATTTATTTTGCTAGCTGTCTGTATTTGGACATTTTCGTAGTTTCCTTTCTGTTGCTGTTGCTATGATAAGTGACTAATGAATTTGTGCCCATAAATCTCATTAGCTTGTTTATTTTTAATAATGGAAACTTTAAACATAACATAATGTGATTATATATAGTGTCAAATCCTCAGAAACAGATGCTTGAGTAAAAGGGTAGGAAGTTTTAGATACTCTTGCAATATAGTATCAAATATTTTTTTTAAGATTTTATTTATTTGAGAGAGAGAGAGAGAGCACGAGCAGGGTGAGGGGCAGAAGGAGAAGCAGACTCCCCCCTGAGCTGGAAGCCCGATGCAGGACTCGATCCCAGGACCCTGGGATCATGACCTGAGCTGAAGGCAGTTGCTTAACTGACTGAGCCACCCAGGTGCCCTCAAATTGTTTTTCATAAAATTTGTTTAATGTTTAATGAGTGACATTATCAGTTTGGGATGGCCTGTTTTCTGAACATTAATACTTTTAAAATTACACTTTTTTAAAAATTATTTTTAGATAATTATACATTCACATGCAGTTGTATGATCCAAGATGGAGAGATCCGATGCATGCATTATCTAATATGATGACCTAACTGTAACATCTTGTCCACCTAGAGTAAAAGATCTCTACCAGCATATTGCTCTCAGACAGCCAAGGTACAGAATACTGGAATCACCACAAGGTTAGCGCATTATTAATACATTCTGATCTATAGTTATGGCTCACCTCTCCTCTGCGTCCACTTCTTATCCTCTGGCAACCAGTAATCTGTTCTGCGTTCCTAAAATTTTGCCATTTCAAGGATATCATCATACACTATGTAACTTTTCTGGTTTGGATTTTTTTTCCCACTCATAATTCTCTGGAGAGTCATCCAGAGTGTGTTTATTAATAGTCTCTTTTTATTGATTGAAGGATTTATGAGTAATATTTCATGATATGGATGTACCACAGTTTGTTTAATCATAAGCCCATTGAAAGACATTAACCCATTGGGTTTTTAGCAGTTTTTGGCTATTACAAATAAAGATACTATCACAACCATGCTGAAATTTTTATGTGAACATAAAATATTATTCTAGATAAATTGCCTACAGGGCAATTGCTGGGTTTTACAGTAAATGCAGGTCTAGTTTGTGAAAGACACTGCCAAATTGTTTCCCAGAGTGGCTGTATCAATTTACATTCCCACAAACAATGTATGTGTGATCCACTCGCTCTGGATCTCTGCCAGTATTTGCTGGTGTTATTTTTTATTTTAGCCATTCTGATAGACATGCAGTGTACCTCCTGTGGTTTTAATTTGTGTCTCCTAGTGCTTGTTTGTCATCTGTATATCCTCTATGGAGAACTATCTTTTCATTGCTTTTACCCATTTTCTAATTGGATTGTTGTTGTTGTTTTTCACTGTTGGATTTTGATAGCTTTTTAAAAAAATGTTTTATTCTGGATACTAGCCCTTTGTCAGATATGTGCTGTATATGTATTTTGCAAATATATTCCCTCAATGTGTAGATATTTTTTTCACTGTCTTCATAGGGTCTTCGTAAAGCAAACACTTTTAATTTTTTTTGAAGATTTTATTTATTTCTTTGACAGAGAGACACAGCGAGAGAGGGAACACAAGTAGGGGGAGTGGGAGAGGGAGAAGCAGGCTTCCTGCTGAGCAGGGAGCCCAATGCGGGGCTCGATCCCAGGACCCTGGGATCACGACCTGAGCCGAAGGCAGACACTTAACGACTGAGCCACCCAGGTGCCCCCAAACATTTTTAATTTTGATGATGCCCTATTCATCAACTTTTTCTTTTCTTTTTTTTTTTTTAAGATTTTATTTATTTATTTGAGAGAGAGAGAATGAGAGACAGAGAGCATGAGAGGGAGGAGGGTCAGAGGGAGAAGCAGACTCCCCACCGAGCAGGGAGCCCGATGCGGGACTCGATCCTGGGACTCCAGGATCATGACCTGAGCCGAAGGCAGCTGCTTAACCAACTGAGCCACCCAGGCGCCCCCATCAACTTTTTCTTTAATGCATCCCATTTTGGTTTCAAGTCCAAGAATTATTTGCCTCCTCCTAGATCTTAAAGATTTTCTCCTATTTTTTACCAAGAAGTTTCATGGTTTTATGTTTTACACTAAAGTGTGTGACACATTTTGAGGTAATTTTTGTGTAAGTTGTGAAATAGGTTGAGGTTCAGTGTTTTGTCTGTGGGTGTGCAATTGATCCAATACCACTTGTTGAAAGGCTATCTTTCTTCCACGAAACAGCTTTTGCACATTTGTCAAAAATGAGTTGGGCATATTTGTGTGGGTCTGTTTTTGGGTTCTCTATACCTGTCTATGTGTCTATCCCTCTACCAATATCACAAAGTCTTGATTTCTGTACCTCCATAATAGATCCTGAATGAGGTAGCCAGTTCCAGCTCTCTTAATTCTTACTTTTCACAATTGTTTTAACTGTTTTAGTTTGTTTACATTTTTATATAATTTTTAAAATAAGCTTGTCTATCTCTACCCAAAGCTTTGCTGGGATTTTGTTAGGAATTGAATTAAAACTTTATATTAATATGTAAAGAATTGACGTCTTTGTTATGTTGGACCACCCAATAATGAACACAATAGGTCTCTCTAGTTATGTAGATCTCCTTTGATTATTTCATCAACGTTTTGTAGATTTCAGCATACATGTTTTGTTAGATTTAAACCTAAGCATTTTCATTATTTTTTAGTGATTTCAAATGGTATTTTATTTTTCATGGTTCTCCAAAGAAGTTTTATATATATAAAACTATGTAACTATATATATATGTATATATGTATAACTATATATAAACTATATATAACTATGTAACTATATATAACTACATATAGCTATATATAAGTACATACATAACTATGTAACTATATATAACTATATATTACTATATATCTGTGTGTGTGTGTGTGTGTGTGTGTGTATAGAGAGAGAGACAGACAGACAGACGTGTGTGTGTATATATAGAGACAGACAGACAGACAGACAGACAGACTTGGAAGGCTGAGAAATCCCAGTCTGACATCTGCAGTCTACAAGCTGGAGAACCAGGAAAGCCAGGGGTGTAATCAGTGTGAGTCCTGAGTCTGGAGGCCGAGGAAGTGGGAACTCTGTTGTCCCAAGGCAGGAGAAGGTGGAAGTCTCAGCTCAGAAAGAGCAAGACAATTCCCTCACTTTTTTGCTCTATATAGCTCCTCAACGAATGGGATGATGTCCATCTGCACTGTTGAGGATGCATCTTCTTTACTCAATCTACTGATTCAAATGTTAATGTCTTCCTGAAACACCTGTACAGACGCACCCAGAAATACTGTTTTACTGACTATCTGGGCATTCCTTAGCCTAGTCAAGTTGGCATCTAAAATTAACCATCACAGTATTACCATTTTAATTTAATCATTAGTTTTAGGAGGGTTTTTAAAAAAATATATTCCTTAGATTTCATACATAGAAAATCATGTTTCCTCTCAGTAGGATAGTTTTGTTTCTTCTTTTCTGGTATGTATGCTTTTGTTTCTTTCTTTTTTTTTTTTTCCTCGTCTTATTGCACTGGCTAGATCTTCCAGCATTAGGTTGAATAAAGTGCTGAGAGCAGACATTCCTTACCTTGTCCTAGATCCTAGAGGGAAAGTGCTCCAACTTTCATCATTTAGTAGAATGTAACCTACAGAATTTTTGTAGATTCTATTTTTCTAAGTGAGGGAGTTTCCCTCTATTCCTTTTTTTTTTCTTTTTTTAATTTATTTATTTTTATTCTTATGTTAATCCCAAACATTACATCATTAGTTTTAGATGTAGTGTTCCATGATTCATTGTTTGTGCATAACACCCAGTGCTCCATGCAGAATGTGCCCTCCTCAATACCCACCACCAGGCAAACCCATCCTCCCACGCCCCTCCCCTCTAGAACCCTCAGTTTGTTTTTCAGAGTCCATCGTATCTCGTGGTTCGTCTACCCCTCCGATTTCCCCCGCTTCATTCTTCCCCTCCTGCTACCTTCTTCTTCTTTTTTTTTTTTCTTAACATATATTGCATTATTTGTTTCAGAGGTACAGATCTGTGATTCAACAGTCTTACACAAATCACAGTGCTCACCATAGCACATACCCTCCCCAGTGTCTATCACCCAGTCACCCCATCCCTCCCACCCCACCCCCCCCTCCAGCAACCCTCAGTTTGTTTCCTGCAATTAAGAATTCCTCATATCAGTGAGATCATATGATACATGTCTTTCTCTGTTTGACTTATTTCGCTTAACATAATACCTTCCAGTTCCATCCACGTCGTTGCAAATGGCAAGATCTCATTTTTTTGATGGCTGCATAATATTCCATTGTATATATATACCACATCTTCTTTATCCATTCATCTGTCGATGGACATCTTGGCTCTTTCCACAGTTTGGTTATTGTGGACATTGCTACTATAAACATTGGGGTGCACGTACCCTTTCGGATCCCTACTTTTGTATCTTTGGGGTAAATACCCAGGAGTGCAATTGCTGGATCATATGGTAGCTCTATTTTCAACTTTTTGAGGAACCTCCCTACTGTTTTCCAGAGTGGCTGCACCAGCTTGCATTCCCACCAACAGTGTAGGAGGGTTCCCCTTTCTCTGCATCCCTGCCAACATCTGTCATTTCCTGACTTGTTAATTTTAGCCATTCTGACTGGTGTGAGGTGGTATCTCATTGAGGTTTTGATTTGGATTTCCCTGATGCCAAGCGATATTGAACACTTTTTCATGTGTCTGTTGGCCATTTGGATGTCTTTGGAAAAATGTCTGTTCATGTCTTCTACCCATTTCTTGATTGGATTCTTTGTTCTTTGGGTATTGAGTTTGATAAGTTCTCTATAGATTTTGGATACTAGCCCTTTATCTGATATGTCATTTGCAAATATCTTCTCCCATTCTGTCGGTTGTCTTTTGGTTTTGTTGACTGTTTCCTTTGCTTTGAAAAAGCTTTTTATCTTGATGAAGTCCCAATAGTTCATTTTTGCTCTTGCTTCCCTTGCCTTTGGCAATGTTTCTAGGAAGAAGTTGCTGTGGCTGAGGTCAAAGAGGTTGCTGCCTGTGTTCTCCTTTAGGATTTTGAAGGACTCCTGTCTCACATTGAGGTCTTTCAACCATTTGGAGTCTATTTTTGTGTGTGGTGTAAGGAAATGGTCCAGTTTCATTCTTCTGCATGTGGCTATCCAATTTTCCCAACACCATTTGTTGAAGAGACTGTCTTTGTTCCATTGGACATTCTTTCCTGCTTTGTCAAAGATGAGTTGACCATAGAGTTGAGGGTCCATTTCTGGGCTCTCTATTCTGTTCCATTGATGTATGTGTCTGTTTTTGTTCCAGTACCATACTGTCTTGATGATGACAGCTTTGTAATAGAGCTGGAAGTCTGGAATTGTGATGCCGCCAGCTTTGCTTTTCTTTTTCAACATTCCTCTGGCTATGCGGGGTCTTTTCTGGTTCCATAAAAATTTTAGGATTATTTGTTCCATTTCTTTGAAAAAAGTGGATGGTATTTTGATGGGGATTGCATTGAATGTGTAGATTGCTCTAGGTAGCATTTACATCTTCACAATATTTGTTCTTCCAATCCATGAGCATGGAACGTTTTTCCATTTCTTTGTGTCTTCCTCAATTTCTTTCATGAATATTTTATAGTTTTCTGAGTACAGATCCTTTGTCTCTTTGGTTAGATTTATTCCTAGGTATCTTATGGTTTTGGGTGCAATTGTAAATGGGATCGACTCCTTAATTTCTCTTTCTTCTGTCTTGTTGTTGGTGTATAGGAATGCCACTGACTTCTGTGCATTGATTTTATATCCTGCCACTTGACTGAATTCCTGTATGAGTTCTAGCAGTTTTGGGGTGGAGTCTTTGGGGTTTTCACATAAAGTATCATATCATCTGCAAAGAGTGAGAGTTTGACTTCTTCTTTGCCGATTTGGATGCCTTTGATTTCTTTTTGTTGTCTGATTGCTGTGGCTAGGACTTCCAATACTATGTTGAATAGCAGTGGTGATCGTGGACATCCCTGCCGCGTTCCTGACCTTAGGGGGAAAGCTCTCAGTTTTTGCCCATTGAGAATGATATTCGCTGTAGGATTTTCATAGATGGCTTTTATGATATTGAGATATGTACCCTCTATGCCTATACTCTGAAGATTTTTGATCAAGAAAGGATGCTGTACTTTGTTAAATGCTTTTTCTGCATCTACTGAGAGGATCATATGATTCTTGTTCTTTTTTTGTTAATGTATTGTATCACGTTGATTGATTTGTGGATGTTGAACCAACCTTGCAGCCCAGGGATAAATCCCACTTGGTCGTGGTGAATAATCCTTTTAATGTACTGTTGGATCCTATTGGCCAGTATTTTGGTGAGAATTTTTGCATCCATGTTCATCAGGGATATTGGTCTGTAATTCTCCTTTTTGATGGGGTCTTTGTCTGGTTTTGGGATCAAGGTAATGCTGGCCTCATAAAATGAGTTTGGAAGTTTTCCTTCCATTTCTATTTTTTGGAACAGTTTCAGAAGCATAGGTATTAATTCTTCTTGAAATGTTTGGTAGAATTCCCCTGGGAAGCCATCTGGCCCTGGGCTTTTGTTTGTTGGGAGATTTTTGATGACTGCTTCAATTTCCTTAGTGGTTATATTTCTGTTCAGGTTTTCTATTTATTCCTCGTTCAGTTTTGGTAGTTGATACATCTCTAGGAATGCATCCATTTCTTCCAGGTTATCTGATTTGCTGGCATAGAGTTGCTCATAATATGTTGTTATAATTGTTTCTATTTCTTTGGTGTTGGTTGTGATCTCTCCTCTTTCATTCATGATTTTGTTGATTTGGGTCATTTCTCTTTTCTTTTTGATAAGTCTGGCCAGGGGTTTATCAATCTTGTTAATTCTTTCAAAGAACCAGCTCCTAGTTTCGTTGATCTGTTCTACTGTTCTTTTAGTTTCTATTTCATTGATTTCTACTCTGATCTTTATTATTTCTCTTCTCCTGCTGGGTGTAGGCTTTATTTGCTGTTCTTTCTCCAGCTCCTTTAGGTGTAGGGTTAGGTTGTGTACTTGAGACCTTTCTTGTTTCTTGAGAAAGGCTTGTATTGCTATATACTTTCCTCTTAGGACTGCCTTTGCTGCATCCCCAAGATTTTGAATAGTTGTGTTTTCATTTTCATTGGTTTCCATGTATTTTTTTAATTCTTCTTTAATTTCCTGGTTGACCCATTCGTTCTTCAGTAGGACGCTCTTTAGCCTCCATGTATTTGAGTTCTTTCCGACTTTCCTCTTGTGATTGAGTTCTAGTTTCAAAGCATTGTGGTCTGAAAATAGGCAGGGAATGATCCCAATCTTTTGGTACCGGTTGAGACCTGATTTATGACCTAGGATGTGATCTATTCTGGAGAATGTTCCATGGGGACTAGAGAAGAATGTGTATTCCGCTGCTTTGGGATGGAATGTTCTGAATATATCTGTGAAGTCCATTTGGTCCAGTGTGTCATTTAAAGTCTTTATTTCCTTGTTGATCTTTTGCTTAGACGATCTGTCCATTTCAGTGAGGGGGGTGTTAAAGTCCCCCACTATTATTGTATTGTTGTCGATGTGCTTCTTTGCTTTTGTTATTAATTGCCTTATATAATTGGCTGCTCCCATGTTAGGGGCATAGATATTTACAATTGTTAGATCTTCTTGTTGGATAGACCCTTTAAGTAGGATATAATGTCCTTCCTCATCTCTTATTACAGTCTTTGGTTTAAAATCTAATTTGTCTGATATAAGGATTGCCACCCCAGCTTTCTTTTGGTGTCCATTAGCATGGTAAATGGTTTTCCACCCCCTCACTTTCAATCTGGGGGTGTCTTTGGGTCTAAAATGAGTCTCTTGCAGACAGCATATCGATGGGTCTTGTTTTTTAATCCAGTCTGATAGCCTGTGTCTTTTGATTGGGGCATTGAGCCCATTTACATTCAGGGTAACTATTGAAAGATAGGAATTTAGTGCCATTGTATTGCCTGTAAGGTGACTGTTACCATATATTGTCTGTGTTCCTTTCTGGTCTATGTTGCTTTTAGGCTCTCTCTTTGCTTAGAGGACCCCTTTCAAGATTTCCTATAGGGCTGGTTTTGTGTTTGCAAATTCCTTTAGTTTTTGTTTGTCCTGGAAGCTTTTTATCTCTCCTTCAATTTTCAATGACAGCCTAGCTGGATATAGTATTCTTGGCTGCATATTTTTCTCGTTTAGTGCTCTGAATATATCCTGCCAGTCCTTTCTGGCCTGCCAGGTCTCTGTGGATAGGTCTGTTGCCAATCTAATGTTTCTACCCTTGTAGGTTACATATCTCTTCTCCCGAGCTGCTTTCAGGATTTTGTCTTTGTCTCTGAGACTCGTAAGTTTTACTATTAGATGTCGGGGTGTTGACCTATTTTTATTGATTTTGAGAGGGGTTCTCTGTGCTTCCTGGATTTTGATGCCAGTTTTCTTCCCCAAATTAGGGAAGTTCTCTGCTATAATTTGCTCCATTATACCTTCTGCCCCTCTCTCTTTCTTCTTCTTCTGGGATCCCAATTATTCTAATGTTGTTTTGTCTTATGGTATCGCTTATCTCTCGAATTCTGCCCTCGTGATCCAGTAGTTGTTTATCTCTCTTTTTCTCAGCTTCTTTATTTTCCATCATTTGGTCTTCTATATTACTGATTCTCTCTTCTGCCTCATTTATTTTAGCAGTTAGCACCCCCATTTTTTATTGCACCTCATTAATAGCCTTTTTGATTTCGACTTGGTTAGATTTTAGTTCTTTTACTTCTCCAGAAAGGGTTTCTGTAATAACTTCCATATTTTTTTCAAGCCCAGCTAGTATCTTTAAAGTGATGATTCTGAACTCTAGATCTGACATCGTACTAATGTCCATATGGAGTAGGTCCCTGGCAGTCGGTACTACCTCTTGTTCTTTTTGTTGAGGTGATTTTTTCCATCTTGTCATTTTGTGCAGAGGAGAATAGATTAATGAGAGAACAAAATGCTAGCAGAGTAACAACGTCCCCAGAAAATATACTCTAAACAAATCAGAAAAGACCTGAAGCCGTGGAAAAAGAAATGGAAAGAGAAAAAAAGAAAAAGAAAAAGATAAAGATAAAAACAAACAAAAACAAACAAAACAAAACAACAACAACAAAAAAAACCCAGAATGTGATCAAATATGATCAGGCTGGTATATAGATCAGTGCCACACACTAGATTCGGGGTGTCTTTTTGTCTTTTAGAAGAAGTGCCTCCCAAAATTTTAAAGAAAGAAAAACTTATATATGTACAAAAATAAGGGTTGATATGATGAAGGGATGGAATATGAGTGTAAAGATGGAAATTATAAAAAATTTTATAAAAGGAATTGATAAGAAGTTGTTTGAAAAAAGAAAGAAGAGGATTTAAAAAAAGAAAAAAGAAAAAAACAGGAGAGAATGTGATCAGGCAGGGGAGTAGAAAAAACCATATACTAGAGATTTAGGGTATATTTTAATCTGTTAGAAGAAACTATCTCAAAATTTTAAAGAGTGAACAACTTATATATATATGCCAAAAATACGGGTAACTACTATGAAGGGATAGAATATGACTCTAAAAATGAAAAATAAAAATGTTTTTTTAAAAAAAGGGATTGATAAGATGTTGGTTGAAAAAGGGGAAAAAAATTCAAAAAAAAGGAATAAAAAAGAAAAAAAGACAGTTAAAAAAAATTAACTTTGAAAGACTAAAGAATCATGGTAAAAAAGCCATGAATTCTATGTGCAGTAGTCCCCTAGCGCTGGAGTTCTGCCGTTCTCATTGATTGGTAAACTCGGTCTTGGCTCGCTGTTCTCGCTGATCTTCTGGGTAGGGCCTGTTGCCGTGGTTTCCAAATGTCTTTGCCGGAGGCAGAATTGCCCCGCCCTTGCCCCCTCCCGGCTAAGTAATCTGCTCGGGTTTGCTCTCCGGGGCTTTTGTTCCCTGCAAGCTTTCCGTACAGCTTTGGAGGCGGAGAGTGAAAATGGCGGTCTCCCAATCTCTGCCCCGGAGGAGCTGAGAACTCGGGGCCCCGCTCCTCAGTGAGCCCCCAGAGAAAAGCCGTCCGTCACTCCCGTCTCCCCGGTCTCCGACCGCACTCCGTGCTCACCCGGCCTGTGACCACGCGTTTCTGTCTCTGGCACCCGACCCCGGGTGGAGTCTCCAAACCCAGCAGATCCCTGCGGTGCACTCCCGCGTGGATCCTCCCGGGGGAGGAAGGTGAGTCTCCCCGGATCTGCCGCTTGTTGGGTCCCTGCTGGAGGAGAAGGGGCCCGACTGTGCCGCGGATCACGGTTTATGGCAACCCCGAGCTGAGAGCCCGCGCCTGGGCTCCGCCTCTGCAGCCGGCTTCCCTGCTCTGATACCTGGGAGCTCTGCCACCCTCAGGCACCCCCGGTCTTTCTGTGACCCCGAGGGTCCTGAGACCACACTGTCCCAGAGGGTTCCACCCCCCGCTTAGCCACCAGAGTGACATCCCTCAGCGGAGCAGACTTTTAAAAGTTCTGATTTTGTGCTCTGTGGTTCTATCACTTGCCAGAAGCGGCCGATGGAGGCCCCTCCCCCGCCGTCTATCCTCCCGAATATCGCCTCGGATTCACTTCTCCGCACGTCCTACCGTCCAGAAAGTGGTCGCTTTTGTGATGAGAGAGTTGTTGCTATTCTTTTCTTCGATCTCCTGTTGAGTTTGTAGATGTTCAGAATGGTTTGATCCCTATCCAGCTGAATTCCTGAGAGGAGACGAAATCCAGGTCTCCTACTCCTCCGCCATCTTGCTTCGCCCCCCCCAATTCCTTTTTATCTGGGAGTTTTTATCATGAATGGCTTAAATTTTGTCAAGTGCTTTTATTCCACCAATTGATATGATCATGTTTTCTCTGATTGAGGTTGTTAATATGGTGGATTGCATTGTTTGATTATCAAATATTGGTCAAGCATTGCTTCTCAGAGATGAATCCTACTTAGGCTTATAATTCTTTTTATGTATTTCCACACTTAATTTGATAATACTTTGTTAAGGATTTTGCATCTGTATCACTAGGGATATTTTTCTGTAATTTTGTTTCTTTGTTTCTTTCTTTCCTGATATTGGTAGTTTATGTCTTTACTCATTTCTTTGTCAGTAGTGCTAGAAGCTTGACAATTTTTTGATATTTTCAAAGAACCAGAAAATACATTCTTTTAAATTGCACATAGAAAATTCACTAATAGACCATATTCTGGATCAGAACAAAAATCTCAACAATTTTAAAATCAAACGAAGTTTGTTTTCTGGCCACAACAGGATCAATAACAGATATTTGGAAAATACCAACATATTTGGAAGTTAAACAGCATGCCTTAAAATAACCAATGGGTTAGAGAAGAAAAGCTTGTAGAAACTAAAAAAAATAAAATAAAAAAATCTGAAGTTAATGAGAAATGAAAACTGAGTGTGGTAGAATGTAACTACAGAAGTGCTTAGATGGAAATTTAAAGTGATGTTTATGTTAGAATGGAAGTAAGATCTCACCTAATGATCTTAACCTGTACTTTAAGAAGTTAGCAAAACAATAGCCAGTTTAAACCAAAGCTAGCAGGAAAAAGAAAATAAAAAGCAAAAGTCAAGGAAATCAAGGCTGGAGCGGCAGTCCTAAGGCTGGAGAGGCAGTCCTAAGGCTGGAGAGTGGGGAGGGGGGATGGTTGTGGGGAGTGGGACCTTACAGCTAGGAAAGTCAGCTCCGGACACGAAGCTGCCTCAGAGCCAGGATCCCAGCCAAAGAGGGGTCAGCACCAGCTAGTCCCTGTTGGGTACTGTCTTCAATATCAAGCCCCAGGACAACTGCCTGCACGTGTTCGCCAAGCGCTGGGGGGTCCTTTTGGAGTTTCTGAGTTCACTGCCTCAGAAGGATTTCAAATTGCACAGGAAAAAGCCTCGAGATAGGATTCTGCTAGAGCATGCATTCTCTACGTTGCCTGGGCCCCACCCCCTGCTCCTGGGATGCACCCTGGGATTCCTTGTGCAGAGTGGCTGATTTTGTGAAAGTTGCTTACCCAAAGCAGATGAACCTTGCTCGTGTATTGGTACCAGGGGAGAAAAGTTAAACACAAATGTAGAATTATATCAAAGTTTGTGAAAATTACCAGCTGATTAAAAGACTTGTGGATTCCTTTAATCCAGAAACCAACTGAGTGGTTGAACTGATTATGTTTGACTTTAAAATCAGAGGAATCCATCTAGACAAAGAAAAGCATTAAAGAGCAGTGGATCTTACTGTTAAAATCTTGGATTTGAGTAGAGCATTTTTATGGGGAATAATTTTTCCAAGGTTGATAAGCATTTCTTATCAGAACACTTTTGCCTAACTTTATATTTGATGGAGATCCTGTAATAATTGATAGTCTACATGCAGAAACACCAGATGCTTTGTGCAAGAAGCTGCTTGCACAATTTTTCTTTATCCCAATGCTAGCCAATTGAAAAATTCAGAAAAGCTGCTCAGCAGCAGAAAACTTATAACAAAGTTAGTGGGATATTTTCCATTCTCTCACAGGGCTCCCCAAAGAACACTAGCTAAAAATTCAGACTGTCATGTAATTCCTTGAGGAACTATTTGACAAATTATCTGGCAGAACTATTAGAGATTTTTAGGAGATATGAGGAATAAAAGTGAAACGTAATCTTCAAAATTCTGAATGAATGCCTTAGGATCCCCCTCCATTCGGTGGTATGATTCATGCAAAGAGGTAGAATATTGAGCCCTGTTTATATTGATGTGTTTCTCCCTGAAAGCATGGATGGAAGAAGGTCTGAATATTTTTTTAACTAATTGCTGGGGATTTCATTGTCTGCAGAGCTGCCTGGAAAATGAGGTATGGTGTGAAGATGTTAGAATATTGGCTGTGGTTCACGAATCCGAAGGATTGCCGGGGTGCATTTACTGCAAACGGACAAACCACACCAAGATTGTCATTTTACAGTCTGTGGAAGTAGACTGAAAGAAAGAGACTGTTAACTCCATTGTAGTTCTTATACTGTATCTTCCCCATTCCTCAGGGAGTTCACCAACTTTATTAACTCCTGGAATGATGGAAAATGTTCCCTCTGAAATGGTACATACCATTCATTCTGTGCTAGGATATACTCATTACCAACATGTCAATGGGACCAGAATGCCCCACTGATTTTGCTAAGTTTCCTTCTATGCTGATGAAGTATTTTTCAAATGACTATCAAGTGGTTAACCGATTTGCCAGACATTATCAAACTGGGCAGCCACTGCTCAAAAATATGATGTCTCAACTTTGTGCTGCCACTCATATGCAGCTTCAGGTTTTTTATGCCACTCTGGATCTGGTCTATCATGGGAAGCATCCTCTGATGAGGTCAACCCCAGCCAGCCCCAAGGAAACACAGCATAAAGTTTATAACTTACCATACATGGTAAATACTGGTTCTATGCAATTAAATTCCATCCTGTGTCTTTCTTGATTTTAGAATGTCATATAGGTGAAACACATCTTTATAATTATCCAAGCTTGGAAATAACTCCATTTTACACATAAACAGAAAACATTTGTGCATAGCTTAATGTACTCTGAACTTTCCAAGAATGCAAACACCATGCAAATTGAGAGAAAAGTATAATTCATTTCATTTGAACTTTATTGAGAAGTATTTGCCACTTGGAAAAATGATCTGATGCCACGAATGTTGTTGATTCTGGAATAAAATGTGTCTGTGTAATAGCATATTTATAGCTGTTGCATTTACAGTAATATGTTGTATAAGTACAAGCCTCTGTGATCTTCGTTATCATTCCTTGTGTAGTCTTGTCTAGCATTTACATATTGAAAACACAATCCTTTTTATAAGTTTTTTTCCTTTTTCTTTTATGCCATAATTGGACATAATGTTGATTTCCCTAAAATTATATATATATATGTAAGTTTTATTCTGTAAACATTTTCTTTTAGTCTAAGGAGCATTAAATGTGACAGAGTTGAGAACAACCCAGTATTGCACAACTTGTAAGTCATCCTGGAGCTACTTAATATTTCTCTTCAGTGTATACACGTGACACAGTTACAATTATGCCAAATTTTATTCTCCTATTTTAGTTTCTTATGCTTTTAAAATCTGTCTCCAGCTTTGTTGAGGTGTAACTGACAAATACAATTGTAAGTTATTTAAACTATACCACATGATGATTTGATACATGCTTATACTGTGGAAAGATCCCCCTATCAAGTTAATTAACACATCTATCACTTCACATATTTACTTTTTTCTTTGTTAAGAACATTTGAGTTCGACTCTCTTAGCAAATTTCAATTATAAAATACAGCATTCCCAACAATAGTGTCTATGGTACACGTTAGATCTTCAGAACTCATTTATCTTATAACTGAAAGGTGGTACTCTTTTATCTTTTATTTTAGTTATTAATTTGAAATGGCTTCCACCCAGATCAAACACTTATCTGTCATATTTAACCATAAAAATGGTAAGTAGCAAGAAGAGCACAACTTTTCCAAAGGAATTAAGCCACACATTTCAAATACTTAAGATTTATAATTCACATGAACTTCCTTAAGGATCACAGAGTATTTCATGTCTTAAACTTACTACAAAAGTTATGTGAGCCTTGTAATAAAAGAAAAAAAATTTAAAAAGGAAAATAGGGAAAAAAGACTTGTGTCAAAGAAATCAAGTAGATTAATAATTGATCTAGTAAACATAGTGATATGAATCATAGAGAAACACCTAAGGAAAATTCAAACTTTCTAGTATGAAATAAGAATCCTTCTTTCCAATCTTTTTTACTACTTTTTATGGACTGAATTGCATTTCCCCCAGAATTCATATGTTGAAGTCCTAACCCCACAATGTGACTATATTTGGAGATAGTGCCTTTAAGAAGGTAAAGTTAAATGAGATCATAAGGATGGGGTCCTACTCCCTTAAGACTGGTACCTTTATAAGAAAAGGCAGAGGCTCTTAAGATCTTTTTCTCAGCACACACAAAGACCATGTGAGAAAATAGCAGGAAGACAGCTGTCTGCAAGTCAGGAAGAGAGTCTTCACTGGAAAATGAATTTTCCAGCAACTGGATTTTGAACTTCTGGCCTCCAGAATTGTGAGAAAATAAATTTTATTTTATTTTATTTTATTTTATTTATTTTACTTTATTATTTTATTTTTAGAGAGAGAGAGAGAGCATGTGCACATGAGCAGTGGGCGGGGGGGATGGGAGAGACAATCTCAGGCAGGCTCCCTATTCAATGTAGAGCCTGATGCAGAGCTCCATCTCATGACCCTCAGATCATGACCTGAGCCACAATCAAGAGTCAGATGCTTAACCAACCAAGCCACCCAGGTGCGCCGAGAAAATAAATTTCTGTTGTTTAAGCCCCCCAGTTGGTGGTATTTTGTTATGGTAGCAACACAATACCTATTGACCCCACTAGCCATTTTTAGCTCCCAGAACAGATGTCCCTTTGAGTTCATCATATATTCCCAGATGTATTTTGTATGTTGGGTATTGTTTTGGTTGCTAGAGATATAGCAGTGTACTAGATACATAAAAATTCCAACCTCATAGAACATATCTAGTAGGAAAGAGAAAAGTAAATAAGTTAATAATTTCATAATGTAATATTAATTAAATGCTAGGACAATGATGATAAAGAATAAGGAGGACCATAATGGTAGGCATGGCTATTATAAAGAATCAAAGAGTTATTTCTGAGGAGAAGGCAGCTGGACAGAAACATGAATAAAATGAGTGAAGGGTCATATGACAGTGGAGTGATAGCAGACCAATAGCAGATTCAAAAATCTCGAGGTGAAAATGTGCTTGGGACCTTTAAAGAATCACCCAAAGGCTGGAGTCTTCAGTTCTGTGAGCAGGTGAGAGAAACAAGATAGACAACAGGGAGAATATGAGGCTTTGGTAGGAACTTTGGAGAGAGTATGGGGAAAGGGTGTGCCTGTCTTATAAGGTTATTTGGGCAACAGCTGGAATAATTAAATTTAAGAGGGACAAGAGGGGAATGAGGGAAAACAACCAGGGTATTATTAATAAGAAACAGTCTCCCTGCGTTTTTTCATTTTTAATTCTTCAACGATGGCCAATGGGGTTTAGCCCCTCAGAGGCTGCAGTTGAGGAAGAAGAAAAAAAGAAGAAGACAGTGAGACAGCATGAATTAATCCCCAAGTTAATATACACTGGTTTCAGCAAGTCAGATAAAGACAGTTGTTCCATAAACAAATTTACTCCAATCAACCAAAGATTTAGTGAGGCCAGCATTAAGACTTAGATGAAATTAAATTCTTGTTCTAGTAAGAAATTGTGATTCTGAATTCAGTATTGCACATGTGCACTTTAAAAATATAGATGCATATTTTAATAGGTTTGGGCTGTTCATGAAAAAAAACCAGTTATATAAAGTTATTAACAATTATTTCAGTCATATGAAATACAATCAACTGAGTTATGCCTAACATCAAGGAAGAAATTCCATCTTGAAAAGAAGTGAAATAGAATCCTGTTTGTCAAACAACTAGAAAGAAATATTATCTTTGATACACCATATGGTAAACATTAAGTTTTTATGTGTGTCTGAGTTTAGGAGAATTTCTTTCATGTACTGAAAAAAAAAATTTAGCAATCATGTTACCTAGAATACACACTTTTAAAATAAATGTTAGGAAATGTCATGAATTACAGTCATTTTTAAGCCTTTATTATATTAAGTGATTAAACAATTAAATGTCTAAATGACACAATAATGCCCATATTTCCAAAACCAAGTTCATTGCCAATCCCTAAAAAAGTGCTTCATTAATTGTCCTTTATAGCTCATATTTTTTCCAGGCTGAAGATGAGAGATAAAATACTTTATTAATAAAATAATCAATATTTTTTCTGGCTTTGCTCGTATCTACCAAATTTCCTGAATTTTCAAACTGTGCAATCAATCTTCTAAGTGTTGTACACATATACTACCATAAGCAATGTGGGTTTTTTTTTTTCCTATCAACAATGATCACATGGATCTCTGCTGTTTCTGCTGCAAAATTTCTCTTTCGTTATCCAATAGGTTTCAAAATGTCTGCATTGGAAATTACTGCCCATCAAAACTTTATGAGACTTTAATCCATGGTCCCTCAATGTTCTCAGTACCTAAAGCCCCATCTTAAAGACACTGGTGTTTGGACCCCTCCCTCCCTTTTTTCTTCCAGAGGCATCCTCTGGGGGAAACTGTGCTAGTGGATTCAACAAATAATATGCACTATGTTGTATCCAAATGTAAGCCATATCCCCCGATGTTTAAACATGAACGTTCTGCCAAGTTTATACACACCAGCTCTCTGTTAGAATGAATTTCTTATCATGAAAATTCTTAGTCTTCAAATCTCTGAATGAATCAAAATGATTAAAATTTAACTCTGAATGAGTCAGCGTGATTGAATCTCAAACATCCATATCATCCCAAATTGAGAGTTCAGGTCACTGAGGTACCAAAGCCCCATGAGTGAGTGGCTTAGGGTTGCAGAATAGGACAAAATCCTGACCAATAAGACATGAAAGGACATTGAAGGAGGGGCTTCTGGAAAAGTTTACTTATTCCTAAAATGAAACAATATGACAAATAGTTCATTTACTTTGAATTTTTCATATGTTAATATAATTCCTAGAACTGCTGCAACCATCTGGGATCACAAAGGCACCCCTTGTTACCCCCTGGAGGTGGCAGGGAGGAGAAGTAGAAAGTACCCTTGACAGTAATGATCAAGCTGGATTCTGAAGTTCACAGCTAGTAATACTCCTAGCTCTCCCCATGCTGTCATGAAATGGTAACATACAATTGCATGAAATTAATAAGTGAAGCAGGTAATTTATCTTAAAAAAAAGCTGCTTTCATTTATGAATATTTATTGGAGAGTCATTAAATGAGCATCAACTCTATGTTACAACAGTTCATCTCAAAGAGCTCTGGGTGTGGTTGAATGCATGTGTGGCAGAATATGTACATTCAAGAAACTCCACAGCTAAGAAACTAAGGATTTTGTCAAATCTAATGAACATTGCCTGTTAAAGACACGTCTAGTTAAGATTGAAGAAAATTATACTATAAATGTATTTTCCTCCACAGATGGAAAAAGTCTAATATTTGATATACGTTATTTATCTCTCCGTCTCCCATGTTGGTTTCTGACAATTCCTAGAGTTGGAATCTGTTTCCTTATTCTTTGTATTTCTAGCAGTTTCCTAACACCTGATCCACAGTAGGCTTTAACAGATACATGCACAAACAACAAAACATAGCTACTACAACTTAACACTTTAATTGGAGGTAAAAATGGATTATTGCTATTTATCTATTATTAGGAGGTTTATGGGGTTGGGATGAAGTATAAATTATATTCCGTTCGAAATTTTAAAAAGTTCATATTTTCATTGTCATTTTTTTGTAGAAATACATCTAAAAATGAAGGAGCTTTCTTATTTGCAACAAATTATCATTTTATGCCCTTCTTATATTGCCATTGTGTTATGCTTGTTTAAACCTACATTAGAGGGGTGCCTGGGTGGCTCAGTCAGTTAAGTGACCAACTCTTGATTTTGGCTCAGGTGATGATCTCAGGGACGTGGGATGGAGCCCCACGTTGGGCTCCACGCTCAACATGGAGTCTGCTTGAGATTCTCTCTCTCCCTCTCCCCCTGCTCCACACCTCCCCTCTCAAATAAATAAATATTTTTTAAAAACCCTACATTAGATTGATAAAATTAATCATCCTATGTTTTTATTTCCTAAAATAAGTTTACCACAAATTTAATAATACATATATCAATATCAATATTTTGTTTTTGCAAATCAATACACGGTTGAGATGTTTTTTAATTATGCAGATGATGGCGATTTGTAAATTTCAATTAGTAAAGAAATAATTAGTAAGCTCGGTGTCGGATGTCCCTTGATAGTTAAATCAGATTTCAGTGGTAATATCCTACCTGGCATCTATGCAGAGATTCTTGGCATTGATGTAAAAATCTGCCATGGCAATCTAGACATGCTTCCTTTGTGTTCTCTGAAAATTGGCTCTGTTCTTATTTTCTGCCATCAACCCAGTGAGAAATTCAGAGAAATTGCCAGATGGCTCATCCTGTGAAGAACTTTATGTAATCAGGAAGAATTTTGAAATAAAGCAAGGCTTGGCAGAAACCAGTTAGCAGAACTCATCATTATTGCTGTTGTTTAAAGATCTATTGTCCTGTTCTCAGGGCAAAAATGCAATAGCTAGAAACTCAGACTTCCACAGAGGGAGCTACCATAAATTCATTTTCCTTATAGGAAACTTTACTAATTACCCTATATAAAATCTTTCAGATTACCTCTATGTTCAATACTTGATTTATTTATGAGGAGAATTAATCCTCAGAAAATTTAGTAATTGAACATTCACTACAATTTTAGGTTTAAGAGATTGAGACTGTCTTTTATATATAATGATGTACATCAATGTGACAAATTAACAATATTATTTTTGTTGGAAAAGTATGAAAAGAAAAACATGAACTGTCCTGTTGACACTGTACATCTCTTACATAAACCCAGACATTTATTATTACTTGTCAAATTAATCTAAATAGTAAACATTAATTTTCACTGTATTTTGTATTGTAAGGATCTATATTTTGCCTAATTATTTACCAAGTCAAAAACAAACTCTGGAATTTGGAACCATTCCTTATTTAATATTCATGCTTGTTTCAACTCCTAACACGCCCTCATGTCCACTGTCAGTTCAATAATAACAAATTCCACATGTTGGCCCCCTACTTAGCATGTATTTTCTCGTTTATGCCAACTCAAATTCTGTGTTAATTTCAAGCGCTGTTTCTCATCCTACCACATTTTATCTCCTCCTTTAGTGTCTTTTTTATTTGTTAAAGATTTTTTATTATTTGAGAGAGAGTGAGTGAGCTCCGGGATGGGGGGCAGGGGAGGGACAGAGGGAGAGAGAGAGAGAGTCTTAAGCAGACCCTGTCCTGAGCATGGAGCCCTCCATGACGACCCTGAGTTCATGACACTAAGATCACGACCTGAGCTGAAACCAAGAGTCAGTCACTCAACTGAATGAGCCACCCAGGTGCCCATTGTTTAATGTCTTTATATATTGGTGTTCCTTGAATGCTTGTCCTCTGCTTTCCTTTCGAAGACTCTTTCAGGGTCATTGAAATCATTGCTATTTCATTTTGTGTTTGTTTTATGCATCTTCTTGTGTTTTTAATGGTCAGTTCTAGTACAATCCCCAATCCAGTCTCCAGCAAAAACCCCTCTTGCAAGCAAGCCACAGACCTGTTTAACCACCTGCCTATCTCATATCTTCCTTTGGATGTCTTACAGAGGTCTCAAATTTCAAAAATTCCCCAAATGGATCTCATCATCTCTTGAACCCTTGCACAGAAATTTGTACTTCTGTCATCTGCTGCTTATGCCAGATTTTGGAGGTCATGTTGACTCTTACTCGTCCTTAGACTCACTCCCCAACCTATAATCAATAAATTATATGTAGTTTCTACATATAGTTCCAAATCTTAAATATCTACCCTTCTATATTCCTATTTATGCTACCACAAGTTAATGCCCACTCTTACCTGGTTTACTAAAACAGCCTTCTTTTTTTTTTTTTTTAAAGATTTTATTTATTTATTTGACAGAGAGAAACACAGCGAGAGAGGGAACACAAGCAGGGGGAGTGGGAGAGGGAGAAGCAGGCTCCCCGCTGAGCAGAGAGCCCGATGTGGAGCTCGATCCCAGGACCCTGGGATCATGACCTGAGCCGAAGGCAGACGCTTAATGACTGAGCCACCCAGGCGCCCCTAAAACAGCCTTCTTATTGGATGCCCTACAAATTTTCCCCCAACCAATTACTATTTTACCTGGCCACTTCACTTAGCTATATCTACTGTTCTTTTAGGTCTCAGATACTGGAGGTAAACTTACTTTGTTTTCTATGGCTCCCCATATTATATTAGACTCTTCTAATTTATGCTTCCATATAAACTGTTAGCATACTTGTTTTTTAGAATTATTGGTCCAGTGTCTTTTTTCCCATCTGAATTGTAAGATTCATGAGGGAAGAAATGTAGTGGATGGAATAATGGCCTCCTAACAATGACTCATCCACACATGATTTCAATGGTTTAGATGTTGAGACTTGGGGAATTTGAATTGATGATACTAAAATGCGATTTTTAGGTGGAGTGAATGTACTCTGTGTGTGTGGGTTGGATGTGGAACCTACAGGCCTAGGTAGACCGTGGTCAGCAGAATAATAGCCCCCTAAAGAGGCCCAGGTCTTAATCTCCTGAACCTGTGAATATGTTAAATTACATGGACAAAGGGATTTTCCAATGTAATTAAGGTAATGGACCTTAAAATAAGATTATCCTGGATTACCCAACTGGGCCCAGTCTAATCACATGAGACATCAAAAGCAGAGGACTTCCTCAGGATGTAAGTTTTCAACCACTTTGGGTAAATACAAAGAAGTGCGATTGCTGGATCATTTGGCAGAAGTGTGTTTAGTTTGTGAGAAACCACCAAACTGTTCCAAAATGACTACCATTTTTTATTCCCACCAGCAGTGAATGAGAGTTCTTGTTGCTCGACGGCCTCGCCAGCATTTGGTGTTGTCATTTTGTCCATTATAGTAGGTGTATGGTGATAACTATTTTACCGGCCCATTTTTTTTTTTAACTAGAAAGTATTTAAAGGTTTTAAGTTTGTTTACAGAGTCATTAGCTTTTCAACTTCTTTTTTTCTCACTGTGCTTGAGCAATTGTTTAACAGAACACAGGTAATTCCTTTAGAACTTAAAAGTATTGCTAATTTTTCTTCTTCTGGATCCGTGTGTTCCTAATGAGAAATATGATGAAAATTCATTATCTTTCTTGTATGGTCAGATTCAAAGTGTTTGGGATTTTTTTTTAACTTGGAGTTCAGAATTACTCCAGTATGTAGCTAGCTATTATTATTATTGTTGTTGTTATTTATTTTATTTTCATTCATTCTTCTTGGCACTTGGTGAGCCTATAACAGACTGAAGATTGATTTCAATTCTGCTCTTAAGAATGCTCTGTTTTTTCCTTCCTCTCTCCCTCCTTCCATCCCTTCCCTTTTGCTTTCCATTCTTCCTGTGTTCGATTCATTCTCTTTTCTCACACTCTAGAACTCATTTCTTGTAGAAGAAATTGGACGGACCCTTTAGATCTATTTTCTGTGTCCTAACTTTTGTCTCATGCTTTCTATATCCTATTTCTTTAGTGTTAATCCCTTGTTTTATTCACTTTTTACGTGTATCTCCCTTTTTATTTACTGAAGTTTTGTTTGCTTTGTTTTAGTTTATTACAAATTGATTTTGAATTTCCAAGATCTCCTCTTAATCCTAATTGGTCCTATTTCATAACATACAATTATTTTTATGTACTTTTATTATGCATAAAATTATATAAAATTCTTCTCAGCATATATAATTGTACTTAATTTCAAGGTTTCTCTTAGCCATATTACTTTCTCAGATTTTAATTTTTGTTTGAAGAAATGTGTCTGATTATCTTTGTACATGAAATGCATTGCTCGAGCATCTGCTCAAGGTACTGGAGGAAAGGAGCTAGATATGTTTCTGCGTATGATCTATATTCTGGACGTACTGTTTCTCTCTCTTTCTGGAATGTGTGATTACCTGGGAAACTGATCAGACTCTGGTTCCAACATCCACAGCCTTTGGGCAGAGAAAAAAAAGGAACAGAACAGCCTCCCTATCCTGGGACATATCTGCTGGAGATTTCCATAGATCATACCTCCTCTGGGCTTTGGTTGCTCTATCTTCTACCTTTGTGCAGTCTTCTCTTGCATATATTTATGCCTAGGCCTTTGTGCAGCTTTGCTTCTATACTGATCTTATCCTTTCCTTCTGTATTGATCTCTTTTAATACTTCTGGGAATTTCTCAAAATCAGATGTTTATGGTTCCATTTCTAGTTGATGTTTTTCTGATGGATTTAAGATTTGTAATTTTATATAGATAATATTCTGCAATTTTTTACAAATCTGTGTTGGGATGGTAGACATAAATAGTAAATAAGATTTTTAAACGGTGAAATGTGATCAAATTAAGAAAGAGCTAAATAAACAGAGGCCACTGATAGTGGATGGGTAGTGCACAACTTTTCCAACTGATGCTTACAAAGCTGCAAAGAAGTAAAGGAAGACGTGTAGTTAAATGTTTAATTTTTTTAATGAGGATATAAAATGAAACATTTAAATACATGGGATGGTGTTAACTCTTTGAAATATCTTAAGACGATATGGAAGATAAATATACCAAAATAACATATTATTAGCTAAATTAGTGGCGATGTCTTTTTCTGTTTTCTCTAGCTTTCTCCTGATTATTATTTTATAGTTAAATGATAATAGTCAGATCTTTTCATTAGAAAAGATATTTGGAAATCATTTGATTAAGCATAACAGTTGTGTTTCCTTATGCCTTTTCTTGCCACCTTGATTTGCCAGAAGATTGAAAGAGAGAGGCTAAGTACTCTAAGACTCTCACAAGATGCATATTTCAGTATATATACTATGCTCACCCATAGCTTGGTAGTTCTTGTAAACTTTTAAGCCGCATATGGTTAAATAAAAATAAATTGTTTCATATTCCAAATATATATATTTTTAATTACTGTGATAAATCCTGGATAAATTATTCTGGAAGATTTTCTTATTTGGATGCTTGTAGAAATTTTCTAACTAAAATTGGTGGATCAAAATTCAAATTAAAAATGCTGACAATATCTCAGTTTGGAAATAAAGTGCATCATCATTTTCTATTCACATAAAATGGATTTTAAGGCAGGACTGTCCCTGCACTGGTTTCAACTGAAGTGCCAGTATGATAGTTATTCATTCCCAAAATGAGTTTGAGAGAGTTTGCTATATGCAGAAATTACAAGGGAATATTTCAGGAACTGGTTCCGTGACCCTTGGACTCTTCAACATGGTAAAGGATATAAAACTAGGTCAGAATGGAAAGAGATAGAGGATATTTCGAAGAGGTTTTTTTTTTTTTTTTGAAAGTGTATTTGCCAGACTAAGTCTGATCATAAGAAAGAATGGTGGGATTATTACCTTCTTCACCTCATGCCAGCAAGAGCATGGCTCCAAGATCTTCAAATTTGTGTACCCCTAAAGACACAAGAAGTTAAAATGGTGGAACTAAAATAGAACATGGTAGAAGATCAGAAGTGGCTGCATTTGGAGTCATCTCCAGATTCAGAGTATACTGAGACAAGGAAAGTATACTTTTTATGAGTGATTATAGGCCACATGGGGGAGTTTCTCAATGTGTGACTTGAGGGAAACACATACAGTGATACCAAATCCCCAATTTGGTCTTAATACAAGGACTAACACTCAGTTACTAGATAGGAATTTCAGCACTGCATAGACAGCTGACGCTCTATGTTTATAGGAGCTGTATCAGGTTTTCTGATCCATCTCAGTGATTTGCAACAAACATTTATTTCTTGTTCACATTATATAAAGGTGATGGTGCCTCAGCTATCATGGAAACATCCTACCAGTACAGGTCCCAAGCTGCAGGAGGAGCCCTATTTGGGTCATGCTTTTGTCATGGTAGAGGGAAAAGAGCAAACGTAGTGGAAGTGACAGACGTCTCTTAGTTTCTGCTCTGAATTCATATATGGCATCTTCCAGGAACATTTCTATTGGTTCAAATAAGTCACATGACAAGACAATAGAGCAGAAATATTCTCTTCCTACTGAGAGGAGACACAGACAACATGGAAACAGGCAGTGCTGCATAAGCCTTTTATGGAAAGACAACGTTAATGTGATTTACAAAGGAAAACTTTATTATTGTCCATAAGACTGTTCTGTGAGTTACTTTTCATTTAGTGATCTTTTAACTTGATATTGAAAAAGGCTCTCACTTCACTTTAAGGAAATACAAGAATTTGAATTAGAGTAAAAGCTAAGCCAGGAGGAGCAAAATAGATCAGGAAAAATTAGAACTCTATTTGACTTCAACAAATCAGAATTTATTGAATTTAATAAAAGATATATTGCAGAACAGAGTAATAAATAATACAGGGGAAACAGTGTGATAGCATCTTTGTGAACTTAATGATTACCTTGGTACATATAACTCTGAAATGTCTTTCCAGTATTTTCTCATGTAACTGGGTTTTTAAAAAATTTTAGGTTTAACTAAAATGTGCTAACATATATGCTGTGTTCTGAGAAACAAGAATATTATTGACAGGAAAATATTTGGTTGTGATATATTACATCACAAAATCGAATAAATATATATTCAATCACTTTTGTTTATATGCCAAAATTTATGCTATTAAGGAATAAATCCTTGTAAAGTGAATCTACTAGGGCTTATAGTCAGTAATTTAGAATGAATGAGGAACTAAGATTTGTTTAGCCTGCTAAATGTTGGACCATTTTCTTCTCCAGAGCCTCACTTAATCCTCATGTCAACACGTTAAAGGAGCTGAGTGCTCCATCTGACTACTGAGGAAACTGAGGCTCAGAGGGATTAAGTGGCCACACAGCATGTCTAATTTTATTTTCATTTACTTTACACTGATTCTACTGAATTGTAGAAGTGTAAGATACATAAAGGAACTTAAATGACAATTAAAGAAAAAAATGTTATACAGCCCAAAATGACAGAATCAGTGGATAGCAGAAGAAGCTTATTCATTGGTGCAAGGGTAAATGTTCAATGGTATTTAAAACTGACAAATCAAGTAGTAAGCATAATTAAGAATAAAAAGCTAAACCTTGAAGAGAAGATTCTGTCTTCCTAAATCAGGTAGTGAAATCAAAGCATCAAAAAGGGGAAAGCTAATGATGTAAGGATATAAGCTAAACAGAGAAATAATGAAATAAATGTAAAAAATATGCATAGAAATTATCACTAGAACAGATTACAAATTTTAAAAGAGAGACTAAATGGGAAATATTTTATATTATGATGCATTACTCATACATGCATGTACACATATATATACATATAAATTGAAAATATAATATAAAGTAATATGACAGAACTAACAGCAAATATATTTGTCATATCAGTAAATATAATAAAAGTAAACATAATAAAATGTCTTAGTCTGCTCAAGCTGCTATAACAAAATACTATAGACTGAGTAGTAAATATCTAAATAAATAGTTATTTATTTCTCACAGTCTGGTGGCTGGGAAGTCCAAGATCAAGATGTTGGCCACTTGGGTTCCTAGGGAGGGCTCTCTTCCTGGCTTGCAGAGGACTGTCTTCTGCTTGTATCTTTGTCCAAAAGGCACTAATTCCATCATGGGGATTCCACCCTCATGACTTCATCTAAACCTAGTTACCTTCCAAAGCCTCTACCTGCTAATACCATCATGTTGGGGGTTAAGGCTTCAACATATGAATGGGGGGGGGAGGCACACATCATTCAGTCCATAACATTTACCAATTGAAATATGAAGAGTCTCAGGTTAGATCCAAGAACAAAACCCAATTCTTTGGTAGACACACTAAAACAAAATAATCAAAAAAAGCAAAAATTATAAGTTGAGCAATGGTGAATAAGACAATATATAAAGGCAGTATTTAAATGAGACATAAATAATGAGTTACTAGCATATTCACACTGAAGTATCTAAAAATGGATATTTTCTAGCACCAAAAGACTTGATTCAAGAAAATGATATGACTATTAGAAATATCTATGCAACAAATGAGCAGCAGTATTAGGAAACACATTATAGGAGATTCAAGAAGAAACTGATAGTAATAACACAAGTTTAAATTTTCTTAACCCCTCTGGGGTCAAGTTAAATCAAGCAGAGGAAATAAAAAAGACTATTGATGATCCAAAGCAAAAAAGAATGCAGTGTAATGGGTTTATATAGAATATCTTATTCTGATAAGAAAAAACAAGACTTTGCTTCAAGTTTCCAAGGAATATTTATGTAAACTAATAATATATCAAGTCAAAAAGAAACCTTAATAAATCCATATAGTATAAATAACGTAACAATATTCTCTGACCACAATGGAAATAAAATAATAGAAAACAAAAAAGTTTCTTCAACTTGGACGATTAAAATATAGAGCTGTATTTCCCTCTTAAATAATGTTTTACATCAAAAAGGAATTCTTTTTTTTTTTTAAAGATTTTATTTATTTATTTGAGAGAGAGAATGAGAGAGAGAGAGCACATGAGGTGGGGAGGGTCGCAGGGAGAAGCAGACTCCCCGCTGAGCAGGGAGCCCGATGCGGGACTCGATCCCGGGACTCCAGGATCATGACCTGAGCTGAAGGCAGTCGCTTAACCAACTGAGCCACCCAGGCGCCCCTCAAAAAGGAATTCTAAGGAAATGATGATAATGAAAATACTACATAGAAAAACCTATGGAGCACAACTACTACAGTACCTGAAGAAAAGTTGTAGCATGAAATAATCATTAATAAGAACATGAAAATTAATAAATTAAGAATCGAACTAAAAATGTGAAGGAAAATATAAAACTAAAACTAATAATACCAAAAGGAAATTAATACAAATTAAAGTAAAATGTAGTAAATTTAAACACAGAATAACTGTATAATAGAATAAATGCTTTGGTTCTTAAAAAAAAATGGTAAAAGTAATAAATCACAAGCAAAATGACAAATTAAGTAGTTGAAAATATGCAGTAAGAAATTTTGATATAGAAGTAAACACAAAGAGTGATGAATCACAGACCTGTACCCCTGCAACAAATAATACATTATATGTTAATAAAAAAAATTTTTTTTTAAAGAAAGCAGAAAAAAATAAATAAAAGAATGGAAGAATCTGGGGACACCTGGGTGGTTCAGTCAGTTAAGCATTTGAATCTTGATCTCAGCTCAGGTCTTGCTCTTAGGGTCGTGAGTTCAAGCCCCACGTTGGGCACCACAATGGGCATGGAGCCTACTTAAAAAAAAACACACACACACACCAAAAAACGGAAGAATCTGCTTGCTAATCTGATTCTGGTACTTTTATTTGTGAGGGACTCCTTATAAATGTCTTCCTTTTCTCTATGGATGTTGGCCTGTTTAGACTCCCTATGTTACTGAGGGCACGACTCTTGGTTTTAGCTCAGGTCATGATCTCAGGGTCCTGCCTACCATTTCTCTTCTTCTTAGACTCCTCACCCAACAAAAGTCAACCCAACCAGAGTCATCTGAAAACTGTCTTTAGGCTCAAACAAAACACTGAGTAGGGTTTTATAAATTTCATTGTAGCATTAGTAATCATGGATTTTTAATTGCACAAGTTGTGATTATGTCTTTAATAGTTTACATAAGTTTTAAATGCTTTATAATTCTAGCTGATGATAGTGCCTATCATAAGCCCTATTCTTTGTCGGGTTCATCTGTAAATTTATTTATAGTCATATATTTCCTACTAATTATGCATTTCCAGCCTTTCCTAAGCTATTCACCGCAGCCTTCATGTTGTCCACTAAACTGTGCTTGAAATGGCCAACTGCACAAATCCTTCTTTATATTTTGGCAGAAATTACTAAATTTATTGAAATCCACTTCCATTTTTTTTCTGCACACATTGCTAAACCAAATGTGCCAATCTCCCTTGCAGTTAGTGTGGCCAAATCAGTGATTTCTAAGCAATACTTTGTGAGCAAAACTTCTCTGCCCCTCCCAAGTCTTTCCAGCCCATAAATCTTCCCAACATGTGCTTCTCCATCTCTTTCTCTCTTCAGTTGGGCTGAGATGGAAATAACACATGAGGGACCAGAGGACACACATAGGGGAAACTGTAGAGTTCCTATAAATCTGGAACTATTCTGGTCTGTTAAAATAAGTAAAACATCTACTATTATATTGAGCTATTGTTTATAGACCAACATGTTTAGGTCTCTATCAGAACTAATGTACACATAGTCCTTAATATCTGTTGCAAACTTAGCTTCCTATGTCTATTACATAATCTAAAAATAACTTCCATTGTGTGGACCTACTTCTGTTAGGTGCTAATACAGTCGCCCCAACAAATATATAAACGGACCCTAAAATTGTTGTAAACTTAACTTTTATTATTGAATTCCTTGGTGATGCTTCCCGGGTCTTTAAATTGCTTCATTAAACATTGAGTTCAAGTGCTTTCTAGGATTTCTTTTCAAGACAAATTTTAAAGCTCAAAACTGCAATTAGGATTTCTAATGATTCTCTTGTGGCCAGGGGCCTGGATTTGTTTTGGGATACATAAGCCCAAGTCTATAATTTGAAATTGAGCTACTAGAAAGAGATCACAGCATGTGGCTTCCATTATTATTATTATTTTTTTATTTATTTATTTATTTATTTATTTATTTATTTATTTATTTATTTATTTTTTGGCGTGGATCATGGCCAGCCAAGGCAGCATTTTTTTAGGTTTGGCAGGTAGCTTCCAAAGTCAGTGCCTTCCTGATCGACAGTCTCCTCAGGTGGTAGAAAAACCAGCTTCTTTGGAATCTGTTGGGTGGTGGATTTTAACAGTCATTCTGTGAGGTTAGAATCTGTTTTTCAGCCCTCTCTCTCTTTGTGTCCTAATTAATCTCTTTCTGCTCAGTAGAATGAATTCCCTTTCTACAAATAAAAGCTCTCACCAGTGCAGCAAACTGTATGTCCTAGACCCACTGTCCAGCTCACTCTTTTCCATAATCTCCAGCACCATCTACACCACCTCCTTTGCTTCATCTAGTCCCAAGGTAATGTCCCTGAAAATCACAGTAGACAGGAGGAAATGAGGCAGAGTTGGCTGAGAGCGGAATCGTGAGTGTAGATGTTGGTAATTAAGCTAGTGTATCGAATTCCTGTTTTACCCTCTTTTGTCCAGAATAATCATACTTCAATACTTTGCTTCTCCTCCCTACGTGGGGGCTTTTATTTATGGAGATCATAGTCTTTAAGAACCAGTCAAATATGCTCTGGCTCTTAATTTCTCTTACTGTAGCAGAGCCAGTGGTTTTGCATGACAGATACGGTTCAAAATTAGAGAAAATGTTTTAATATGCAACACTTTTGGGGAACATTATTATCCAACTGCTGCTACTTCTTTTTTTTTTTTTTTTTTTTTTTTTTTTTTTTTTTTTTTT
>NC_058408.1:78739586-78805102 GCF_002201575.2 Neomonachus schauinslandi
GAAGGCAGTCGCTTAACCAACTGAGCCACCCAGGCGCCCCTGCTGCTACTTCTTTATTAATGTACAGATATTCACATCTGCAGTGTTTATGGAAACACAAATATCCCAAAGTATATATATATTTATATTTACAAAATGTATTATATATTTATATATATTATATATTTTGATATATGTATATATTTATATAAATATATTATACATATTTATCTGTGTGTGTTTATGTATATATTTATACAAATATATACTTTACATATGTTTACATATATATTTATATATATTTACATATATATATAGTCCCCCCTTATCTGCTGCATTGCTTTCTGTGGTTTCAGTTACCTGAAGTCAACTGTGGTCTACAAGCAGGTGATCCTCCTTCTCACATATGGTCAAAGGTCAATCGTAGCCTAATGCTATGTCACAATGCCTATGTCATTCACCTCATTTCATCTCACCGTGTAGGCAGTTATTTTGTCATTTCACATCATCACCAGAAGGGTAAGGGTGAATACAGTACAATAAAACACTTTGAGAGAGTAAGAATTACATATCTTTTATTACAATAGATTGTTATACTTGTCCTATTTTATTATTATTGTTAATCTCTTACGGTCTCTATAAATTAAACTTTTTCATAGGTATGTATGGGTAGAAAAAACATAGTATATGTAGGATTTGGTACTATCTGCAGTTTCAGGCATCCACTGGGGGCCCTCGAATATACTCCCATGGATAAGGAGAGACCACTATATGTATAATTTTGAAGATATACAATACTGTTTTGTTGGCTTTTGTCATGTTTGTTTATTAAAAGAAATGGCACTTGGTTTCTTTTTTTAAGGTTTTTATTTATTTGAGAGAGAGAGAGAGAGGAGAGAGAGAGCATGAGTAGGTGGGAGGGACAGACGGAGAGGGGGAGGGAGAAGCAGACTCCCCATTGCACAGGGAGCCTGATGCAGGACTCAATCCCAGGACCCTGAGATCATGACCTGAACCAAATCAAGAGTTGACTGCTTAACTGACTGAGCCACCCAGGTGCCCCACCCCTAAAGAAATTCTTGTTTCATTTCTTGTAGTTCAGATCTACTGCTGATTCCTCTAAACTTTTGTTTGAATAGAAATGTCCTTATTTCACTTTTATTTTTGAAGGATATGTTCTGTCATATTGAATTTTGAGGTAACAACCCTTTTTTGTCAGCACTTTACATATATGGTACCATAATATTCTGGATTGCTTTGCTTCTTATAGGAATATTGTTTATTCTTTTTTTTTTTTAATTTTATTATGTTATGTTAGTCACCATACAATACATCATTGGTTTCTGATGTGGTGATCCATGATCCATTGTTTTCGTATAATACCCAGTGCTCCATGCAGTACGTGCCCTTCTTAATACCCATCACTGGGCTAACCAATCCCCCCTCCCCCTTCCCTTCTAAAACTCTGTTTGTTCCTCAGAGTCCATAGTCTCTCATGGTTCATCTCTCCCTCCAATTCACCTTCCCCATTTTTCCCTTCCTTCTCCTAATGTCCTCCATGATATTCCTTATGTTCCACAAATAAGTGAAACCATGTGATAATTGACTTTCTCTGCTTGACTTATTTCACTTAGCATAATCTCCCCCAGTCCCATCCACGTTGATGTAAAAGTTGGGTATTCATCTCTTCTGATGGCTGAGTAATATTCCATTGTATATATGGACCACATCTTCTTTATCCATTCATTTGTTGAAGGGCATCTTGGCTCTTTCCACAGTTTGGCTATTGCAGACATTGCCGCTATGAACACTGGGGTGCATATGGCCCTTCTTTTCACTACATCTGTGTCTTTGGGGTAAGTACCCAGGAGTGCAATTGCTGGGTCATAGGGTAGCTCTATTTTTAAAATTTGAGGAACCTCCACACTGTTTTCCAAAGTGGCTGTACCAACTTGCATTCCCACCAACAGTGTAAAAGGGTTCCCCTTTCTCCACAACCTCTCCAACATTTGTTGTTTCTTTCCCTGTCCATTTTGGCCATTCTAACTGGTGTAAGGTGGTATCTCAGTGTGGTTTTGATTTGGATTTCCCTGATGGATGATGATGATGAACATTTTTTCATGTGTCTGTTAGCCATTTGTATGTCTTCTTCAGAGAAGTGTCTGTTCATCTCTTCTGCCAACTTTTTGACTTGATTATTTGTTTTTTGGGTGTTGAGTTTCAGAAGTTCTTTATAGATCTTGGATACCAGCCCTTTATCTGTAGTGTCATTTGCAAATATCTTCTCCCATTCTGTGGGTTGCTTCTTTGTTTTGTTGACTGTTTCCTTTGCTGTGCAGAAGCTTTTTATCTTGACAAAGTCCCAAAAGTTCATTTTTGCTTTTGTTTCACTAGCTTTTGGAGATGTATCTTGAAAGAAGTTTCTGTGGGCGATGTCAAAGAGGTTACTGCCTTTGTTCTCCTCTAGGATTTTGATGGATTCCTGTCTCACATTGAGGTCTTTCATCCCCTTTGAGTTTATCTTTGTGAATGGTGTTAGAGAATGGTTGAGTTTCATTCTTCTGCATGTGGCTGTCCAATTTTCTCAGCACCATTTATTGACGAGACTGTCTTTTTTCCATTCCATGTTTTTTCCTGCTTTGTCAAAGATGAGTTGACCATAGAGTTAAGGGTCCATTTCTAGACTCTCTATTCTGTTCCATTGGTCTATATGTCTGTTTTTGTGCCCGTACCATGCTGTCTTCGTGATCACAGCTTCGTAATGTAGCTTGAAATCGGGCAACGTGATGCCCCCAGCTTTGTTTTTCTTTTTCAACATCTCCTTGGCAATTTGGGGTCTTTTCTGATTCCATACAAATTTTAGGATTATTTGTTCCAGCACTTTGAAAAATGTCATTGGAATTTTGATCGGGATGACATTGAAGGTATAGATTGCTCTGGGTAGCACAGACATTTTAACAGTGTTTATCCTTCCGATCCATGAGCATGGAATATTTTTCCATCTTTTTGTGTCTTCTTCAATTTCTTTTTTTTTTAAAGATTTTATTTATTTATTTGAGAGAGAGAGAATGAGAGAGAATGAGTACATGAGAGGGGGGAGGGTCAGAGAGAGAAGCAGGCTCCCCGCCAAGCAGGGAGCCCGATGCGGGACTCAATCCTGGGACTCCAGGATCATGACCTGAGCCGAAGGCAGTCGCCCAACCAACTGAGCCACCCAGGCGCTCCTTCTTCAATTTCTTTCATGAGTGTTTTGTAGTTCCTAGCGTATAGATCCTTTACTTCTTTGGTTAGGTTTATTCCGAGGTATCTTATGGTTTTTGGTGCTATTTCAAATGGAATCGTTTCTCTAATTTCTTTTTCTACAGTCGCATTGTTAGTGTATAAGAAAGCAACTGATTTCTGTGCATTGATTTTGTATCCTGCCACATTACTGAATTGCTGGATGAGTTCTAGTAATTTGGGGATGGAGTCTTTTGGGTTTTCCACATAAAGTATCATGTCGTCTGTGAAAAGAGAGAGTTTGACTTCTTCTTTGCCAATTTGAATACCTTTTATTGATTTTTGTTGTCTGATTGCTGTTGCTAAGACTTCTAATACTATGTTGAACAATAGTGGCGAGAATGGGCATCCTTGACGTGTTCCTGATCTTAAGGGAAAGGCTCTCAGCTTTTCCCCATTGAGGATGATATTTGCTGTGGGTTTTCATAGATGGATTTTATGAGCTTGAGGAATGTTCCCTCTATCCCTATACTCTGGAGAGTTTTAATCAGGAAAGATTGTTGTATTTTGTCAAATGCTTTTTCTGCATCAATTGAGAGGACCATATGGTTCTTCTCTCCCCTCTTATTAATGTGTTCTATCACATTGATTGATTTGCAAATGTTGAATCACCCTTGCATCCCAGGGATAAATCCCACTTGGTCATGGTGGATGATCCTTTTAATGTATTGTTGGATTCTATTAGCTAGGATTTTGTTGAGGATTTTGGAATCCATATTCATCAGGGATATCGGTCTGAAATTCTCCTTTTGGATGGGGTCTTTGCCTGGTTTGGGGATTAAGGTAATGCTGGCCTCATAGAATGAGTTTGGAAGTTTTCCTTCTGTTTGAAACAGCTTCAGTAGAATAGGTATTATTTCTTCTTTGAATGTTTGGTAGAATTCCCCAGGGAATGCATCAGGCCCTGGACTCTTGTTTTTTGGGAGGTTTTTAATCACTGCTTCAATCTCCTTACTGGTTATTGGCCTATTCAGGTTGTCAATTTCTTCCTGTTTCAGTCTTGGCCGCTTATAGGTTTCCAGGAAGGCCTCCATTTCATCCAGATTGCTCAGTTTATTGGCATATAGTTGTTGATAATAATTTCTAATAATTGTTTCTATTTCCTTGGTGTTAGTCGTGATCTCTCCCCTTTCATTCATAATTTTATTAATTTGGGTCCTTTCTCTTTTCTTTTGGATAAGTCTGGCCAGTGGTTTATCGATCTTATTAATTCTTTCAAAGAACCAACTTCTAGTTTCATTGATCTGATCTACTGTGTTTCTGGTTTCTAATTCATTGATTTCTGCTCTAATTTTAATTATTTCTCTTCTAGTGCGTGGCTTAGGCATCGTTTGTTGCTTTTTCTCTAGTTTTTAAGGTGTAGAGTTAGTTGGTGAAGTCGGGATTTTTCTATTTTTTTGAGTGAGGATTGGATGGCTATGTATTTCCCCCTTAGGACCGCCTTTGCAGTATCCCATAGGTTTTGGACCGATGTGTTTTCATTCTCATTGATTTCCATGAATTGTTTAAGTTCTTTGATTTCCTGTTTGACCCAAACATTCTTGAGCAGAGTGGTCTTTAGCTTCCAAGTGTTTGAATTTCTGCCAAATTTTTTCTTGTGATTGAGTTCCAGTTTTAGACCATTGTGGTCTGAGAATATGCAGGGAATAATCTCAATCTTTTGGTATCGGTTGAGACCTGATTTGTGACCCAGTATATGGTCTATTCTGGAGAAAGTTCCATGTGTGCTCGAGAAGAATGAGTATTCTGTTGTTTTAGGGTGGAATGTTCTGTAAATATCTATGAGGTCCATTTGGTCCAATGTATCATTCAAAGCTCTTGTTTCCTTGTTGATTTTCTGCTTAGATGATCTGTCCATTGCTGAGAGTGGAGTATTGAGGTCTCCTACAATTAACATATTGTTATCAATATGACTATATTTTGGTTAACAGTTGGCTTATGTAGATGGCTGCTCCCATGTTGGGGGCGTAGATATTTACAATTGTTAGATCTTCTTGTTGGATAGACCCTTTAAGCATGATATAGTGTCCTTCTGTGTCTCTAATTACAGACTTTATTTTTAAATCTAACTTGTCTGATAGAAGAATTGCTACCCCAGGTTTCTTTTGAGGTCCACTGGCATGGAAGATGGATCTCCATTCCCTTCACTTTCAGTCTGGATGTATCTTTAGGTTCAAAATGAGTCCCTTGTAGACAGCATATGGATGGGTCCTGTCTTTTTATCCAATCTGCAACCCTGTGCTCTTTTATGGGAGCATTTAGGCCATTCACGTTGAGAGTGATTATTGAAAGATATGACTTAATTGTCATCATGTTGCCTGTGAAGACGTTGTTTTTATAGATTGTCCCTGTAAATTGCTGTTGTAGATAACTCTTGGGGTCTTTCTCCTTTTATAGAACCCCCCCTTAATATTTCTTGCAAGGCTGGCTTAGTGGTCACATATTCTTTCAATTTCTGCCAGTTGTGCAAGCTCTGCATCTCTCCATCCATTCTAAATGAAAGCCTTGCCGGATAAAGTATTCTTGGCTGCATGTTCTTCTCTTTTAGTACTCTGAATATGTCTTGCCAGGCCTTTCTGGCTTGCCAGGTCTCTGTGAATAGGTCTGACGTTATTCTGATGTTCCTCCCTCTGTACGTAAGGAATCTCTTCCCCCTCACTGCCCTTAAGATGCTTTCCTTGGTTCTAAGATTTGCAAGTTTTACTATTACATGCCGGGGTGTTGGCCTGTTTTCCTTGATCTTAGGAGGGGTTCTCTCTGCCTCTAGGACTCGAATGTTTGTTTCATTCCCCAGATTAGGGAAGTTCTCAGCTACGATTTGCTCAAATACATCTTCTAGCCCTCTCTCTCTCTCCACTCCCTCTGAGATTCCAATTATTCTGACATTGGAATGCCTCATGGTGTCACTTATTTCTCTGATTCTATTTTCATGGATTCTGAGTTGTTTTTCCCTGGCCTCCTCTTTTCCCTATTTATCTAATATACTGTCTTCCAGGTCGCTTATTCTCTCTTCTGCCTCAGTTACCCTAGCTGTTATATTATCTAGATTGGATTGGATCTCATTGATAGCATTTTTAAGTTCTGCCAATTCAGCTTTCATTTCTGCCCTTAGAGACTCTATGTTGCCATTAATTGATTTCTCCATTCTAGCCATTGTCTTCACAATTGCTAGTCTGGAATTCCATCTCTGACATCTTGGGTGTATCTGCATCCATTTGTAAATCTGCAGCATAAGTCATAATCTCTGAGTCTTTTCTATTTTGGGGGCTCCTCCTCCTAGTCATTCTGTTGATGGGTGTTTGAGGGAATGTGTAGAGTCAAAATTATTGACCAGAACGCACGCAAGATGCACCTGTTTTCTTGGGACCTTAGGGTTGCTGGCCTCTTGTTTTCCCAGCCTGTCTTCTGCGGGAGGGGCCTGCCGCGCTATTACTCAGGCAACCCTGTTTGGGTGGAGTTGCCCTGCACCCCTGTGGCGGGGGATGGGCTCAGCGGGAATCAGTCTTTGGGGCTTTTGTTCTCTGGCGGCTTTCCCTGGCAGCTTTCCACATCTCTTCCCGAGTCAGAGCAGAAGAGACCGTTTCCAACCCTATGCCTCAGGGCAGAGAGATCGCAGTCTGTTCTTCAGTGAGCTCTCCAGGCCACACTGTCTCCGTTTCTGTCCGTGCTGCTATAAACTGCAGTGTCCTGGGTTGTGCGCCCCTCCGCAGCGCTCCCAGTCCTGCCTCCAGGTCGGGGCACGTCTCTGCCCTTTGTGCTTCTAAAACAGCCAGCTGCTCCAGGTTTCTGCCCCGAGGGCTGCAGTTTGCAGGTGCAACCCGGCTGCTCCAGGCTTCCGCCCCGGGGGCTGCCCTAGAGTCCTTTCCCCACCACTACCTGTCTGCCAGTCTGTGCCCGTCTGCAGCGCGTGAGGCTGTCACTCACCGGCGGTGTAGGATCCCCAGGGCCAGGCACCCTCCCGCTGCCATTTATCCTCCGATATCTGCCCGTGGAATCACAGCTCTCTGCTTCGTACCTCAAAACCAACTGCCTGCGATATTCTGTTTGTAGAGATCCAGATCTTCTTACATCTCAGGTTGGTTTCGTGGGTGCTCAGAGTGGTGTGGTAGATATCCAACTCAATTCGGGGACCAGTTGAAATAGGGTCCCCTACTCCTCTGCCATCTTTCCCCCCTCAAGAACATTGTTTATTCTTATTTTTTTTCTGTTTGTATTATGTTTCTTTTTTTGTTGGCTTCAGTTGTTTTTACACAATTTGATTATGGCATACTTTGATCTGTTTATCTTTGTATTTAATCCATTTGGTGATCATTGAATTGTGGATTTTTAGTTTTCATCAAATTTGGTAAAAATTGTTAATATTTCAAGTGTATTTTTTCAAACACTCCCACTATGACTCAAATCTTATATGTATTTGATTGCCTGAAAGTGGGATCACTGGTTACTTAAATTTTTTAGTCTTTTTACTCTTTGTGATTCAGTATGGATATTTTCCATTTGTACATCTTCAAACTCAAGTATCTTTTTTTCCTTATGCAATGTCTAATCTGCTATTAATTTTATCAAGTACATTTTTTCATTTGAGAGATTTCATTTTTCATTTGTGATGGATGTTTACATCCATTGTGATGGATGTTCTACTTGCCTTTTCAATATATTATTTCTTTCTCTAGACCCTTATGTATGTTTTTACTAGTTCTTTTAAAATTGTTGTTTGCCAATCCATCAATGTTATCCTCTCTGCATCTGTTTCTATTGGCTGATTTTTCTCTTGGTTTTGGGTGATGTGTTCCTGCTTCCTTTAATGCTTAGTAATTTGTATTAGATGATGAAGATTGTAACTATAACTTTGTTGAGTGCTTTATGTATTGAGTTTTTTTGGCAGAAAATTAACTTACAAATCCACAATGATTGTAAGCTTTGTTTTTAAGCTCTATTAGGGCAGGTTTAAAGTAGTCTTTACTCTAGGGTAGTCTAGCCATCCTACTAAGGAATGAGCTATCTGGAGCCTCTAATGAATGGCCTGGGCATTTCATTAGGTCTCTCCTTTCTGGTTGATTGGAATCACTACTCTCTCAGGCCTGGAAAACTCTTGGAATTCTTTAGCCTCCAGATGCTCAGAGATACTTTGCCTCTCTCGCTGGATTTCACACAACATATCTGCAGATAATTCTTTAGTAACAGATTCAAGGGGGCTTTCATGCAGATTTCTGGAGAAATTTCTCAGTATAGCTCTCTCCTCTCCCATGTTATTCCCTATAAATTCCAGCTGAATCATCATCCCTAAACTCTGATCTGTTTTACTCAATTGTGCAATAGTAAAGTGCTCTGCTTGGTTCTGTCTACCCCCTCTACTGTCCAGAATGTACTCACAGCACAGCCAAGTGTATCATAAATATGACCTCCCTTGATTGCATTTTATTTTGTAATCATAGTCCTATGCTGCATGTATCGTAATACCTGAAAATTGCTGTTTCATATATAGCATCCAGTTTTCTATTTCTTTTTTATTATTATGTTAATCACCATACATTACATCATTAGTTTTTGATGTAGTGTTCCATGATTCGTTGTTTGCGCATAACACCCAGTGCTCCATGCAGAACGTGCCCTCTTTAAGACCCATCACCAGGCTAACCCATCTCCCCACCCCTCCCCTCTAGAACCCTCAGTTTGTTTTTCAAAGTCCATAGTCTCTCATGGTTTGTTTCCCCTCCGATTTCCCCCCCTTCATTTTTCCCCTCCTGCTATCTTCTTCTTCTTCTTTTTAACATACAGAGTATTATTTGTTTCAGAGGTACAAGGTCTGTGATTCAACAGTCTTACACAATTCAAAGCGCTCACCATAGCACATACCCTCCCCAATGTCTATCACCCAGCCACCCCATCCCTCCCACCCCCACCACTCCAGCAACCCTCACTTTGTTTCCTGAGATTAAGAATTCCTCCTATCAGTGAGGTCATATGATACATGTCTTTCTCTGATTGACTTATTTCGCTCAGCATAATACCCTCCAGTTCCATCCACATCACTGCAAATGCCAAGATTTCATTCCTTTTGATGGCTGCATTATATTCCATTGTATATATGTACCACATCTTCTTTATCCATTCATCTGTCGAGGGGCACCTTGGCTCTTTCCATAGTTTGGCTATTGTGGACATTGCTGCTATAAACATCGGGGTGCACGTACCCCTTTGGATCCCTACATTTGTATCTTTGGGGTAAATACCCAGTAGTGCAATTGCTGGATCGTATGGTAGCTCTATTTTCAACTTTTTCTATTTCTTTTTGATGAAAGGTCAGTAACTGGGGTGCCTGTGTCGCTCAGTCGGTTAAGCATCTGCCTTTGGCTCAGGTCATGATCTCAGGGTCCTGGGATCAAGTCCTGCATCAGGCTCCCTGCTCAGTGGGGAGCCTGCTCCTCCCTCTCCCTCTGCTGGTCTCCCTGCTTGTGCTCTCTCACCCTCTCCCTGTCAAATAAATAAATTAAAAAAAAGGCCATGGTCAGCAGTAGAAATTAGACTTCATTGATTTCTAATTTATCTCTTTATTATTTTCTTCTTCCCAGACTTTTAAAATAATTTTGCTATTATTTTTCTAACTTCTTAGTTAAAACTAGGTTGATTTTAAGCTTTCTATTTTTCTAATATGTGTTTTTGTAGATATAAGTTTCTTTTTCACCAACTCTTTTGGCTTCACTTCAAAATTCTATTATGTCATATTTCCATTGTTATATAAACTCAAAATATTATCTAATTCCTCTTCTACTTCTTAGGCTCAGATTATCTTATGTTTGTTGCTTAGTTTCCACATATTTGGGCATTTTCTCATTAACTTTTCATTAATGATTTCCTACTTTAATTTCTATAAAATTAGTGGAGTACTTGAATGATTTCAGTATTTTTTACTTGTTTATGTTTATGGCCCAAAATGTGGTCTATTTTTATGAATGTTCCACATGTATTTGAAAGAATATGCATTAAGCAGTGTTTGATGTGTGTTCTAAAAATGTCCGTTATGTCAAGTCATTTAAGGTTATTTGCAAATCTCCCATATTCTCAGTGATTTCTTGTTGGTCTCGTTGTTTCAGTAATTAAAAGAGGTGTCTTAAAAGCTCAAACAAATTCAGAGACTACAAATTGGGATGAGATAAACTAGGAAATGAAATAGGACTGACTTGAACATCACAGCAATTTGCTAATTATACAAGGATGACAGAGGTGGGGCTTTGCTCATTTTTGTATGTGGCCATAGCTGGATTCACAGCTTTACATGGTGTGCAACACCATAAAACAGAGCATTCAGCAACTCATTAAGAAGGATAATGTCAGGAAAGGAAGAATAAAAGACATTGGGAGCACTTAGGAAACAGTGAGGTTATGCAATTTTAAGCTATGCTCTGGATTGTTTTCTAACTGGTATTGCTTCCAGCCTAAAAATTAAAACCTTTTTAATATAGCCAGGGAACCAATTAGTGGCAGATAGGTTAATTTGAATTTGATATATCGTAGTAGTTCACATTGTGCAGCCCAGAAGTTGTTTTTTATTTATTTGAGAGAGAGAGAGAGAGACCATGAGCAGGGGGAGGGTCCGAGGGAGAGGGAGAAGCAGACTCCCCACTGAGCATGGAGCCTAACATGGTGCTCTATCCCAGGACCCTGAGATCATGACCTGAGCCCAAGTCAGACGCTTAACTGACTGAGCCACCCAGCTGGGCCACAACCCAGAAATTTTATAGTATTCTATGTTTTATCAGCCGGTGTCCCTAGCTCCTATTTCATGGGATTCTATGTATTAAAACTCATTTCTTTCTTCTACAAATGCAAAATCTTCTACAAAGTCCCAATATATTTTGATCTTAAATATTTTAGATTCAATATAATTTCATAGTTGCAGAATTTCAAAATTTAAAATAATAAACATCTTTTAGATAAATTATTATTTTTCGAATGAGAAAAAAAGATTCAAAGGTTACAGATAGCCTGGGTTTTTCTTCCTCTCACTGAGGAAGACCTTTCTCATTTTCAGTATTTCTTTACTTAGTATTTTTTCATAGGCAGAATTTTAACTTTCACCACAACACTCTAATGTAATTTTTCTTAAATAATGTCTTAGATCACTGACTTTTCTTCCTGCCTTTTTCCCCCCTCTGTGTGTGTGTTCAGGAAATAACCATTCCTTAATTTTCCTAAGAATGCCTATTTGGGATAGCAGCCCAGTAAGAGATGACTCCGGTGTGTCAAATGCTGGAAATGATTATGATTTATCAAAGCAAACCTGCCTTTATAATTTTATTCAGATTGAAATGCTCTTATTTATTTCTGCATAATTCTCTCATTTTCCACACAGATCTAATCGCAACCCCAGATACACTTTGATCAAATATCAACTTATATTTAGCTTGCAGAAACAAAACATTCAAATTTATAAATCACAAGAGTGCTAGCCTGCCATGTGTTTTAGAAATGGTATTGGTAAATGACAATTATAAATTCAAATCTCCATTAATAAACTCCAATATTAGTCTATGAATAATGTGAAATCACATTTTCACTCTGTGCAAACAAATGTTCTTCTTTCTAGAACATCCATTTATTTAAGGGCTCTATCATATCTCCTTTTAAGATTTTTTTCCCTAAGAGATTCATACCTTAAATTTTAAAAACTTAGATAAAATGGACAATTTTCTAGAAAAAGATGGGGAAAGATAAATTTGATATTTCTTACTCATTAAATAAAGAGAATTAATAGTTAAAATTCCTCACTAAAATAATTCAAAATATACATTTGTCCCAAAATACTTTATGTTAATTCTGCCCAACATTCAAGGGCTAGAAATAAATAGAAAAATGAAGATCAATAAAATATTTTGTGAAGTTATTAACTTGACATCAAAATCAAGAAATAAATGTACTAGGCACTATATTTAATATTTATATGTATAATATATATATTTAATATATTCCCTCCTGAATGTAGATGCAGATATCCTAAACAAAAATCTTACTAAACCAAATATAACAAAGTTATAGAAAAAACAAAAGCTTTAACAAAGTAGGATTTTTTTCAAGATATAATAGTGAGAACCTTCAAACACTTGGAATATTTACACACACACACACACACACACAGAGACTCTGATACACTGATAGTGGAGTGTGTAATAAAATCACTTTGGAAATGTATGTCCAAGAAAGTTTGTAGAAACAATATTAAAAATCACCAAAACTTTCAACAAATATTAATAGTAATATGAATAGTAGTTGTACTGTATTTATATAATAAAAACTGTATGACAATGGAAAAATAATGACCTGAATCTATATAAGAAAACAGGCACGAATCTCAAAGCCAAAGAATGAAAGCAGAGACAGAAAGAGTGCATGCTGCATAAGTCACTTTGTAAAATGTTCAAACACAGGTAAAACTAAACTATGTTTCATGGTTTGCCTCTCTCTTTTTCTTTTTCTTCCCCCTATGTTCATCTGTTTTGTTTCTTAAATTCCACATATGAGTGAAATCATATGCTATTTGTCTTTGAGTGACTTACTTTGCTCAGCATAATACCCTCTATAGAGAACAAACTGAGGGTTGATGGAGGGAGGTGGTCAGGGGATGACCCAGATGGGTGATGGGCATTAAAGAGGGCACTTGTTGGGATGAGCACTGGGTGTTGTATGGAAGTGATGAATCACTGAATTCCACTCCTGAAACCAATATTACACTATATGTTAACTAACTAGAATTTAAATAAAAACTTAAAACAAATAAACAAAACTAACTATGTTTCCAAAAGTGTAAGTGTTACCCTGTGGGATGGGACACTCAAGCATCTCAAGGCTGCTCATGTTTGTACATCTTGATCTGTGTGTTGGTTACACAGATGGGCAAAGTTACAGAGAAATACACTGAATATGTGCACACTTTACAATAAAAACCTATACAAAATATAAAGAAAAGACGAAGATATTTTAAGAAGGAGATATTATAAGCAAGTATATAAAGCAGATGGTAGACCGGGGAAATGTACTATATTCATGTACCCAGATTATATTTAAACACACACAAAAGACTCCAGCAAACCATTAACTAAACAAACAAAAACGCCTCTCACATCAAATGGAAAATGGGAAAGTTATATATAAAGGGGTTGCGTAGACCAACAAAACTTAATGATTTGTGGATAAAAAGTTGCTCCATCCACTAGAAATCAGAAAAATGCACATTTAAAAAAGGACACAGCCATTAGATTATTAAAATTAAGCATGAACCAAAAAGTCTGGCAATAGCACATGACCAGAGTGTAACTAGGCATTCCTTTGAAGAAAAATGTAGCAGTATCCTATAAAATTGCATATATACATGTCCCACAGCCCAGCAATTTCACTTTTATATCCAGAAACATACTCAGAATAATACTCAAGGGAATATTTATAAGGATATTTGTTGTGACATTATTCAAATCAGAAAAAAATCAAAGACATATTAAATATCAATTTTTAAATGTATAAATAAAGCACATTTTTCCTCTTGTGCTATGTTATACAGCGATAAAAACATTTTAGTACACCCATTCATACAAGTTGGGATATATTTTCAAAATTAATTGTGAAAAAAGCCCAATGATATACATAACACATTATCGTTAATGCAAATGTACTAACCACACACAAAAAACACACAGAATGCAAGTATATATTTTAATAGATATCTATCAATATGAAAATATATTTGAGGTATGTAAATCTGTTTGTTGATTCATGTGCATGTCAATGGGAGGCTAAAAAATAGGACTGAGGATATCAGAAGTGGGGGGACTTAAAACAGTGTAGAATTAACAATAAAATGATGGTGTTGGAGACTTCCAGTCCATCAAGATGGAGGAGTCTCATTCCTCCCATGTTCTACCTTTTACAATTAAAAAAATCTTTAGCTTTTACAATTAAAACAGCACACCAACAAGCATAGGGAGACTCTGAAAGGTGGAGAGAAGAAATTGGACCATGGAGGGGCTCTTGGGACTTTGCTTGGTGGATTTTTTTATTGGATTTTACTGGATTTTGTTAATGACTCCCATGTATCCCAAGACAGGGTGTTGCAATAGTCTCCAACATAAAACCACCAACAGGCATAGACAAAAGAACTCCAAGAAAAGTCTCCTCCCCAGACCCTAACAACAGAAAATCTTTCTGTATCTGCTTTATTCCAGCCAACACCAACAGAAAACCTGCATCGCCTCCCCTAAGAGTTCAGGGAGCCAAATGGGGAGTTGATCTTTCAGTCAATCCCTCTTCCTCACAGAAGCAAGGGATCCTCCAATACCCAGCCAGCTGATTTTTATGGGACCTAGTGGGCAATTGATCTTCCATCCCCTAGCTGTCAGAACTAGATGGTGCTCTGATCCTTCACTTTTACCTAGAAATGGTGAGACTTAATGATGTAGTCTCCAGAAATTTTCACCTCTGCCCCCTGTACATACATACATATGGAATTAGTGGAGCTTGAGGGGAACTCAGCCTTTACACCAACTTAACATCAAAGAGACTAGACAAGATGCTGCGCATCAGAGGTAATAAGCACATCACTTCCTCCTACCTCTGGTGTCTTAAAGGCCCATTAAGAGTCTGAACCTCCACACCAACATGGCAAAAGAGAGACTAAACAAAGTAGTGGGAAGTAGGGTTCTACCCTCTTCTGTATCAGTGAGATCAAGTGATTTAATGAGCCTCCCCTCACACCTGGCATCAATGAGGCTGGATGAGGTGCTGAGAGGCAGAGCTAGTTGGCATTCCATTTCCCTCCTCCCTTTTCCTGGTGTCAGCAGGGTAGGGGGTGAGCAACAGATAGAGAGAAATGGCACATTAATTATTTGGGAAATTCACTGTCTGTTTGAATGACAATTTATTTTGAATGAGAATGAATTTCTCATTTTTGTTTTTATTTTATTATGTTATGTTAATCACCATACATTACATCATTAGTTTTTGATGTTATACACAAACAATGAATCATGAATTTCTCATTTAAAACCTGGAGAACAAAAGGTCACATAACATTTTTTCAGGTACTGAAAGAAAAGAACTGTCCATCACACATGTTAAAATATACTTCAGGAATGATTAAGAAATAAAATAAGAATAAATTGTTGTTAGCAAGTCTGCCCCTTTTTTAAAGATATAATTGACATATAACATTATATTGGTTGCAGGTGTATAACTTAATGATTCAATATTTATATATATTGCAAAATGATCATAGTAAGTCTAGTTAACATCATCACCATACATTGCTATAAATTTTTTTCTAGTGATGAGAACTTTTAAGATCAACTCTCTTAGCAACTTTCAAATATATAATACAGTATTATTAACTATATTCACCATGTTGTACATTACAACCCCATGACTTATTTTTTCTATAAGTTGGAAATTTGTACATTTTAACCCTCTTTACCCACTTCACCCACATCTCCCTGCCCTGTCTTCAGCAATCACAAATTTGTTCTCTATCCATGAGTTTGGTTTTGTTTGTTTGTTTTAAATTCTATATAAAAGTAAGATTATATGGTATTTGTCTTTCTCTATCTAACTTATTTAATGTTAACTTATTTCATGTTTCACTTAGCATAATGCCCTCTAGGTGCATCCATGTTCCCTCAAATGGCAAGATTTCATTCTTTTTTATGGGTGAGTAATATTTCATCATCTATATATGCCACATCTTCTTTATTCATTCATCTATTGATGGACACTTAAGTTGCTTCTATATCTTGTCTATTGAAAATAATGCCACAATGAACATAAGAATGCATATATCTTTTTGAATTAATGTTTTCATTTTCTTCAGATAAATACTCAGAAGTGGAATTTGTATGATCATATGGTAGGTTTTTTTTGTTTTTGTTTTTGTTTTTTGTTTTTTGTTTTTGAGGACTCCATAAAGTTTTCTTTAGTGGCTGCACCAATTTACATTCCCACCAACAGTGCCCAAGTGTTCCCTTTTTTCTACATCCTTGACAACACTTATTAGTTCTTGTCTTTTATTTATAACAGCCATTCTCATAGATGTGAGGTGATAGCTCATTGTGGTTTTGATTTACATTTCCTTGATTATTAGTGATGTTGAGCACCATTTCATGTACCTGTTGATCATCTGTATGTCTTTTTTCAGAAAATGTCTATTTGGATCCACTGCCCATTTTTTTAATTAGACTGTTTTTTTGCAATTGAGTTGTATAAGTTCTTTATATACTTCAGATATTAACTTCTTATTGGATATACAGTTTGCAAATTTCTTCCATTTTGTATGTTGCCTTTTTGTTTTGTAGATGGTTTCCTTTTCTGTGAAAAAGCTTATTAATTTAATATAGTGTCACTTTCTAGTTTTTGCTTCTATTGCCTTTGCTTTTGGTCTCAAATTCAAAAAATCATTGCCAAAGCCAATGTCAAGGAGCTTACCTCCTATATTTCTTCTAGAAGTTCTATGGTTTCAGGTCTTACATTCAAGTCTTGATACATTTTGAGTTAATTTTTTTATGTGGTGTAAGATAGTGTTCAGTTTCATTCTTTGGCATGTGGCTATCCAGTTTTCCCAACACCATTTATTGAAGAGACGTTTTCTCGGTGTATATTCTGGATATCTTTGACATAAATCAATTGACCATATGGGCTTATTTCTGGACTCTCTACTCTGATCTATTTGTCTGTTTTTATGCCAATACCATACTATTTTGATTGCTATATCTTTGTAATACAGTTTGAATCAGGGAGTATAATGCCTCCAACCTTCTCAAGATTGTTTTGGCTATTCAGAGTCTTTTGTGGATTCATACAAATTTTAGGACAGTTTGTTTTATTTCTGTGAAAAGTGATACTGGAATTTTGATAGGGAGTGCATTAAATATGTAGATTGCTTTCGACAGTATGGAAATTTTAACAATATTAATTCTTCCAATCATGAGCATGGAATATATTTCCATTTTTTTGTGTGTGTCTTCTTCAATATCTGGTAAGTCTGCCCATAAGTGGCTAAAATAAATTCTCCAGACAAAAAATAAAAGAAAAAATTTTAGAAATTCAAAAAAGAAGATAATTAGAATGGTAAATAAAATACAATATTCTAATTCTTGTTAGTTTTTTTTTTTTTAAGATTTTATTTATTTGAGAGAGAGTGAAAGTGAGTGTACAAGCAGAGGGAGCAGGAGAGGGAGAAGCAGGCTCCCAGCTGAGCAGGGAGCCTGATGCAGAGCTCAATCCCAGGACTCCAGGATCATGACCCAAGCTGAAGGCAGATGCTTAACTGACTGAGCCACCAAGGAGGCCCTTTTGTTAGTTTTATTAAAAGAGTTGAAGTTTGAAGCAAAAATTATACCACCACCAGGTGCGATGCTTGACGTATATAAAGAGAATAGGGAATTGTATTTTATTTATTTATTTATTTATTATTTATTTATTTATTTATTTATTTATTTTGTTTCAGGCTTTTATTTCAATTCAAGTTAGTTAACATACAGTGTAATATTAGATTCAGGAGTAGAATTTAGTGATCCATCACTTACATATAATACCCAGTTCTCATCACAACAAATGCCCTTCTTAATCCCCATCATCCATTTACCCCATCCCTTGCCCACCTTTCCTCCAGCAACCCTCAGTATGTTCTCTATAGTTAAGAGTCTATTGTATTTTAAAAGTTGGAATGTAAAGGAATCTAGGTGGAAGTTAAGTTTCTATACTTCTTTCACAGTGATAACAGATCAATACAAATAGGTTGTTATAAGTTACATTTGTGTATCATAATATTTACCGCAGCTACTAAGAAAAACCATACAAAATCATTTATTTAAAGGCACTATAAAAATAAAGATGAAATCCTAAAAAATATTCAAAATCCATAGAAAGTTAAGAAGAGATAAACGAAGGAATGAGAAGCAGAAGAAGCAAATAGAAAACAAAAATAAGATGACAAATTTAAGCCCTAATGTATCAACGATTATCTTAAATATAAAGCATCTAAACATACCAATTATATGATGAAGATTTGCATGTTGGATAAGAAAGAACATAACCCAACAATCTGGTGTCTATAAAAAACTGACAAATACAATGATATAGATAGGTTGAAAACAAAAACTTGGAAAAAGATATGCCATGCAAGCATTTATTCTTTAAAGAGCAGAAGTGGCTAGATTATTAGACAAGGTAAACCTCAAAGCAGAGAAAATTACTAGAAACAAAAAGACATAACACATAATAATGAAAGGACAAATCCACCAGGAAGACATAACAATTATAAGTCTATATGCACCAAACAATAGACCCTGTAATACATTTAAAACTGATAGGTCAAAAATAAGAAATAGACAGGGGCGCCTGGGTGGCTCAGTCAGTTAAGCAGCTGCCTTTGGCTCAGGTCATGATCCCAGGGTCCTGGGATTGAGCCCCACATCGGGGTCCCTGCTCAACAGGGAGTCTGCTTCTCCTTCTCCTGCTTGTGCTCTCTATCTCTCTGTAAAACAAATAAATAAAATCTTAAAAAAAAATAAGAAATAGACAAATCCAAAATTAGGGTTATAATTTCAATATCCTATTCTCAGGCTGCTAAATCTACTGAAAAGAAAATCAGTAAAGATACTGAAGAACTAAACAACAACAACAAAAAAGTATCTAATTTGCATACACAAAACATTAAAAGAAGAAGAATGCACATTTATTTTAAATGCTCATGGATGGGGTGCCTGGGTGGCTCAGTCGTTAAGCGTCTGACTTCGGCTCAGGTCATGATCCCAGGACCCTGGGATTGAGCCCCACATCGGGCTCCCTGCTCCGTGGGGAAGCCTGCTTCTCCCTCTCCGACTCCCCCTGCTTGTGTTCCCTCTCTCGCTATGTCTCTGTCAAATAAATAAAATCTTTAAAAAAAAAATGCTCATGGAACTTCATTAAGATAGAACACATCCTGGGCCATAAAACAAACCTCAACAGATTTAAAAGAATCAAAATTATACAAAGTATGTTCCCTGAGCATAATGCAATCTGTCAAACTAGAAATCAATAACAGAAAGATCTCCAAATGCTTGGAATTTAGCACAGTAATAAATAACTTCTGGATCAAAAAAGAAGTCTCAAAGGAGATAAAAAATACACTGAAATTAAAGAAATTGAAAATATAATTTAAAAAATTTGTGTTTTATTTTTGTTAGAAGACTTTTTCTGGCAATACATGTATACCTTAAGAAAGAAATGGCTCAAATCAATAACCCATGCTTACTCTTCAAAAATCTAGAAAAAGATGAGTAAAATAAACCCAAAGCAAGAAGGAAGGAAATAATAGATATAAAAGTAGAAATCAATAAAACTGAAACCAGAAAGTAACCAAAATTGATCTTTTGAAAAAATCAGTAAAACTGGTTAACATTTAGTAAGACTGACAAAGATAAAAAAAAAAAAAAGATAAAACACAAATCACAAATATCAGGAATGAAGCAGTAGAAATCAGTACAGACCCTGCAGCTATTAAAAGGATAATAAGGGAATACTATAAACAAGTTTACAATTAAATTCAACAGCTTGGAAGAAATGGACCAATTCCTTGCAGACTATAAACTGCCACAACTTGCTCAATATTAGAGACAAATTGAATTGTCCTATTATCATAAATATAATTGAAATAGAGATTTTAAAACTCCCAAAATACACATTTTCAGGCCTAGATGGATTCATTGGAGAAATATACCAAACATCCAAAGAATGATCACCACTATTAATATTTTTCAGAAAATAGAAAAGGAATACTTTCTGACTGATTTTTTTTTTATTTTATTTATTTATTTGACAGAGAGAGACACAGCGAGAGAGGGAATACAAGCAGGGGGAATGGGAGAGGGAGAAGCAGGCTTCCCGCGGAGCAGGGAGCCTGATGCGGGGCTCGATCCCAGGACCCTGGGATCATGACCTGAGCCGAAGGCAGACGCTTAACGACTGAGCCACCCAGGTGCCCCCTTTCTGACTGATTTTATGTGGCTATTGTTACCCTGATATAAAACAGACAGGCTGTACAAAAAAAAAAAAAAAGAGAGATGTACAAGCCAATACTTCTCATAAACTTACAGAGAAAAATTCTTAACAAAATAGTAGGGAATTAAATATCAATGTATAGAAACTGTACATTCCATTACTAAGTAGGACGTATTCTAGATAGGTAAAGGTGCTACAACACTGGAAAATGAATCTCTGTAATCCATCATTTCAACAGGCCAATGTAGAAAAATTATATGATTATATCAATTGATGCAGAAGATGCATTTGACAAAATCCAATACCCATTCATTATATAAACTCTTAGAAAACTAGAGTAGAAGGGAACTTTGTTAACCTAATAAAGGGCACCTACTAAAACCCTATAACTAACATTATATTTAAAGTTGAAAGATGAAGTGCTTTCTCTCAAGACTGGGAGCAAAGCCAAGATGTCCACTATCACCAGTTTTATTCAACATAACATTGGAAATTCTATCCATTGCAATAAAGAAAATAAATAAAAGCAATACAGATTAAAAAGAAAAATAAGACTATTTAAAGATAATGTGATTGTCTGTGGCAAAAACCCTGAGAAATCTACCAAAAAAATAAATAAACACGCAAACCAATCCCATCTAGAACTGGTAAGTGAGTTCAGTGAGGTCACAGAATATATGATCAACACAAAAATCAATCACATTTCTATATATTAACAATGTACTAGTGGAAAGCAAATTAATAACAATACAATTTACAATAAGTCCAAATAAAATGGAATATTAGGTATAGCCTTATCATAATACATGATGGCTCTATATGCCAAAAACTAAAATGTTGACAAATTGAACCATTAAAGACTATATAAATGCAAAGCTATACCATGCTCATAAACAGGAAGACCCAACTTCCACACATCTCCGTAAAGATCACTTCTTTCACAATTGATATATAGATTTAATAAATGTTCTGTCAAAATTCCAGCATGGCTTTTTGGAAATATAGACAAGCTTGTTCTGAAACTTATATGGATAGCTAATCCGCGGAACAGCTAAAGCAATGTTGAAAAATAAGAATGTTTGAAGAATCATTTTCCTCAAATTAAGGCCTACTATATAGATACAGCAATAAATACATTATGATATTTGTGAGGGATAAACAGTAGATCATTGGAACGGAACAGAAAACCCTGAAAAAAACCCACACATGTATGCCCAACTGTTTTTTTTTTTAAGATGCAAAAGCAAATCAAAGGAGTTAGTTTTAACCTTTCAACAAATGGTGCCAGAGCTAATGGACATCTATAGGCACCAACAACAACAACAAAAAAAAGCAAAACATAACCTAAACTCATTCTTTACACAAAAATTTACTTACAATGGATCACCAATTTATGTGGAAACTATAAAATGAACAATTTTTACAAACATATCATAAAAGGAAGTATTCACAATTTAGGTCTAGGCAAAATTTCTTAGGCTTGGTACAAAATAACTACCCATAAAGAAGAAAATTGGTTAAGTTTAGCTGTATTAAATGAAAAACTAATTTGTGAAAGCCCATGTGAAGAGGATGAAAAGGCAATTAACACTTGGGAGAAAATGTTCACAAACCACATATCCAATTTGTATCTAGAATATATGAAGAACATCCAAACCTTGCAGGAAAAAAAAATCAATTAGAAAATGGTCAAAAGAGGGCGCCTGGGTGGCTCAGTCGTTAAGCGTCTGCCTTCGGCTCAGGTCATGATCCCAGGGTCCTGGGATCAAGCCCCGCATCGGGCTCCTGGCTCTGCAGGAAGCCTGCTTCTCCCTCTCCCACTCCACCTGCTTGTGTTCCCTCTCTCGCTGTGTCTCTCTCTGTCAAATAAATAAATAAAATCTCGAGAAAAAAAAGAAAATAGTCAAAAAACAAGGAACATTTCACAAAAAATATGTAGATATCACTATACAACTTATACTGAATAAAGAGAAAAGAGTAACAACAGCAAATACTGGCAAGGATGAGAAACTGGATCACACAATCATTGCTGTTGAGAAGGAAAATTGTGCAGGCACTGTAAAAAAAAGGCTGGTAGTTTCTTGAAAAACTAAGCATGCAATTACCATATGAGTCAGCAGTCGTACTCTAGAGCATTTTCTCAGAGAAATTAATATTTCACATAGAAACCTGGACAAAAATGTTCATAGCAGCTTTATTTACAATGGCCAAAAATCAGAAACAACCTTCAATGGATGAATGGTTAAAGAAATTGTGGTACAACAGACATTTTTCCAAAGAAGACATCCAAATGGCCAACAGACACATGAAAAAGTGCTCAACATCACTTGGCATCAGGGAAATCCAAATCAAAACCTCAATGAGATATCACCTCACACCAGTCAGAATGGCTAAAATTAACAAGTCAGGAAACGACAGATGTTGGCGGGGATGCAGAGAAGGGGGAACCCTCCTACACTGTTGGTGGGAATGCAAGCTGGTGCAGCCACTCTGGAAAACAGTATGGAGGTTCCTCAAAAAGTTGAAAATAGAGCTACCGTACGATCCAGCAATTGCACTACTGGGTATTTACCCCAAAGATACAAAAGTAGGAATCCGAAGGGGTACTTGCACCCCAATGTTTATAGCAGCAATGTCCACAATAGCCAAACTGTGGAAAGTGCCAAGGTGCCCCTCGACAGATGAATGGATAAAGAAGAAGTGGTATATATATACAATGGAATATAATGCAGCCATCAAAAGGAATGAAATCTTGGCATTTGCAACAACGTGGATGGAACTGGAGGGTATTATGCTGAGCGAAATAAGTCAATCAGAGAAAGACATGTATCATATGACCTCACTGATATGAGGAATTCTTAATCTCAGGAAACAAACTGAGGGTTGCTGGAGTGGTGGGGGTGGTGGTAGGCATGGGGTGGCTGGGTGATAGACATTGGGGAGGGTATGTGCTATGGTGAGCACTGTGAATTGTGTAAGACTGTTGAATCACTGACCTGTACCTCTGAAACACATAATACATTGTATGTTAAAAAAAAAAGAAGAAGAAGGTAGCGGGAAGGGAAAAATGAAGGGGGGGAAATCAGAGTGGGAGACAAGCCATGAGAGACTATGGACTCTGAGAAACAAACTGAGGGTTCTAGAGGGGAGGGGGGTGGGGGAATGGGTTAGCCTGGTGATGGGTCTTAAAGAGGGCACGTTCTGCATGGAGCACTGGGTGTTATATACAAACAATGAATCATGGAACACTACATCAAAAACTAATGATGTAATGTATGGTGATTAACATAACAATAAAATTTTTAAAAAGTTAAATTAAGAAAAAAAAAGAAAGAAATTGTGGTACATCCATTCCAGGGAATACTAATACATTCCATGATGATGAGTGTGGCAATAAAAGCACAAGATGAGGGATGATTTTATTGATGGAATTATCTGAACCTTGAGTGTCAGTATCCTGGCTGTCATATTACACTGTAGTTTTACAAGATCTTACCATTGGGGAGGCTGGAGAGAGTGCATGTGCTCTATCAATATTATTTCTTACATGTGAATTTGCAATTTTCTAAAAAAAAACAATTAGAAATATGTCTATGTTGACAACCATGATAACCTTCCACAATTGATGTTTAAGGTCAATTAAATTGCATGCATAAGGCTTAAAGGTGACTAATGGATGGGGGGAATCCCTTTTTTATTTGGATAATTTCCAGGTGTTAACATAATGGAAACATAAAATAATCACTCTGCTTTTTCCTTTTAATAAACTAAGGTTAATATGTTCCTTTCATTGGAAACAACAAAAAATCAAAATTCCATAAGGACATAAAGCTTGAAAACAAAAACAAAACAAAACAAGTGTTCTATCAGTCTCCACATCAAAATCTGATTTTCTTATAAACTGTAAGGATATGTTTCCCAAACTTGGATACCTTCCTTTTCATCCTAAAGCTCTTTACAGTCTCATCTAGCACCAGGCTCACCCAACGCCCCCAATTGATTGTGTATTTCTTTAGGGCAAAGACACTGGACTCTATCTTTGTATTTCCAACTCAACTTGAACTCCAACTGAAACTCAAATAAAAATATATTAAAAACAAAACTTGGAGAATATAAGAGTTAATTTATTATAAATTATTAATATAGCTGCCACAAAATGCATTATATACACATTAGATTTCTTTTTTAGAAAAATCTACATGGGAACCAAGATCAACATCATAGTAAAAATGTATTATTTAAAAATGAGAAATAATAACCATGGTATCTTATATAAGAAAATCATATTTTATTTTCTTTCAGAAGATCATTGTTTTTTTGGTCTGTAGGTCATAGACTTCAATTATCCATTAATCTTCTGAAAAAGATTTTGTGAATATGTACATTCATATTCTTCTGGCAAATGTTAAGTAGTTTTTGTTAAGTAATTCAGGCTTCCATGCTGCCCCAAAAGTTGAGAATTACTGCATAGACACATTCTATAAAAATAGGCAATTTTAGAGTTTTCTTTGAGTGTGGAAATGGAACAAGAATTTGTTGTACATATAATATATTTGCAGAATACAATAATAGCCCAAGGTTTAGAGAGTTTGATAAATTCATGATAAGGCAAGTATTAAAGTGAGTGTTCCCAGAATTTCTTTCTACCTGCTCTCCCCTCTCAGGTGTTAGCCCCTCCCTTTCTTGAATTACCTCTGCTTGATACACCTGCTGTGTGAGATTCCCTGGTGGATATTGGAATGAGAATTGGAAAGAAATGGATACAAGAGAAATCTCATGGGGACTTGGATTTAGGGCCAGATTTTTCTCCACTGCATTTAAAGAAAGGGCATTAGGCCACATAATGCTACACACATTTTTTTTTTAATTACATGGATTCATTCACTTTTTTCTTCATTATGATTTTGCATAGCTTTATTTTAACATACTGAGTATTTTCTTTAAAATTTTATTTAAAGGGAAAAATTTTGGTTTACTGATTTCTCACTTGGTAGGTGAGAATGATTTCATGGTCATTTCCAAAACAGGCAAAAAAAAAAAATCACTAATAAGTTTGTTCACATTTCAATGTTAATCACTGATCACTAATAAGTACTGATAAGTGCCTTTTTTATAGCAGCACAAGATATGGAGGGAATATTTGCAAAATTTCTGAGGGATTATGTCCTTTATCAAAGATTGTACATTCTGATAAATAACACATTATATACACATATTGATACACAGAGTATCGTAAAATAGATATCTAATATGTAGTATGCATGGAATAAATATTTGATAAGTACATAAATAAATTACATACTGTAATTTAAAAAATATTCTGAAGCAAGAGTAAAAAATTAAAAACAATTGGCAGTTAGTTGGAACAGCATTTGGAGTATATACAACAGAAGTTGGAACATTTAAGAGAGGGAAGACACAGGTAAATGAGAAGACACAGGAAGATTCTAGGCTACTGATAAATATATACATACATAAAAGAAAAATATGTCCAGTTTTTATATTCACATTATCAGAATTTCCACAATGGTACCCTGTTAAATCTCTATGGGTATTCTCATTTTCAACTAAACATACAAAGAAGCTAAGTATCTATTGCATTATTCAACTTTTTTCTCCAAAACTAATATATTTTTCTTCTTAAAACATATTCCCCATTACTAGCTGGAGGCAAATTTATCCAAGTTCATTTATGCTGTGATCTAATCTACACTGGGTTGTTATGGCAACTTGTGTAACACCTTAATTGGATGAAAATTTATTAGCTCATTGTCTTCATCTACTAAAGATCAATTTATATTTCTCTCAATATTCCAGGTCACAAGTATAATTAACACAGTATTACTTGTTTATTTAATTTTTTCCAGTTATTGGAGGTGAAATGCACAGTGCATTTTTGTTCTTGGTATCTCTTCCATGTATACATCTTCTATCATAACTCCCTCCCCACTTTTCTATTTGGAGCCACAGTGTGTATTTGTGCTGAAGTCTATAAGAAGTCCTCAAAAGATACCATTATTCTTTCTACCATTTGCAGATTTCATTTCTTTTCTTTTTGCTTGTGTGTGTGTGTGTGTGTGTGTGTGTGTGTGTAATGGGAGTTGGTACGGAAAGGAGGAATGGGTATAGGACTTTCAAAAAGATACTGCAAATAGGCATTTCTACTACCACGTTTGGGAAGTGTGGGAGCAACTAAGGATGCCTCATCATATCAAGCCTGTTACTTAATTCAGTGTAATGAATCAGAGTTGCTAAATTAAGTATCCTACAATTTTCTCTTCCAGGCAATCCCCTGATGACTCATCTGTTTTCAAAGTTGTAGTTATAATTTCCGACAGATTAATGGCGTCCATGCCTTTGCCACCTGGGGTACTCTTTGAAACCCTTTATTTCCATTGCCTTGTTCAAAACAGTTTCTTGCCTACATCTCTCCTGCTTCAAAAAATTAAGTAAGCAATCTTTGAATAATTTAAGGCTTTTAGAAGATCTTATTTTAGAGGTTATTTAAATAATAACTTAAAAAACAGAGGAAAAATTAAAGACTTCCCTTCTTTTTTATCTAATATGGAGGCACAAGTAACTTCTAGTGAGAAAAAAAATAGAAGCGAGTATTAGAATCACATTATCAAAGCCAAAATTTAGTAGCAAAGACAAGAATGAGACATTTACATTTATTATTTATACATTTAGTGTTTGCTTGTGATTAAAAAAAAAAACACAAAAGGGCAAAATACATAGTTCATAATGTGCTTATTTCTTCAAAAACCCAGAAACTTTCAGTGTTAAATGTTTCTTATGGTAACCTTTACTAATTTTATGAGTATATACATAAAAAATATATTTAATACAAGTGTGTTGTTTATACACCGAATATTGTAAAATAGCTTGCCTTATCGCTATACAATATACCTTTAAATAGTTTTACAATCTCTACTTATATTTTTATCCTAATTTGAAAAAAAAAAAATTTCCCTATTGAGAGAGATCTAGGTAGTTTCCAGTACTTTTACTATTGAAGGCATGGTGAGAATGAACATACTAGTATAATACCAAAGGGCTTTTTACATGTGTAGTAACCGAGTCAAAGGGAATATATATTTAAGTTCTGTCATAAATTTGCATTTGAGAATTAACTGAGGGACTTATATATTTATTATCTAATATATTTTATTGTTAGAAAAATAATTGAAGCCCATCTTATACTTAAAAATGCCAAACAAGACTAAAAATGTATTCTGGAAAAAAAAAAAAAAAGTCTCCTTAGTACTCCTGTCTACCAGTTCCTCTCTTTCTCTTATTTTTTATTTTTTTTATTTTTTTAATTTTTATTTTAAAGAGAAAGAGAGAGAGAGCGTGAGTGGTGGGGAGGGGCAGAGGGAATAGGAGAGAAAGAATCCCAAGCAGTCTCCACTAGCGTTGGAGCCTGACTTGGCGCTCCCGTCTCACAACTCTGAAATCATGACCTGAGCCAAAATCAAGAGTCAGTTGCTTAACTGACCGAGCCACCCAGACACCCTTCCTCTCTTTCAATAGAAATAAAATTTAACAATAATTTGTACATTCCACCAAATTAATTTACTGTACAAAAATTGTGGATTAATTATGGTCAAATTTACATATTTATAATGTCTTGACTTCTTATTTATTATTAAGACTTTTTCCTCTGACAGGAACTCTTTGTTGTTGCTTTTGTTTTGTTCTGTGATGCTTATAAACAGAATAATTTACTTCACTGTATTTTAAAATTGATCACACTGGTTAAATTAATGCTACTGTTACTAATTTTATTTTATTTATTTATTTTTGCTACTGTTACTAATTTTAAATTTTAAATTTTATACTTACTTAGTTTATTTTTCCTCTTGCATTGTTCATGTATGCAGGCATATGTATTGTTTACCACAAAAGGATAACTTTGTATTTTCCCTTTCTTGTATAATGAACAATTTTGTACTTTAATTGATTGCATTGGCTATTAGTTTCAAAATAATTTAATACAATACAATACAATACAATAATGAATATATTGTATTTTTCTTGATTTTATAGAACTCTTTAATCTTTTATAAGAGTTAATGATGCTAGTGTTTTTTTCCTTTAAATAAGTATTTCCTGTTACCTTAATAAAATTCTTTAACTTTATCAAGAATAGATATTGAAAATATATACTTGGAAATGATAAATTTTCCTCTAACATTAATATGGTGAAAATATTAATCTTTTCCTATTTTGTTTGCATGCCTAAAATTATGCCTACATGTTAACAATGTATTGCCTTTAATGTATTAATGATTTACATTTATTCATATGTTTTTGATTAATATTCATAATGAAATTGGTTTCTTTCATCATAACCCTCCTTCCTTCCATCCTCCCTCAATTCTGTCTTATCTTTCTTCTTAATTTTTTTTGCAATATCAGTCAAGTTTTAAAAGTAAAACCTTTTGGGGCGCCTGGCTGGCTCAGTCAAAAGAGTGTGTGACTCCTGATCTCGGGGTTGTGAGTTTGATTCCCATGTTAGGTGTAGAGATTGCTTAAATTAAAAAAAAAAAAAAAAAGTAAACTGTTAAGCTAAGGGGTTAACAAAGATAAGAGGCCACAGTAAAATATCCACGTTTATGTTATGAGACTAGGGACTAGCAGGAAGAGTGAACCAGAAATACACCAGCTCTCCCTGAAAGCTACACCCAAACGACATAATACCTATTTGATAAAGGTGATCTTATTCTACTGGTTAGGTGAGGATAGTATCTTAAATACAATAATATTATCCTTAATCTCTCTTTATAGTTAGTGTCGTGCATACAATTAAAATCAAATATGAGAATAACAGATAGGACCAAATGATTAAAAACCAAAGGTAAAAAAAGGGAGAGAATGCAAAAAACGAGAGAGAGAGAGAGTAGAATCAGACCCAGAGATGATCCATATCATAGATTGATCAGGCACGAGTTTTAAAATAGTATTAATATCTTTCAAAATATATGAAAAAAATGAAGGAATTCACCAGAGTCTTGAACTTATTAAAAAAATCAAACAAATCCTAGATGTGGAAAAATACCCAGACATAAAGTTCAAAATATAGGCTTCATGGCCTATTACACACAACACGAGAAAGGACTAGTTAACTCAAAACTGTAAGTCAGTAGAAAATGTTGACTGAAGAATTGAGAAAATGAGAATGAAGAAATCTTAAGGAGGAGTCACAGAATATGTGTGCAAATTTTACTGCATGTAATTGGAGTCAGAGAAGAGGAGGAATAAAAGAACAGGTCAAAGCAGTATATTTGAAATGACACTGGCCAGGAAGTTTCTAAAATTGATCTAAGATATTAAGCTGTGTGGTTTGAAGATGCTTGGCAAACACTTCCTGCATAAACAAAGAGAAAACTGAACCTAATTGCCTCATAGTAAAATTATGGTTAGCCAAAGACTAAGAAACGATAACTTTTTTAAAAAAAGATTTTATTTATTTTTTTATTTGAGAGAGAGCGCGCGCACCAGCACACAAGCAGGGGAAGGGGTAAAGGCAGAGAGACAAGCAGACTCCCCGTGAGGGTGGAGCCTGATGCGGGCCTCAGTCCTGGGAACCTGGGATCATGATCTGAGCTGAAAGCAGACGCTTAAGTGACTGAGCCACCCAGGTGCCCCAGTAACAATAACTTTTAAAAGAAACCAGAAAAAAAAAGGACAGATTAACTCCAAAGGAGACATAATGTCTTACAGTTAACTTTTCAACAAAATTAATGGATGCTCACTTTTGCCACTTCTTTTCTGTGTAGTACTGGAAATTCTAGCTCTAGCAGTTAGATTTAAAAAAAAAAAAAAAGGAATTCAAGTTGGAAAGGAGGTCAAATCATCTCTATTCAGAGATGACATAATCTTATGTGTGGAAAACCCTAAAGACTCCACAAAAAAATTGTTAGAACTAATAAACAAATTCAGCAAAGTACTGGGATATAAATTCAATGCACTAGATCAGTCGCATTTTTATACACTAGAATGAACGATATGCAAAGGAAATAGCATCAAAAAAATAAATTAGGAACTAACAACTAAGGAAGCAGAAAACTTGTACGATCAAAACTACAAAATATTGCTGAAATTAAAGAAGACATAAATAAATGAAAACACATCCCATGTTCATGAGTGGGAAGACAATATGTTAAGATGGCAATACTAGCCAAAGCTATCTACAGGTTCACTGCAATCCCTATCCAAAGATCAATATTTTTTGTAGTGACATCTATGATCGACATAGCCATTGTCAAATTTTTTTTAAGTTTATTTATTTAAGTAATCTCTACATTCAACATGGAGCTTGAGCCCACAACACCCAAATCAAGAGCAGCACGCTCCACTGACTGAGCCGGCCAGGCGCCCCACTGTCAAATTTTGACTGTAAATTTTCTCTCGCTTAAAAATGATTTAAAATTGGATGGGGCTCCTGGGTGGTTCAGTCAGTTAAACGTCTGCCTTCAGCACAGATCATGATCCCAGAGTCCTGGGATGGAGTCCTGTATCGGGCTCCCTGCTCCGTGGGCAGCCTGCTTCTCCCTCTGATGCTGTCTCTCATGAATAAATAAATAAAATCTTTAAATAAATGATTTGAAAAAGGATTCTACCTTTTCTATCCTCTAAAGATATTTCTGTAAGGTTGATTTATCTCTTTGCTTACATATTTGGCACAATGTGTTACTGAAGAGTTTTGTTTGTCTAGTGGTTTTTAATTTTGAATCAAATTACTTTATACCTTATTGGTATAGAACCATCTGTGCTTTCTATTTGTGGTTTCTTTTTCTTTTATTTCTTTTATTTTTTGTATGACATTGTTTTAAGTAATTTTTCCTTTTCATTCACATTTTCAAATGTATTTGTTTAACACATTCATTGATATTAACTTTTGTAAGATATGGTGTGATGACTCTTTTTAATTCCTAATAATGGAAATCTGTTATTCTTTTTGGAGCACATTTACTTATGAATTTAATTAGTCTTTATCAAATTGTTGATATACAATAAATCAATACATTCGATATTGGTTGATTTTCTTTATTGTATATTTGTCTTGTTTCCTTGATATTGGCTTTTACATCTAATATTTCTAACCCGATTGCCTTTTAACTTTTTTAATTAAAATTTTATTTATTTATTTATTTTATATTATGTTATGTTAATCACCATACATTACATTGTTAGTTTTTTTTAAATAAGAGTATTTATTATCACAGTACTATTTATAGTAGTAAAAAACTGCAGCCATTAAAAATTGCTATTTCAGAATATTTGCTGACATAAGAACACATTTACATTTTTTAAAACTTTCAGAAATTATGAAATATTTTATATAGAAAATTACAGCAAATATAACAAATATCTATATCCACTCCAGTCATGTTTAACAAAATTGACGTTTTGCCATATTTAAGAATTTTTTTATTATTTTATTTTTTATTGTTATGTTAATCACCATACATTACATCATTAGTTTTTGATGTAGTGTTCCATGATTCATTGTTTGTGTATAACACCCAGTGCTCCATGCAGAACGTGCCCTCTTTAATACCCATCACCAGGCTAACCATCTCCCCACCCCCCTCCCCTCTAGAACCCTCAGTTTGTTTCTCAGAGTCCATAGTCTCTCATGGTTCGTCTTCTGCTCTGATTTCCTCCCCTTCATTTTTCCCTTCCTGCTATCTTCTTCTTCTTCTTTTTTTTTTAACATATAAGGTATTATTTGTTTCAGAGGTACAGGTCAGTGATTCAACAGTCTTACACAATTCACAGTGCTCACCATAGCACATACCCTCCCCAATGTCTATCACCCAGCCACCCCATGCCTCCCAACCCCCACCACTCCAGCAAACCTCAGTTTGTTTTCTGAGATTAAGAATTCCTCATATCAGTGAGGTCATATGATACATGTCTTTCTCTGATTGACTTATTTCGCTCAGCATAATACCCTCCAGTTCTATCCATGTCCTTGCAAATGCCAAGATTTCATTCCTTTTGATGGCTGCATAATATTCCATTGTATATTTTTACCACATCTTCTTTATCCATTCATCTGTCGATGGGCATCTTGGCTCTTTCCATAGTTTGGCTATTGTGGACATTGCTGCTATAAACATTGGGGTGCAAGTACCCCTTCAGATCCCTACATTTGTATCTTTGGGGTAAATACCCAGCAATGAAACTGCTGGGTTGTATGGTAGCTCTATTTTCAACTTTTTGATGAACCTCCACACTTTTCCAAGGTGGCTGCACCAGCCTGCATTCCCACCAGTAGTGTATGAGGGTTCGCCTTTCTCCACATCCCTGCCAACATCTGTCATTTCTTCACTTGTTAATTTTAGCCATTCTGACTGGTGTGAGGCGGTATTTCACTGAGGTTTTGATTTGGATTTCCCTGATGCCGAGCAATGTTGAGAACTTCTTCATGTGTCTGTTGGCCATTTGGATGTCTTCTTTGGAAAAAATGTCTTCATGTCTTCTGCCCATTTCTTCACTGGATCGTTTGTTCTTTGGGTGTTGAGTTTGATTAGTTCTCCATAGATTTTGGATACTAACCCCTTATCGGATATGTCATTTGCAAATATCTTCTCCCATTCTGTTGGTTGTCTTTTGGTTTTGTTGACTGTTTCTTTTGCTTTGCAAAAGCTTTTTATCTTGATGAAGTCCCAATAGTTCATTTTTGCCCTTGCTTCCCTTGCCTTTGGTGATGTTCCTAGGAAGAAGTTGCTGCGGCTGAGGTCGAAGAGGTTGCTGCCTGTGTTCTCCTTTAGGATTTTGATGGACTCCTGTCTCACATTGAGGTCTTTCAACCATTTTGAGTCTACTTTTGTGTGTTGTGTAAGGAAATGGTCCAGTTTCATTCTTGTGCATGGGGCTATCCAATTTTCCCAACACCATTTGTTGAAGAGACTGTCTTTGTTCCATTGGACATTCTTTCCTGCTTTGTCAAAGATGAGTTGACCATAGAGTTGAGGGTCCATTTCTGGGCTCTCTATTCTGTTCCATTGATGTATGTGTCTGTTTTTGTGCCAGTACCATGCTGTCTTGATGATGACAGCTTTGTAATAGAGCTTGAAGTCCGGAATTGTGATGCCACCAGCTTTGCTTTTCTTTTTCAACATTCCTCTGGCTATTCGGGGTCTTTTCTGGTTCCATGCAAATTTTAGGATTATTTGTTCCATTTCTTTGAAAAAAGTGGATGGTATTTTGATAGGGATTGCATTAAATATGCAGATTGCTCTAGGTAGCATAGACTTTTTCACAATATTTATTCTTCCAATCCATGAGCATGGAACCTTTTTCCATTTTTTTGTGTCTTCCTCAACTTCTTTCATGAGTATTCTATAGTTTTTTGAGTACAAATCCTTTGTCTCTTTGGTTAGATTTATTCCTAGGTATCTTATGGTTTTGGGTGCAATTGTAAATGGAATCGACTCCTTAATTTCTCTTTCTTCTGTCTTATTGTTGGTGTATAGATATGCAACTGATTTCTGTGCATTGATTTTATATCCAGCCACTTTACTGAATTCCTGTATGTGTTCTAGCAGTTTTGGGGTGGAGTCTTTGGGTTTTCCACATAAAGTATCATATCATCTGCAAAAAGTGAGAGTTTCACTTCTTCTTTGCCGATTCGGATGCCTTTTCTTTTTGTTGTCTGATGGCTGAGGCTAGGACTTCTAGTATTATGTTGAATAGCAGTGGTGAGAGTGGACATCCCTGCCATGTTCCTGACCTTAGGGAAAAGCTCTCAGTTTTTCCCCATTGAAAATGATATTCACTGTGGTTTTTTCATAGATGGCTTTTATGATATTGAGGTATGTAACCTCTATCCCTACACTGTGAAGAGTTTTAATCAAGAAAGGATGCTGTACTTTATCAAATGTTTTTTCTGCATCTATTGAGAGGATCATATGGTGCTTGTTCTTTCTTTTATTAATGTATTGTATCACATTGATTGATTTGTGGTTGTTGAACCAACCTTGCAGCCCAGGAATCAATCCCACTTGGTCATGATGAATAATCCTTTTAATGTACTGTTGGATCCTATTGACTGGTAATTTGGTGAGAATCTTTGCATCCATGTTGTCAGGGATATTGGTCTGTAATTCTCCTTTGTGATGGGGTCCTTGTCTGGTTTTGGGATCAAGGTATTGCTGGCCTCATAAAATGAGTTTGGAAGTTTTCCTTCTATTTCTATTTTTTAGAACAGTTTTAGAAGAATAGGTATTAATTCTTCTTTAAATGTTTGGTAGAATTCCCCTGGGAAGCCATCTGGCCCTGGGCTCTTGTTTGTTGGGAGATTTTTGATGACTGCTTCAATTTCCTTAGTGGTTATGGGTCTGTTCAGGTTTTCTATTTCTTCCAGGTTCAGTTTTGGTAGTTTATGCATCTCTAGGAATGCATCCATTTCTTCCAGATTGTCTAATTTGCTGGCATAGAGTTGCTCATAATATATTCTTATAATTGTATTTCTTTGGTGTTGGTTGTGATCTCTCCTCTTTCATTCATGATTTTATTTCTTTGGGTCCTTTCTCTTTTCTTTTTGAAAAGTCTGGCCAGGGGTTTATCAATCTTATTAATTCTTTCAAAGAACCAGCTCCTAGTTTCGTTGATCTGTTCTACTGTTCTTTTGGTTTCTATTTCATTGATTTCTGCTCTGATCTTTATGATTTCTATTCTCCTGCTGGGTTTAGGCTTTATTTGCTGTTCTTTCTCCAGCTCCTTCAGGTGTAGGGTTAGGCTGTGTTTTTGAGACCTTTCTTGTTTCTTGAGAAAGGCTTGTATTGCTATATACTTTCCTCTTAGGACTGCCTTTGCTGCATCCCCAAGATTTTGAACAGTTGTGTTTTCATTTTCATTTGTTTCCATGAATTTTTTTAATTCTTCTTTGATTTCCTGGTTGACCCATTCATTCTTCAGTAGGATGCTCTTTAGCCTCCATGTATTTGAGTTCTTTCTGACTTTCCTCTTGTGATTGAGTTCTAGTTTCAAAGTATTGTGGTCTGAAAAAAGGCAGGGAATGATCCCAATCTTTTGGTACTGGTTGAGACCTGATTTGTGACCTAGGATGTGATCAATTCTGGAGAATGTTCCATGGGCACTAGAGAAGAATGTGTATTCCGTTGCTTTGGGATGGAATGTTCTGAAAATATCTGTGAAGCCCATTTGGTCCAGTGTGTCATTTAAAGTCTATTTCCTTGTTGATCTTTTGCTTAGATGATCTGTCCATTTCAGTGGGGGGTTAAAGTCCGCCACTATTATTGTATTGTTGTCGATATGTTTCTTTGCTTTTGTTATTAATTGGCTTTATAAGTGGCTGCTCCCAGGTTAGGGGCACAGATATTTACAATTGTTAGATCTTCTTGTTGGATAGACCCTTTAAGTAGGATATAGTGTCCTTCCTCATCTCTTATTATAGTCTTTGGTTTAAAATCTAATTTGTCTGATATAAGGATTGCCACCCCAGCTTTCTTTTGGTGTCCATTAGCATGGTAAATGGTTTTCCACCCCCTCACTTTCAATCTGGGGGTGTCTTTGGGTCTAAAATGAGTCTCTTGCAGACAGCATATTGATGGGTCTTGTTTTTTTATCCAATCTGATAGCCTGTGTCTTTTGATTGGGGCATTTAGCCCATTTACATTCAGGGTAACTATTGAAAGATAGATATTTAGTGCCATTGTATTGCCTGTAAGGTGACTGTTACCATATATTGTCTGTGTTCCTTTCTGGTCTATGTTGCTTTTAGGCTCTCTCTTTGCTTAGAGGACCCCTTTCAAGATTTCTTGTAGGGCTGGTTTTGTGTTTGCAAATTCCTTTAGCCTTTGTGTGTCCTGGAAGCTTTTTATCTCTCCTTCAATTTTCAATGACAGCCTAGCTGGATATAGTATTCTTGGCTGCATATTTTTCTCATTTAGTGCTCTGAATATATCCTGCCAGTCCTTTCTGGCCTGCCAGGTCTCTGTGGATAGGTCTGTTGCCAATCTAATGTTTCTACCATTGTAGGTTACAGATCTCTTCTCCTGAGGTGCTTTCAGGATTTTCTTTTTGTCTCTGAGACTCGTAAGTTTTACTATTAGATGTCGGGGTGTTGACTTATTTTTATTGATTTTGAGGGGGGTTCTCTGTGCTTCCTGGATTTTGATGCCTGTTTCCTTCCCCAAATTAGGGAAGTTCTCTGCTATAATGTGCTCCAATATACCTTCTGCCCCTCTCTCTTTCTTCTTCTTCTGGGATCCCAATTATTCTAATATTGTTTCATCTTATGGTATCACTTATCTCTTGAAGTTTGCCCTCATGATCCAGTAGTTGTTTATCTCTCTTTAACTCAGTTTCTTTATTTTCCATCATTTGGTCTTCTATATCACTGATTCTCTCTTCTGCCTCATTTATCCTAGCAGTTAGAGCCTCCATTTTTTATTACACCTCATTAATAGCCTTTTTTATTTGACTTGCTTAGATTTTAGTCTTTTATTTCTCCAGAAAGGGTTTCTCTAATATCTTCCATGCTTTTTTCAAGCCCAGCTACTATCTTTAAAATGGTCATTCTGAACTCTAGTTCCCACATCTTACTAATGTCTGTATTGATTAGGTTCCTGGCAGTTGGTGCTGCCTCTTGTTCTTTTTTTTGAGGTGATTTTTTCCATCTTGTCATATTGTCCAGAGGAGAACAGATGAATGAGAGAACAAAATGCTAAGAAGGTAACAACATCCCCAGCAAATATACACTAAACAAATCAGAAGAGACCTGAAACTGGGGGAAAAGAAAGGGAAAGAAAGAAAAAAGAAAAAAACAAAGAAAAAGAAAAAGATAAAAACAAACAAACAACAAGTAAAAAAACAGAATATGATCAAATATGATCAGGCTGGTGCATAGATCAGTGGCACACACTAAATTTTGGGTGTATTTTGGTCTGTTAGAAAAAAGTGCCTCCCAAAATTTTAAAGAAAGAAAAACATATATATACAAAAATAAGGGTTAATATGATGAAGGGATGGAATATGACTGTAAAGATGAAAATTATAAAAGATTTTATAAAAGGAATTGATAAGATAAGAAGTTGGTTGAAAAAAGAGAGGATTTAAAAAAAAAGGGGGGGAGAGAATGTGATCAGGCAGGAGACCAGAACAAAGCCATACACTAGAGATTTAGGGTATATTTTGGTCTGTTAGAAGAACCTGTATCCCGAAATTTTAAAGAGAGAACAACTTAAATATATATATATATGTGTGTGTATATATATATATATACCAAAAATAAGGTTAACTACCATGAAGGGATAGACTATGACTCTAAAAATGAAAAATAAAAAAGACTTTTAAAAAAGGGATTGATAAGATGTTGGTTGAAAAGGGAAAAAGAAAAATTGAAAAAAAAAGAAAAAGAAACAAAAAGAAAGTTAAAAAAAATTAAATTTGAAAGACTAAAGAATCATGGTAAAAAAGCCATGAATTCTATGTGCAGTAGTCCCCTAGCGCTGGAGTTCTGCCGTTCTCATTGATCGGTAAACTTGGTCTTGGCTGGCTGTTCTTGCTGATCTTCTGGGGGAGGGGCCTGTTGCCGTGGTTCCCAAATGTCTTTGCTGGAGGCGGAATTGCTCTGCCCTTGCCCGACTGGGCTAAGTAATCTGCTCGGGTTTGCTCTCGGGAGCTTCTGTTCCCTGCAAGCTTTCCCTACAGCTTTGGAGGAGGAGAGTGAAAATGGCGGCCTCCCAATCTCCACCCAGAGGAGCTGAGAACTCGGAGCCCCACTCCTTAGTGAGCCCTCAGAGAAAAGCCGTCAGTCACTCCCGCCTCCCCGGTCTCTGGCCGCACTCCGTGCTCACCCGGCCTGTGACCGCGCGTTTCTATCTCTGGCACCCGACCCCGGGTGGAGTCTCCAAACCCAGCAGATCCCTGCGGTGAGCTCCCGCGCCGCTCCTCCCAGGGAAGGAAGGGGAGTCTCCCCGGATCTGCCGCTTGTTGGGTCCCTGCTGGAGGAGAAGGGGCCCGACTGTGCCGCGGATCACGGTTTATGGCAACCCCGAGCTGAGAGCCCGCGCCTGGGCTCCGCCTCTGCAGCCGGCTTCCCGCTCTGATACCTGGGAGGCCTGCTGCACTCAGGCACCCCCGGTCTTTCTGTGACCCCGAGGGTCCTGAGACCACACTGTCCCGGAGGGTTCCACCCCCCACTTAGCCACCGGAGCAACGTTCCTCAGCAGAGCCGACTTCTAAAAGTTCTGATTTTGTGCTCTGCAGCTCTGTCACTTGCCAGAATCGGCCGACGGAGGCCCCCTTCCCCGCCGTCTATCCTTCCGAATATCGCCTCGGATTCACTTCTCCACACTTCCTACCTTCCAGAAAGTGGTCGCTTTTCTGTTCAGAGAGTTGCTGCTATTCTTTTCTTCGATCTCCTGTTGAGTTTGTAGGTGTTCAGAATGGTTTGATCCCTATCCAGCTGAATTCCTGAGAGGAGATGAAATCCAGGTCTCCTACTCCTCCGCCATCTTGCTCCACCCCCCTCTTTTACATTTATTCTTATTATTTAATTGGTACTAAATTAATTCTTCTTATTATAAAGAATATAATCATATAAGATTTTATTTGTGTACTTTCCTGTACACTAGACAATTGCCACTTCCCTGAATTATAGATTCACCCATTCCATTATGTCATTGTTACCAATAATTAAGTTCCCTGCTATTTAAATAGCACACATTAAATTGTTTTAATTATTGTATTATTTTGTTTTTTCCAGTGTGCATCCTCAACCTTGCTTTTCCTCACTGTGTGCCTGATTTCTTTTGATCTCCTTTTATTAACTTATTGGGTTTTCTAGTGTTTGCAAACTAAAATCAAGAGTCAATGCTTAACCAACTAAGCCACCCAGGTGCCCCTCTGCAGTGGCTTCTTGATCATGAAATTTTCTTAATTACAGATAAGGCAATGATTCCTTAATACCCTGGTTCTGCCATGTGACTCTCAAGTCATTCCTGATATCCTGAGCTGTTTCTTCAGCTTTCCAAGAGATTCTTTAAGACATTCACCCCCCCTAAATAAATCTCTCTCCTTAAACAAGTTATTTCTTTAATTTTTACCTAAAACAAACCCTTACAGATTCACCATCTCACAGGGTATAAAGTGACACTTAATTCGAAGAAAGACTGTGAACTAAATTTTATATTTATGGCAAAACATTAATATCAGCAAATCAGAAACATTTACTTGACATATAGGAACACATCACATTTCACTGTCTTTGTAAAGTGTCAGATACTGGAGTTATGTCATATCCAGCAAGATGTGGTTATCATAAGAGACCTAAAGTATCTTTTACCATTTGACCATGGTGTCACATGAGTCATGATGTCCTTAACTTGTGAATATACACTTACGTATGGTGCCAATTCTTTGCTTAATCAAAAACACAACCTGTGAAGTCTTTTTCTTTAATTAAGATCATATTTTAGAGCAATTTAAGATTTACTGCAAAATTGAAGGGAGCATACAGAGATTTCCCACAGGCTCCCTGTCCCCACACATGCACAGTCTCCCCATTATCAACATCCTCCACCAAAGTGGTATATTTGTTACAACTGATGAAGCTACATTGACACATCATCATCACCCAAAGTTCATGGTTTGCATTACGGTTTATCTTGGTGTTGTGCATTCTCTGGGTTTAGGCAGATGTATAGTGACATGTATCCATTATTTTGGTGTTTCTAAAAAAATAGGCAAACACTAAAAACTGTCTAAACAGAAACATTTTAAAGCGAGGAATTAGAGAGACTAAATCTTTTGGGTCTGTTTTATTGTTGTAATCATTTAAATCAGGTTCCATACTTATATATTTCTAATGAAAATATAAGTAAAACAATTTACTTATTAATTATTTTTTTTTTCTTATTAGGCAAGAAGATAGAAAACAAGCAACCAAATACCTGCCTTGGGAAACTCACCAGAAAGAAAAAGAAAATGAAAGAAAAATTATTCTGTGGTAAGTTTTTACTCTGTCAACATCTCTGATGGTCAAAGCCAATAATTAATTTTACAATATTTCTCTAATAGATATTCCTGTGTCCTTATTGATTATAGGTATTTTTGTCAGCTCAGTCAGTGACCTTGCCCTGTTTTCTTTACATCTCTACTACAACTGAGAAACCTCAACTTTGGATCATTTTACCTAATTGCACAAACAACTGCAGTAACAGGGAAAAATCATAAAATTTCTCCAGCAGTTTCTTGAATTTCAACATAGGTTGGCCCCTTAGAACCTCTTGAGATCCTTTTAGGTGAGGCTACTGCATTTCATTTTTTCATTATACAAACATGGGCTTTTAGTTCCCTAGATTGGAATATTAGCTTAAGGATATTCCATGTGAACCTTCCAAAGCTGCTAAACTGAATCTCTTACAGATTCAAAATATAGGACTGTAAGTTTCACACATGATTTGATTTGATTTGATTAAAAAAATTTTACCTACAATCTGTCAAACCAAAATAACAGTACATGAAGATCTCTTGGTCTCAGCTCTCCTGCAACAGAGAACCTCAGATAACTTGTGGCACAAATTTCTGCCTGAACTCTTGTGGATTTTCACATCCCCATTTACAACCTCCTGCTCAGCTCATCACTGGCTGTCCCAACACTTCATTATAAGTCTCCAAGTCATCTATGATGGTGTCAAAACAACATAGAATATATTTTATATTCAAAATATTCAGAAGAATGTTGGGCAATTTGGGGTCATAGACATTCTTACAAAACTGACATATTGAAATGGGAGCTCTCCAGGCTTTAGTAAATTGCTAATGGTAACAACTACTGAAGAAGGTCTGCCAAGGATAACACTCACATGGATTCAGAGTATATTGGTGTCAACACCCCAGGTTAAAGAAATCAGGAGGGAAGAGCCTGTCTCTTGTCAGTGCTCTGGCTTCCTCTTTATGTAGTGTGGAAATGGCCCTTAGAGTCACAGAAGTAAAGCACATTTTCACCGGATACAGCCTGCTTGAGGGAGTTACAGGGATGGCAGTGTGCCAGGTAGTTCTATAGTAACTTGAGCTTTTGAAGACCTTCTCTCCAGCTGAGAGGTGAAATAGTTGTTAAACAGGAAATTGAAGGATTTTTTATAAATGCTTTTCTTAATATCTATCATTACTGTTATCAAAAGACACATCAGCAGCATGTCACCTGCTCAATGTGCAAAATAAGGACACATCTAGGAAGTGGTTAAAGATCTAGCATAAGGAATACTTCAACAAGCATGCTAGTCTAATTTTATTTTATAGTATAAGTCTATAAAATTTTATAGTAATTTTATTTATAGTGTAATTTTATTTATAGTGTAAGTCCATAGGTAAATTATTTTTTACTCCAGTAATTTTATATTTAGTGTAAGTCTATAGGTAAATTATAAATTCCCCAAACATTGATGATGTACTCTTCTATAACGGACAGTTCAGATTCATAATCCTCAGATCAGAGCTCAAGCTAGACTTGATGAAGGAACATGTTTATTTTAAATTTCAAATCCTTCATGGAATAGGAAATTAGTTCTTAGTAATTGCAATAGACTAATTACTAGTAGTAATACAAAATTACCGGTTTAGGTTTATTCAGTAGTTAGTAAATTCCAAATTACTAATTAGTAAGATACATTATAAATGAATTGCTAGAAAAATAAATGTAAAATAATATATAAAATAAAGTCCCCAACTGTTATTAAATTAACAGATACAAATCACTTGGTCAAATTGCTATAAAAGTTTCTAAATCTTTACTCTCAACTTCTGAATTCATCTCTTTGTGGACCAGGCTACTTAATTCAGTGGCATGCAAGTGTTCAGGGTGACTTAAAAAAAAAAAAATCTGTCAGGATAGTAGTATTGCTCCTTCTTTCATGCCTGATTTCAATTATTTGAGTCTTCTCTCTGTTGTCTCAGTCAGTCTGGCTATAGGATTGTCAATTTTTGGTGGCAGTATCTTTTAGAAGAGCCGGCTTTGGTTTTGTTGCTTTTCTCTGTTGTTTTCCTGTTCTCCATTTCCACCATAATCCTTATTATTTTATTCTTCTGCTTACTTTGAGTTTGTTTTGCTCGTCTTTTTCTGTTTTGGTAGAACCAATATGTCATTTGACTTTAATTTTTTCCGCAGACTTCAGTTTTAACTAGTGGAAATTATCCATTTTCCCCCACTTTTTCCCTGGACATTTGAAATATGGGTACAATCTCATAGTTTAATATAAGGATATACAATTTTTAGAACTGTTTATTAAAACAGTTAGTGGTTGATCTACCTTGCCACCCATGTCATACATATATCCATGGTCATGCTTCTAGGTTTTCTTTAAGCATTTTTTTTTTTTACCTATTTACATATCCCTGTGCCAATATCATATTTAAACTATTATAGTTTTAAAATATATCTTGATTACTGGTGAAGCAAGACTTTTGCCTTGTTCTTGGCAATTGTTTGCTTTTAGAATTATCTTGACAAATTGTACACAAAAATCTCCTGGGATTGTGATTCAAATTTTAATTTAATTTATATATACTTCTGTAGAGAATTTATATATGACATGTGTGTTCCATGAAATCCATGAAAATGTCATATCATTCAATTTATTTAATTTTGTTTACCAAGTTTTGATATTCAAAATTATATCCACAAATTTTCTATCTCCTTTGTTAGGTTGATTTCTAAGAAAATTCATATGGATTGCTGCTATTTTAAATGATAAATCTTTTAAAATTAATTTTCTAATTGTACATGGTTGGTATATAGGAATGCAATTAAATTTTGTGAATTAATATCATTTCCAGCCACTCTTCCAATCTTTCTTATTAAATATTCTATATGTGTATTCCTTTGTATTTTCTACAGACACAAAATATCTGCAAATATTGACAGTTTTGTTCCTTGCTTTGCAGTCTTTGTGTCTTTTTCCCCCCCTCTTCTTATTTCAGTTTAGAACTCCCAGTACAATGATGAGTAGAATTGGTTACCACACTTCTGTTTATGGCTTACATTTATGCATTCTTGGGCTTGTACAATGACCTCATAGCTGATCTACCTACATCCATGATGGGTGAAGTTGTCAGCATAATTGACCAATGTTGATCCACTAAATAGTACCATCCTTTGAGGAGTCTAATTAACCAACTCAGTGAAAGTTGATTTTATTGGACAATTTTAACTCTGGACAGGGAAGTAATTAATCTTTGAGATTTATATCCATACTTGGTGTGGATTTGCTTTTGCAGTGTCTCAGCCAGCACAGTTAGCCAAGTGTTGTATTTCTTATCATTGGATCCTACATAATGTCACTCTTACCAAGGGACTTGTAGGAATAGGCAAGTGACAATGAATACACATTGAATTCTCTGGTTTTACCTATAAAGCAGTCAATTGAATACAACATTAGAATGTTTAGTTAAGATATCAGCTTGGAGATGATGCCCTGAGGGTGTAGGATATTGTTCTTCAATGTGTGATATATACATTGAACCAATGACCAGTCACAAAATTTCATGCGTCCTAAATCCAAGGGGTGAAAGTAAAGATGGGCCCTTTTCACCAACACTCCCAGTGAAACATTTGGGGAATTTGTTCTTCGTAAATTTATAAGTTCTGCTATTTCTAAATGGGATGCTTTACCAATGGCTAGAGTAAGGGAATTGTTAAATCTAAAGCATACTACCTGTGTAGTTATTTTAGGCTATTCCTACCAGTAGAAGCAGGAGAAAAAGGATTTACTATACTTTACTTTCATAGGGTCTTTACCATACAGTGAAGGCAAAGAAGAGTGTTTCTACCAAAAACAGGAATTAACGACTACCATGGTCCTCCAAGGCAGAATAATCAGGGGTTTAGGCCACAAAGGAAGAAGATCTGGATACTCCATTTGATAAGCAACTTAACCCAGCAGATATGCCAAAGATGAGAGAAATGGAATAGATGGTAGAGGAGGGAAGTTATGAATATTACTTACATTCTCAAAATCACCTTCAATAGCAGGGACCTTAGCTTCCTCCACACATCCTACTACTGTGATTAAGTATTTTTAATTGTTACATGTTGCACTTTGGAACATCAATGAAAGGACAGAATGTTCTTAACACGAGGCATGAATATACAAAGTGATATGCAGTGGTAACAGACATTGTCAGTGCCCTGCTGTATCCCTTCCACATCCACCTTTAACCTGTCAAAGGCTGCTTACTGCAATCACATGTGGATTATTGCTGCAGAATTTTTATCTGGCTCCAGAGAGGCACTGGGAATCTGTACAGGTCAACCTGAAACCACCAGCAAATTAATGCTTTCGGAAGCAGTGCTACACCAAGAATAGACAGGGATTTGGTGGATGAATATATCTGTTTTCTCATACCTTGGTTGAGGCTACTGCAAGCCAAGCCATAGTATACACTGTGTCCAGGGTTGACCAGTTGGATTGAGCTCCAGTTGCCCAAATGTTGTGACTGTCTTAATAGCACAGCTTTCTCTGCTTCCCTTTCTTTCCCACCTCAATTCCCTTACCACATTACCAGTGTTTCCTGGGATGACCTGCTAGGGACATATGCTGTACTCTAACCCTTTACTTAAGGTCCGTCTCTAGATGATCCAAAACTAAGGAACATCTATCACAGATTCCTAGAAGTCTGTGATGTAAAATTGGAAAAAGAGTTTCTTGCTATTTTTCTTTTTTTTTTTCCCACATTCTATTCGTACTAGGAATGGTAGGGCAGAGCATTGCATACTGTTTTCATATTGCAGCTTTGCACACAAGTACCTTTGGGCAACCATGCAATTGATGGCTTTAGTGTAACTTATTTAAATACAAAATTCACCTTCTTGCAGACATCATAAAAGTCTGTCTCTAAAACTATGTTTTAAATTTTTCTTTTAAAGCTCATCATACTTTTTTATGATTTAAAATATTAAAAGCTAGCACCTCATAGCTATTTCAAGATTTGAGCTACCAAGGGTACATTTTTTTAATAGCCCTGGTATCTTTCTACTTCCCTCAGCAAGCTTTTTAAAAATTTGTAAATGGTCAAATTGTAGTGATTTCTTATAAACTCATAGGAAGTAATTTTGGGGGGTACCTTTGATAGTGACTGCCTACTGACAGTTTTCGATAGCATTGCTATGACATTTTTAAATTTGACTCCCTTGGAAAATTCTGCTTTAAGTGTTTTTCTTTAGTGTTATCTGCTTAAGATTGGTTTGCTATTTTCTTCAGTTTCCATCTTTAATTATTTTACTGTAAGACTTCAAAAAAGATAATAATAATAATAATAATAATAATAATAATAATAATAATGTAACCAGACTCGAAATTACCCTTTTTTTACCCAAAGATAAGAACTATTCTGATATCAAGCACCTTAGATTGATTTTTGCCTTTTTATTTATCTTTTAATTTAGAAAAATGAATTTAATGGTAGATATCATTTTGTGCTGATTTCTTTTGCTCAACGTGATGTTTATGAAATTTATCTTCATGTTCAGCAGTAGTTTTCTCATTTCAATTGCTCTATACTATTCTATCACCCACCTAAGATATTTATCCTTTCTATTTTGAGTAGATATTTAAGCTTTTCTAGATTGGGCTGATTACAAACAATGCTGCTATAATGGTCCTTGTACATGTATGTTGGACCAAATATGTGTGCATATTTGTTGGATGCATGGCTAAAAATAAAACTGTTAAGTATTTTGGTGTGCTTATAATCAAGTTAAATAGAAATGTAAAACATTTTCCCAATGTGCATTAATTTGTATTTCTACTCATATGAAAACTTTCCAATATCCGCTCCCCCAACATGTGACATTGTTAGTAGTTTTAAGATGTGCCTATCTTGGAGGTATGTAATAGAATCTATTTTTACTTAATTTGCATTTCTCTGCTCATGATTTTGAGCATACAGATATCATCTTTTATGAAGTGGCTGTTCAAGGTCTTTGCCCATTTTTATACTGAGTAGTCTGTCCTTTCCTCAGTGGCTTGTCAGCAAACTCAAGAGCCAAATCTGGCCAGCTGCCTGGTTCTTGTGTGTGTGTGTGTGTGTGTGTGTGTGTGTCCCGTGAGCTAAAAACGGTTCCTACATTTTTAAATAGTTAAGTGGCTTGTAAAAGTGCCTATATGATATCCGTGGATGCAACTTGGCCCCAAACCATATGACATTTGTTAATCTTGCCCTGTAAAAAAAGTTTGTTGATACTGAATCTGGAGCATGGTATTATCCTGAAGTGAAGTTTTATTTTTCTCCACCTGGTTATCCAATTGACCCAGCAATATTTATTAAAAGGACTGTCATTTCCTTACTGCTCTTCATGGTCATGTTGTCAAAAATAAAATCTAGTATCTGTATATGTGCAGCTGTGTTTTTGAATTCTCTATTAAGTTCTATAGTTCAATTTGTCTATATTTGTACCAATATCACACTGTACTAATTAATGCCATTATAATAAATCACAACATCTGGTAAAATAGGTCCTCAACTTTTAAAATTTTCTACAAAGTTGTTTAGGCTGAATTTGGTCCTTTGAATTTTAATAATAATTAGCTTATAAAGCTAATTATAAATTTTTGTAAATCCTGTTAGGATTTTGATTGAGATCATACTGAATCCATAGATCAATTTGAGGAAAATTGATATTTCTATAATATTGAAACATCAAAGTACATGATACATTGCTTTATTTATTTAGAATTACTTTAGTTTTTCTCACTAATTTTTAAATTATGTTTTTGTTATGTTTCTTCCCACATAGCTCATATTTGATGCCTCTCTAAATAATATTAAAGTTTTTTTATTTTGTAATTTTTCCTAATGGTAAACTTATTTTTAGGTATAGATATGGTTTCATGCTAAACCCATTTGTTATATTTAATATTTTATATGTAGATTTTAAGTTTTTCTACATATATGATTCCATTATCTGTGAAAGTGGACAATATTAATGCCTCCTTTTCATTCTTAATATTTTTCCTTTGTCTTCCATTACACTGGTGAGTACCTAAAGTAAAACATTGAATAGAAATGGTAGTGTCCTTTCTTATCTGAATATTAAACTCAGATGTTAAAGCTTTAAATTTTTCAGTATTAAATGTATCATGTACTTTATTTTTTGAAGATGACCTCTTAGTGAACTTAGGATATTTCCTTCATCAATTCTCATATGGTTTGAATTATCAGTAAAGGTGGGTTTAAATTTATACTCAAATTCATGGGATGCTACGGGTTGCACTCATCACCAAGTTTACATAGATGTAAGAAATAGTAAAGAGAGACAACAGAGATGCATAGTGATAACATAGCAGAGGATTCTTGATCCCCATGTGCAGCTTCCAATTTCCCAAATCTATATTGTGCTTAGGGATCACACTGTCAATATAGATGGCTCTGAGTGGATATCAACCACCTCAGCTCAGGAAAGGCCTCAGATCTGTGGTCTCTTCAGCTTTTATTCATTGCTAAATACAAAGCCCCACATCAGCATGTTACTTGTTTCTGTTTTTCTGGGTAGCTGCACCTTATCAATAAGACATCACTCAATGAGCAGTCTCTGTCAGCACATAGCAAATTCATCAGGACCCTCACTTAATTTTGATCCAACACATTTCTTAAGTTACCTTTGAAGAAGAAGTTCCCTAAAGCTAGAGGAAAGGCTGTGGAAAGGCCAATAACACGAATCCTTTCCCATATAGTCCTAATTTTCTAAAATTTTGAGCTGTCGCATTTCCAGACAACAATAATGAAGCAGCAGAAAGAGAAATTAAGAAAATAATCCCACTTATAGTTGCACCAAAACCAATAAGATACCTAGGAATAAACCTAACCAAGGAGGGGAAAGACCTGTATTCTGCAAACTATAAAACACTGATGAAAAATTGAAGATGGCACAAAAAAATGGAAAGACATTCCATGCTCAGGGATTGGAAACATAAATAATGTTAAAATGTCGATACCACCCAGAGCAATCTGCACATTTAATGCAATCCCTATCGAGATACCAACAGCATTTTTCACAGAGCTAGAATAATAATTCTTAATTTTGTATGGAACCACAAACAACTCCAAATAGCCAAAGCAGCCTTGAAAAAGAAAACCAAAGCTAGACACATCACAATTCAGACTTCAAGTTATATTACAAAGCTGTAGTGATCAAGACAGTATGCTACTAGCACAAAAATAGCCACATAGATCAATAGAACAGAATAGAAAACCCACAGAATAGAAATGAGCCCACAACTATATGCTCAGTTAATCTTTGACAAAACAGGAAAGAACATCCAATGGGAAAAAAGTGGTCTCTTCAACAAATGCTATTGGGAAAACTGGACAGCAACATGCAGAAGAATGAAACTGGAGGGACACCTGGGTGGCTCAGTTGGTTAAGCGTCCGCCTTCGGTTTTGGATTGTGATCCCAGGGTCCCGGGATGGAGTCTCACAACAGGCTCCTTACAGGGAGCCTGCTTCTCCCTCTGCCGTGCTGCTCCCCCTACTTCTGTGAGTGTGCGCACTCTCTTGCTCTCTGACAAATAAATAAATAAAACATTTAAAAAAAATAATGAAACTGGACCACTTTCTTATACTGTACACAAAAATAAATTTAAAATGGATCAAAGACTTAAATGTGAGACCTGAAACCATAAAAATCCTAGAAAAGAACACAGGCTGTAACTTCTTCGACAGCTTCCTACTAGATATGTTTCTTGAGGCAAGAGAAACAAAAGCAAAAATAAACTGTTGTGAATTCATCAAAATAAAAAGCTTCTGCACAGCAAAGGAAACAACTGACAAAACTAAAAGGCAGCCTATGGAATGGAAGAAGATATTTGCAAATGACATATCTGATAAAAGGTTAGCATCTAAAATATATAAAGAACTTATAAAACTCAATACTCCATAAATAAATAATACAATTAAAAATGGGCAGAAGATATGAACAGACATTTCTCCAAAGAAGACATACACATGGCCAACAGACATGTGAAAAGATGTTCAACATCATTGATCATCAGGGAACTACAAGTCAAAACTACAATGTGATACCACCTCACACCTCTCAGAATGGCTAAAATCAACAGGACAAGAAACAGCAAGTGCTAGTAAAGATGTGGAGAAAGGGAAACACTCTTGCACTGTTGGTAGGAATGCAAACTAGTGCAGCCACTGCGGTTATCAGTCTGGAGGTTCCTCAGAAAGTTAAGAATAAAAAAATTTTTTTAAAGATTTTATTTATTTGTTTGACAGAGAGAGACAGCGAGAGAGGGAACACAAGCAGGGGGAGTGGGAGAGGAGAAGCAGGCTTTCCGCTGAGCAGGGAGCATGATGCGGGGCTCGATCCCAGGACCCTGGGATCATGACTGAGCTACCCAAGTGCCTCCCCTAAAAAAATTTTTAAGTTGAAAATAGGACTACCCTAGGGGTGCCTGGGTGGCTCAGTCAGTTAAGCATTCAACTCTTGGTTTTGGCTCAGGTCATGAACTCATGGTTTTGAAACTGAGCCCCACATGGGGCTACCTGCTCAGCATGGAGTCTGCTCAAGATTCTCTCTCCCTCACTTCTTCCCCCCCACTCATGCTCTCTCTAAAATAAATAAATAAAATTGTTAAAAAAATAGAACTACCCTATAATCCAGCAATAGCACTACTAAGTACCCAAAGAATGCAAAAATACTAATTCAAAGGGATACATGCACCCCGATGTTTATAGCAGCATTATCAACAGTAGCCAAATTATGGAAGCAGCCCAAGTATCCCTCGACTGATAAATAGATAAAGAAGATATGGCGCATATATACATATATGTATATATGTATACATATGTATCACACACACATACGTGTACACACACACACACACACACACACACTCTCAATGGAATATTACTCAGCCATCAAAAAGAAATCTTGCGATTTGCAATGATGTGGTGGAGCTAGAGAGTATTATGCTAAGTGAAATAAATCAGAAAAAGACAAATACCATATGATTTCATTCTTATGTTGAATTTAAGAAACAAAACAAATGAACAATGGGGAAAAAAGAGAGAGAGAGACAAACCAAGAAAAAGACTCTTAACTCTAGAGAACAAACTGATGGTCACCAGAAGGGAGGTGGGTGAAGGGATGGCTCAAACAGGTGATGGGGGTTAAGGACTGCACTTGTGACGAACACCAAGTTTGTATGGAAGCATTGAATCACTATATTGTACAACTGAAACTAATATTACACTGTATATTAACTAACTGGAATTTATTATTTTTTATTTATTTATTTAAATATTTCATTTATTTATTTGACAGAGAGAGACACAGCAAGAGAGGGAACACAAGCAGGAGGAGTGGGAGAGGGAGAAGTAGGCTTCCTGCCGAGCAGGGAGCCCGATGCGGGGCTCGATCCCAGGACCCAGGGACCATGACCTGAGCCTAAGATGCTTAACCACTGAGCCACCCAGGTGCCCCAACTAACTGGAATTTAAATATAAACTTAAACATAAATAGAAGTTTTGAGCTTATATAGATATTTAACTTCATCAAATACTTTTTTTTTTTTTACATCTTACTGATATGATTAGAAAACTTTAAAAAAAGTATTTTCTCACTTTGGTGACTTACAGTGAAGAATCCTGGAATTCTAAATCTAGATTGGGTTTGTGAAATAAGTTCAAATTAGCTATTTTTTTTCATATGTTTCTGTCCTATGTTACCTGTCATTTTTTTAAGGACTTTTGCATTAGTGTTTTTGAATAAGATTAGCCTATATTTTTACCTTCTTGTTATCTCTTTGTCATATTTTGTTATCACAGCCTCATTCAATTGAATAGGAAATTGAGTTTACACAAAGAGTTGAAATTGTCAACATAGAATTATGTGAATTATAGATCTTATCCAACACCAAATTTTATTACCAATTAAAAAGATTTTGGCAAATGCCAAGCATGTATTAGGTATTCTTTTCCTGAAATTGTCCAAATCATTTGACATAGCTCCACGAAGTGCTCCTTTTCTTTTATACTAGGATGTGTTTTGATTATGAAATAACAGTCAAGTTTTGAAATACATGAGGAAACATTACTCATAAAAGGAAACCATTTTGGATTAAGAACACTTCCCATTTATGTTCATTAATTGTGTAAGTATCCCTCATTTTTCATCTGGTCACGCCACATAATTACAAAATATGTATAAGAAATATCTAGGATATTTAGAGCACTCTTAAAACAACAATAAAATAAAACAATACAAATAGGCAAAAGATATGAACAAACACTTCACAAAAGAAGATATGCAGGTTCCAAATGCATTTATGAAGAAATGTTCAGCCTTATTTATCATTAGGGAAATGCAAATAAGGACCCAAATGAGATTCTACTGCACACTTATTGGACGGGGAAGGAGTTAGTTACAATATCAAATGATTGTGAGGATAAGGCACAGCAGGAACTCCCATTCATTTTTTTGGTGAGAATGTGAAATGCCATTCTGGAAAGCACTTTGGCAGGTTTTTTGTTTGTTTGTTTGTTTTGTTTTTAATAATATTAAACACAGACTTTCAACTAAATCAACCAAAAACTTCCTAGTTATTAACCGAGTGAACATGCTCATATGAAAATCTGTGCATGAGTGTTTATAGCAGCTTTATTCATTATCAAGATCAAGAAACAACCAAGATATCCTTCACGGGATGGACAGATAAGTCAACTGTGGAACATCCATGCACTGAAATTCTACTCAGGAATTTTAAATGGAACAAGCTATGTTTTCACGTATCAACATTTATGAAACTTAAACACGTATTGATAAGGGAAACTCGGACACAGAGATCTGTATATTATATAATTCCATTTATAAAACACTCTGTAAAAGACAAAATGTGGAGATGGGAAACAGATCAGTGTTTGCCAGAATGTGAGATATGGTAGGGGCTTAGTATTAACGTGCCACTCAGTGGAATTATTAGTAATGTTTTTCTGTAAGAGATGAAGTTTGTGGATACCTGACTATGCATTTGTCAACCCCAAGGAACTCAACACCACAAAGGATTAATCTGGCTATATTCAAAATAACAAGAGAACAACAACAAAATCAGGATGTCAGAGGATCCCAGGGTGTAATACAGATGATGACAAATGACTCTAACTGTATTATAAATGTGTGACATAACCTCACTGAAGGAGTGGAAAAGAAGAACTAACAGAAGTAACTTTGGAAAATTTGTATCTTTGACTAGATACAATAATGCTGAATATAAAGATAGCTGTACTTTAACATTATACTCTAGATGGTAAATTTGTTTCTCACAGGGATATAAGTGAGCAACAGTTTAAACTACTTTACTAAATAGAGATTGTGTGTCTGCATTGGATAATATACATATTTTCTATCTTTCCTCTGAGAGTGCCTACAGGCTATGACATCTAAGTAGCAACAAGCATATCCAGGGTCCAGATCTTGATTTCTAAATACCATTCTTGAAAAAGAAACTAGGATTCCTTGCGGTAAATGGCTAATTGTAAGGCTGATGGCAAGAAAATACAAGATGAGCTTGGGGAATCTTACAGTGCTAGATATTAGGGAAGTACTCAAAAACAAAAAGATGTCAAAGGATACTGGAGGCAACCTATAAAGGTTTCTGATTACTTAAATTGGAAGAATGTGAATAACAAAATAAATAATGATAAAACTAGATTATAGCACAAATACAACAAATATGCATAAATTAATAATGATACAAATTAATGAATAAATAAAAAACCTGAGAAGAAAGGACAAATATTCCTTACAGATAAAATCCAAATAGTATGTATGATAATGTTACAGTGGAGAAGCCTGGCACAGCTAACACCTTCACCAAATCATCAGAGTTAACACTGCAGGTAATTAAACAACAGACTTGGGCCTTCTGATAGGGGGCATTGAGACACATTTAGCGTCTTCTCTGGTATGCCTACTGAGTGTGCATATCTGAATTTAATCATAAGGAAAAATCCGACAAATCCAGATTGAAGATAGTTTTAACTAACTAATACTGTTCAATAATTTCAATGCCATGAAACATAGCCTGGTGCTGTTCTGGTTTGAAGGAAACCAAAGAGACACGACAACCAAATGCAGTTGTGTGGTCTTGTAGTTTTCTTTTGCTGCAATAAACCTTCCTAGAAAAATGTGGAGATATTGGAATAAAGCTGATGAGATTAGGTGATATATATTAACAATATTCATTTCTAGAGTTTGATAACCGTAATTTCTTTACATAACAGAGTATCTTACTTTCTGTAAACACCCACTGAAGTTTTTTTTTTTTTTTAAGTTTTTTTTATTTATTTATTTGACAGAGAGAGAGACAAGGACAGAGGGAACACAAGCAGGGCGAGTGGGAGAGGTAGAGGCAGGCTTCCCGCGGAGCAGGGAGCCTGATGCGGGGCTCGATCCCAGGATCCTGGGATCATGACCTGAGCTGAAGGCAGATGCTTAACGACTGAGCCACCCAGGCGCCCCCCCCACTGAAGTATTTAAGCATATATAGGCATCACAATTTCTCCTTATTCTCCTGCAGTTTAGAAAAATTAATTTTACATGAGAAAAACAGAAAAAGACCTTTGTGGGGAGACTTTAAAATACAAAAGAAATTCATTTATTCTTTTTTGGCTCACCTAATTTTTAAATTCAATCAATATTGAATCTGTTTGGTAATTTTTTTTCTATAAACTTGTTCATTTCACCTAATTTTTGAGATTTACTTGGAAAAACTCTTTCCTATTATTATTTTAATTTTAGACATAGCTGTAATTATACAGCAACTTTTTATGCTCAAGTGTGTTATTAATTAGTTCATGTCCATATGTAATGCATTATATTTTTATTTGGGGATTAAGCTTTGTGCCTCAATTTGTAATCTCTTGCATTTGAAAAGCATACCTTGCTAGTCACTTCATCAGCCTCTCACACAGAAAAGCCTTTAATAAATTATGTTTGATGATTATGTCACTAAGGAGAATGGCTTTTTCTACTTTATGTGACTCAGGCTATTGATTGAGTGTGTACTTTTGAATATAAATTTCTCTGTCTAGTCAGCACAATTTCAGAAATTATCGATCATCAACTCAGAGGTGAATTTACAAAGCCCTTTGACATATTTCATAAGTACAGTCAAATTATTCACACAACATCATTTTTAATGTTATTTTTGAGCAGTGTAGTATTTGCAAGCATGTTAATTAAACAAAAGAAATCAAAATATCAATTATATGTGTATACTTTTTTTAATTGCTGATCATAAGCACTAGTTTATTTTTGGTCCAAATTGAAGTATGCTGAGCATCTTTAATTTTCCAAAAACATTTGAAGTCTTGGAGTTTATCTAGAAAATACTTGTAGCTTGATCATTTCTGGAACTTATAGTGTTACTCTACTCTGTATAGATTAAAATGTATCATAGATATTATATCCAATTCTACAATTGGATATTGTGTGTGTGTGTGTCTGCGTGTGTGTGTGTGTGTGTGTGTGTGTGTAATTGGATGCCTATATATTTTCTAGCTCTCTGCTGAGGATACCTACAGGTATTCTAAGTAGCAACAAGCATACCCAGAGTCCAGGTCTTGGTTTCTAAATGCTATTCTTGGAAAAACTAGGATTATAGGTCTGATGGCAAGAAAATACAAGATGAGTGGTTTCAGGCATCCACTGGGGGTCTTGGAACATGGGATATATCCTGCAGACAAAGGAGAACTAATGTAATTATGTCTTTTTTTTTAAACTATGAAAAACTATAGCATGGTTTAGAATAAAACCTATACAAATTATATTCAAAAAGATCCTCTTATCTTTCTTTTATCCTTCCTCCTATATATAAGCATTTTGAATTGTTTTAGGTTTCTCGTTTTTCCTTTCAGACAACATAAATTTATACACATATTTATGTAGAACTTATTTTCTATGCCAGAGTACATTATAGGCACTCTTCTGAGTATTATTTTGCTTTGGTTGATGACATATGGTGGAAATAATGTGTAGCAGTATTTATTTCTTTTGGTAACTGCATAACAATATATTACATGAATGTATTATGTCTATTCAACTGCTTCCCTATGGGCAAGTGGGTTATTTCAAGACTATTACCAGCAGTCTTTCAGAGAATATCTAGGTTCATTAATCATTAATCATTTCATATTTGTGCCAGAGTAATGTTGGAATAGATGGCTGGAAGTGGGATTTCTTGATCAAAGGATAAACTCTTAAATAATTCTGCTGAAAAATGCCAAGCTCTCTTCCAAAGAGGTTGTTACATTTTGCACTGGTTGTTACAAATGCATATGAATGCTGTTTATCCACAGCCTCATCCACTGTATATATTTTCAAAATTTCGTATTTTTAGATGAGGAATTGTAATTAATGGTAGTATTAATTGCCTTTGCCTTACTATGAATGAGGCTGAAGTTCTTCTTATATGTTTAAGCATCATTTGTGTTTCCTTTTCCTGTCTGTTCATATCTTTCTCTGAATTTCCTTTGGGTTGCTTCTCAATTTTTAGAAAATCTATTAGTCAGGGCACAGTCACTTTGGCTTATAATCCAGTACTATGTTATTTATTTTGGTGTTCAAATTGTTCCAACTTCCATCTTTGGAAGGTTTTTAGGTTGGTTTCTGTGTCCTTTTGATATATCCCATCATCTTGTTTTATGGGCACTTCCTTGTTTGTTGGCACAATAAGATGTTTCAGGCTCATCCTATATATTTCCTGCCCCAACCATGGAATCAAGAAATCCCATCTCAAGGATCACTGATTTCTTTTAATTGCAGGATGGTGATAGAAACCAAGATCTGGGAGCTGGGTGTGCTCATTGTTACTGTGGTACTGTTACTACTCTAGACCCTTTTAGAGGATGGGGAGAGACAAGAACTTTCATTCATTGCTGGTGGGAATGCAAAATAATAAACCTACCTTGGAAGGCAGTTTGACAGTTTCTTACACAACTAAACATGCTGTTACTAGATGATCGATCCAGCACTTACATTGGTATTTACCCAAAGGAGATGAAAATTTATATCCAAGAGAAAGTCTGCACACAGATGTTTATAGCAACTTTATTTATAATTGCCAAAACTTGGAAGAAATCTAGATGTCCTTCAGTAGGTGAATGGACAAGGCAACTGTGATACATCCAATGGAATATAATTCAGCACTAAAAAGAAATGAGTTATCAAATCATAAAAAGACATGGAGAAATCTTAAATGAAACCTCCAAAGAAGTTTCCAAAGATGGAATTTTAAATTCCAACTAAATGGAATAATCAAATCTGAAAAGGCTACATACTGTGTGATTCCAATTAAATGGTATTCTGGAAAAGGCAAAACCATGGAGAAAGTAAAAAGATCAGTGGCTACCAGGGGTTGGGGAGGAAGGAAGTGTGAATAGATGGAGCACATAAGGTTTTTATGGTAGTAAAACTCTTCTGTATGATACCATTATGATGGGTACATATCATTATATATTTATCCAGATCCATAAAATGTAGGCTGCAAAGAGTCAACTGTAACTTAAATTATGGACTTTGGGTGATTATGATGTGCCAGTGCCAATTTATGGATTATAACAAATGCACCACTCTGGTAAGGAATGTTGATAATTGGAGAAGCTGTACATGTGTGGGGACAAGAGTGTTCATGAGAAATCTCTGTATTGCCTCCTTAATTCTCTTGTGAACTTTAAACTGCTCTAAAAAATAATGTTTAACAAAAACAAACCAACAAAGGTAATCAGGTAATCGGACCTTTAATGTGAGCTTTTATATTAATCTAGCTAGGAGTTTGGCTGAGTTTAAAGCAGCAATATGTGCCAGAGACTTCAATATCTGCTGGTGGTGTCCTTCCTTTTTTTTTTTTTTTTCCACCTCTTCTTGGCTTTATTGCTCCACAAAGAGAGTCTGTACCTTGGATATCATTCTATTTTAATTTGCTATTTCTATACTGGAGGGTTGTTGGGTACTGGTAGCAGGGTGGGGGTGGAGTGTCCTATTGGCTCCCGATTAAATCAGTCTTCAGTGGGACTCTGTTTCTGGGGTGTGGCCTTTGAAAGTGCTTTTGTTCTTTCTGGAGCATGTATTTTTCCTGGTCTCCATTCCTTTCATTAATATAACACATTCTAGATATTTCCATCATAGCACCTGTAACACTTCGAGTGATTTTCATATTGGACTCACCTAAGACTGTCAGCCACTTCAAATCTGAGCTATGTCTAATTCATCTCTATGACCCCTTGATTTTTACAAGATCAGTCAGTAATATGTGGTCACTAAATATTTTTACATTGGTAAGTAAAAGAGTATCTATTTAAATGTATTCTGTCATTTAGACTTTTAAACTATTCATTCACACTTATCTGAGACTAACTGAATTAATGCATTCTCGTCTTACTTGATTTACATTCTGAATTTAATAAACATGTTGTGAAAACATCATTAATGAGAAAAAAATATTTTTGACCACTGAGGGGAAGGATGATATGACATTTCTTTAAGAAATTTTTCTCTCAGCAGCTGAAAATGAAAAGGCTCTCTTGAATGGTTATAGGAAAGTAACAAAAGGAAGAAAAACATACTTGTCCACATTAATGATTTGTCATTGCTGGAAGATAACAGCTATTGATCTTTCTAAAGATAACATTCAATATTTGGATCATCTATCAAAAATCTAATAACAGTGGGTTTTACTCTTTACAGATATTTTATGAATAGAAGTCATAATATATGGGAAGAAAAATACTCTTTTATTCTTAACCTTGAAATAACATGATTGTAAAATTTTCACTATGACTATTTTATGAACAAGGCATTTATCTAAACTATAATATTAGGCAGCCTTTTGGATATAGCACAGTGGTGTAGCATACTAGACAAAGTCAGGTTCCAGGACAGATTTGATTGGCTCCAAGGCTTGAAATGCCCCCAGAACAACTTCATGCATCTTTAAAAAAGGATAAAGAAAAAGCAAAACCAAAAAAAAAAAAAAAAGCAAAAACTAAACCAAAAACAAACAAAAAGAACAAGATAGAAATGGATTTGTGATTTTAACCAGCCTACAAGCGTAATTCAATATATTCTTCCACCCTTGATAGATCCAAAAGGCAATCCTTTAAGATGAAAGAAAAGAACACTTAATCTCCTTTCCTAAAATATTAACTTAGTTGTCCTTTAAATACATTTCTGTCAGTTACAGCTTTGTTATAAAGCATTTTATCAGGAAAGCCTATTTATAGAAAGAGTGGATCATCTCTTAGAGATTTTGCAGTGAATTAAAGAAAAAACCTGACCTTGTTTTGGGTTTATGGGAAAAACACAAGGTTAAGAGCAGGTGATCAGCAGCCACTCTCCATTCCTCTCCTTCCTTTTTGTCTCTTATCTCCCTTGTCTTGGAAACTCAGAGATGCTTTATATGCAGCAGATAACATAAAGAGATTCCATGTAATATTTGTTTATTACCAGCAGAAATATAAAAAACTAAGACTGGAGGTTTAAAAATACCTTTATTAGCTCACTGCAGTTTTTCAGGGGAAGAAAAGAAGAGCTCTGGGGAGGAGTTTTTATAGAGCTATACTTATTTTACTTGACCACTAATTAATTAACTTTGTCAAGTTTTGCAAAAATTGTGTCTCTCAATGTTGCTGAGTAGCATTGTAAATAAAGGCAGAAGATAAAATGGAAGAATAGTTTCTTTTCCCCAATCTAAGAAATAAAAACATCCAGAAAGTCAGCCTACCAATATTTCAAAATAGGAAGTGACAGAAGATATTGACATATCTCAAAAGATTAATAATTCATTTCATGAAACATGAAAGTTATTTCCTTCTCGGGAATTAAAATGTGTTGGCAATGTATAGTTATACATAATCCATGTTAATAAAAAATTCACATTCTTGTACTTTGAGCTATGCAGGCAAATTCTTTTCTCCAAAGTTCTATGACCTGAAATCTCAATATGTTTAATTATCATTGGTAACAGGAATTATAATAATAATATCTAATTTCCTGAGTGGTTACTCTGGCTCAGACAGTGTGACAAAGGATTTATAGACATTATTTTCTTTAATCCTCACAAGACTACTATAACATACATATCCTACATTTTTCAGTTTTTAAAAATTAACCTTTAAAATGATGCACCGGGGCGCCTGGGTGGCTCAGATGGTTAAGCGTCTGCCTTTGGCTCAGGTCATGATCCCAGTGTCCTGGGATCGAGCCCCGCATCGGGCTTCCTGCTCAGCGGGGAGCCTGCTTCTCCCTCTCCCTCTGCCTCTCTCCCTGCTCATGCTCTCTCCCTCTCTCTCTCTCTCTGTATCTCTGTGTCTCAAATGAATAAATAAAAAAAAAATCTTTAAAAAAAAAAATGATGCACCTGCAACAGTTCACACAATTGACAAATAAATAAAACATCAAAACCAGATCTGACTAATTCCAAAGCCTAGTCTTGTATTTATGTGGCATGATGATAATTGAAATATATTATGATAAACTCAGGTTATTATAAGACATTTAATAGCCTTATAAATCTGAAAGGTATCAAATTATGCATGGAAGGGTTTAAATGTTAAGTGAATTGTTCTATTCCTTATTTATGTTAAGAATTGATTATTTTTTCTCATGCTTAATCACATTTTGTTTGTGGTAAAATTTCTAATTTTAACTACTTGCAACTTAACCACATTCTACATTGTGTTGTTACTATTGGGGTATAATTTTCTCCTCTTGGATGGTAAAGGCAAAAATTTTAACACTCATTATTTTATTCTGCATATTGCCAGAGTATCACACAAAGAGCAAATCCTTAATAGTTATTTTAAATCCATGAATAGAGTGGGCTTTCATAATATTTTCGAATAGCAAGTTCCTGGTTACATTTATAGCTCAGTAATTCCAATTAAAATATCCATTAATAAGAATAAGTAAACATTCCCTCTGTTGCATTTTATTTGAGAATGTTTATGTATACAAAACATGTGAAGATTTCTGAAAAGATAATGAGTTATAGGTAAAAGGGGTAAGTATTACTTTGTATATCAAGGCATTCACAAAACAAAAGGATGTAAAGTATGATGACATCATATACATAAAACGTCAGGGGGAGTAAAAATTTCGTGCATTGAGAATGGGTTCAAACTTAAGTGACCATCATTTTATTATAGACTACTATATGCATAGAATGTTATATATAAACCTAATGGTAACCACAAGTCAAAAACCTGTAATAGGTATGCAAAAAATAAAGGGGAAGAAATCTAAGCATATCACTAAAGAAAGCCATCAAACTATAAGGGAAGAAAGCCGGAGAAGAAAGGAACAGAGTAGAACTACAATAACATCTGTAAAACAAGTTAAAACAAGTAACAAAATGGCAATGTGTACATACCTATCAATAATTATTTTGAATGTAAATGGACTAATGCCCCTAAAGACTGAATGAATAAAAGAGCAAGACCCATCTATATGCTGCCTATAAGAGACTCATTGCAGACCTAAAGTCGCATGCATATTGAAAGTAAAAGGATGGAAAACACATTGATCATGCAAATGGAAGTGAAAATAAAGTTGGGGTAACAATACTTATATCAGACAAAGTAGACTTTAAAACAAAAGTTATAGGGGTGTCTAGGTAGCTCAGTTGGTTAAGTAACTGCTTTTGGCTCAGGTCATGATCCCAGGGTCCTGGGTTCGAGCCCCTGCTCAGTGGAGAGCCTCCTTCTCCCTCTCCTTTTCTGTTCCCATGTTTGTGCTTTCTCTCTCTGTCAAATAAATAAATAAAATCTTTTTTTAAAAAAAGAAAAAAGCACAAAGGCTATAACAAAAGACCAAGAAGGACACTACCTAATGATAAAGGGCATGATCCAATAAGAAGATACAACAATTGTAAATATTTAAGCACCCAGCATGGGAGCACCTAAATACATAAAGCAACTATTAACAGACATAAAGGAAGAAATTAGTAGTCATTCAAAAATAGTAGAGGACTTTAAAACCTCACTTACATAAATGGATAGATCATCCACACAGAAAATTAATAAGGAAACACACACATTGGACCAGGTGGAGCTAAAAGGTATATTCAGAACATTTCATCCCAAAACAGCATAATACACATTCTTTTCAAGTACACATGGAACAGTCTCCAGAATAGATGACAGGTTAGGCCACAAGACAAGTCTCAATAAATCAAAAAGATTGGAATCATATCATGTATCTTTTCTGACCCCAATGGTATGAAACTAGAAATCAATCACAAGAAAAAGTCCAGAGAGAACACAAATATATGGAGGTTAAATAACATGCTCCTAAACAATGAATGGACCAACCAGGAAATCAAGGAGGAAATAAAAAAATGAAATGAAATGAAAACACAATGGTCCAAAATCTTTAGGATGAAGCAAGAATGGTCGTAAGAGGGAAGATTATAGCAATACAAGCCTAACCGAAGAAGCAAGCAAAACCTCAAATAAACAACCTAACCTTACACCTAAAGGAGCTGGAAAAGGAAGAACAAACAAAAACCATGAAAGACTATGGACCCCGCGAAACAAACTGAGGGTTTCAGAGGGGAGGGGGTAACAGAGTGTTGGGTACAAGGAGGCTCGTGTTGTGATGAGCACTAGGTGTTATATGCAACTATTGAATCATTGAACACTACATCAAAAACTAATGATGTATTATACAGTGTCTAACTGAACATAATAAAAAAAAAATCTCCAATTGGAAAAAAAAAAAACAAAAACCCAAAGCCAGTAAAAGGAAGGAAATGATAAAGATTAGAGTGAAAGTGAAAGTGAAATCAAGACTAAAAAACCATATCAATGAAAACAGCTGATTTTTTGAAAAGATGAACAAAATTGATAAACCTTTAGCCAGACTCATCAATAGGAAAGGAAGGAAGGAAGGAATGAAGGAAAGAAGGAAGGAAAGAAGGAAGGAAGGAAGGAAGGAAGGAAGGAAGGAAGGAAGGGGAAAAGAAAGAAAGGGAGGATTCAAATAAATAAAATCAAGAAAGCAAGAGGATAAATAACTACTGACACCTTAGAAATACAAAGGATTAGAAGAGAATATTAGAAAAATCATATGCCAACAAACCAGACAATCTAGAAGAAATGGATAAATTCCTGGAAACATGCACATCCCAAGACTGATTCAGGAAGAAAAAGAAAATTTGAACAGACCAATTACCAGCAATGAAATTCAATCTGTAATCAAAAAAACTCCCAACAAACAAAAGTCCAGGACCAGATGGCTTCATGGGTGAATTCTACCAAACATTTTAAAAAGAGTTAATACCTATCCTTCTCAAACTATTCCAAAAAGTAGAAGAGGAAGAAAAGCTTCCACATTCATTTTACAAGGCCAGTATTACCCTGAAACTAAAACCAGATAAAGACAGTACAAAAAAGGAGAACTACAGGCCAATATCTCTAATGAACATGGATTCAAAAATCCTCAACAAAATATTAGCAAAACAAATCCAACAATACCTTAAATAAATCATTCACCCTGATCAAGTGGGATATATGCCAAAGAGTCAAGGATGGTTCAATATTCACAAATCAATTTACCAATGTGATACATCACATTAATAAAAGGAAGAATAAAAACCATATGATCACTTCCATAGATGCAAAAATATATATATCCAACAGACTACAGCATCCATTCATGATAGAAACTCTCAACAAAGTAGGTTTAGAGGGAATATACTTCAACATAATAAAGTTCATATATGAAAAACCCACAACTAACATCAAATGGTGAAAGTTGAAAGCTTTTCCTCTAAGAGCAGGAACAGAACAAAGATGTCCACTTTCACCATTTTTATTAAACATAGAACTGGAAGTCCTAGCCATAGCAATCAGATAATAAAAAGAAATGAAAGACAATAGTATTGTCCACACTAACAAATATTGTTAAAATGTCCATACTAACCAAAGCAATCTATAGATTTAATGCAATCCCTATCAAAATACCAAAAACGTTATTCACAGAACTAGAACAAATAATCCTAAAATTTGTATGGAACCACAAAAGACCGCAAATAGCCAAAGCAATCTTGAAAAAGAGCAGAACTGGAGGTATCACAATCCCAGATTTCAAGGTATACTGCAAAGCTGTAGTCATCAAAACAGTGTGGTCCTGGCACAAAAATAAACACACACATCAATGAAACAGAATAGAGAGCCCAGAAATAAACCCACATATATATCTTCAACAAAGGAGGCAAGAAAGTACACTAGGGAAATGAGTCTCTTCAAGAAATGATGTTGGGAAAAATGGATAAGCTACTTGCAAGAGAATAACACTGGACCACTGTCTTACATCATACACAAAAACAAACTCAAAATGGATTAAAGAACTACATGTGAGACCTGAAACCATAAAATTCCTAGAAGAAAACGTAGGCAGTAATCTCTTTAACATCAGTTATAGAAACATTTTTCTAGATATGTTTCGTTCTGTTTTTGTAGCAAAATTAAACTATTGGGACTACACCAAAATAAAAATCTTTTCCACAACAAAGGAAACCATCAGCAAAACAAAAAGACAACTCACATAATGTTCAACAATGCATTAGTTGCGTACAACTTAAATATAGAGAACAAACTGGTAGTTGCTGGAGGGGTGGTGGTGGGGGGCGGGGAAGAGTGAAACAGGTGAAGGAAATTAAGAGTGGGATTTATCATGATGAGTACTCAGAAATTTATAGAATTGTTGAATCATTATTTTGTACACCTGAAATTAATGTAACACTGTATGTTAACTATACTTGAAGAAAAAAATTGAAGAATAAATTTTAAAAAGATTGATTAATCATTGATGGAAGCTGGTTAAAGACACAGTTAAGTTTAAGGATATGCTCATTCTCCAGTTGAAAAACTGAGTCAGATTTGGAGAAGTATTGATTGAATTTTCTAAGAGCTTTGGTACATTTGATACATTTTCACTTTTAATATGTTTATATACATTCTTATTTGAAATTGTGGAATTATTTCAACTGTTTTTAAATATATATATAATTTAAATAATACTTAAAAAACATAAATATGTTAAATATAAATAACACTTAAATATGATATAATAGTTATCCTTATTAACATAGCTTTTGTTATAAATGATTAGGTGAATGCTTCTGAAAATTATAAAGACTTTGATGTTTCCTTGTAAGTACATTTATAATTATAGAAAATAAGAAAGCATGATTTGCTTAAAAAATTGGACGATGTTTAATTGAGTTAAAGATATTCTGAATGGCAAATATAACTGTTAGATTATGGTCATTATAATTATGATTACTATTTTAGCCACTTATGTGGATTTTTGCATCTAGGAACATTTAAATTTAATAATATTGAACAGATAAATAAACTAAAAATTATGCTTGTATTGAATGATTTTGGCATCCTGGAAAATAATTGTCTGATAAGCCTTATCTTTAACACGCTAATGTATTTTAAAATGTAATAACTCTGAAAAAGTCATACAATTTTTGAGAAGGTGCTTATAGGGAACACTAAGAGCATATTTCCTGTTCTTTTTTTTGTTGTTTTTTTCAGATTTTGTTTATTTATTTGACAGAGAGACACAGCGAGAGAGGGAACACAAGTAGGGGGAGTGGGAGAGGGAGAAGCAGGCTTCCCGCAGAGCAGGGAGCCCGACATGGGGCTCCATCCCAGGACCCTGGGATCATGACCTGAGCCGAAGGCAGACGCTTAATGACTGAGCCGCCCAGGCGCCCCCTCCTTTTATTTTCCTTAGTAATCAGTTCCGTTATAACAATCACAATATGCATAAAATAGTAAGCATATGTATTTAATTAATGTCTCAATATAATATGCATTTATTCTAAAAACCTACTTATATCTTATCATCTTATTTTTAATACTGAAACAGCTCTCCAAACTGCATCTTATTTTATATTTGACTCCTTAAAGATGGCTTCCATACCCTTCATCATTTCTTTTTTTTGTAGTGCAACCTTTATTTTAAAAGCTAATTAATTCCTCTTGATTCTAAACTTTACTCAAATGAGTCTGTTTAGATCTGTCCTATTTTATCCTGTTTTTCCATAAGTTTCTATATACTTCACTATTCTCAGTCCTATCCTTAATTTGTTCACCTGCTGTTCGAGCACTTTTAAAATATCCAAATACTCTCTTTTATTTATTTATTTATTTATTTATTTATTTATTTATTTATTTATTT
>NC_058408.1:78805112-78868863 GCF_002201575.2 Neomonachus schauinslandi
TTTATTTATTTATTTATTTATTTATTTATTTATTTATTTATTTATTTATTTATTTATTTTTAAAGATTTTATTTATTTATTTGACAGAGAGAGAGACAGCGAGAGAGGGAACACAAGCAGGGAGAGTGGGAGAGGGAGAAGCAGGCTTCCCGCCAAGCAGGGAGCCCGATGCGGGGCTCGATCCCAGGACACTGGGATCATGACCTGAGCCGAAGGCAGACGCTTAACAACTGAGCCACCCAGGCGCCCCGAAATACTCTCTTATATTTAAACTTAATATTGAAATGGAGCTTATGGCAATTAACATTCGAGTATAAATTTCTCATTCTTTCAGGAAGAATTTAAATGTTTCAACATTTTTCACCATATTTAATTGATTCTTGATCTTCTAAAAAGGCAGTGCTGTGATGCTGTTATAATTTCCAGTGCATATTTGTGTCTATGAATGTATATATCCATTCTACAGATTATACTTCCTGTTTTTCATTTAATAAAATATTCAGAGATGGAGATCTGGCACCATTGCTGGATACACATCTTCCACCAGAGGACCAAAGGGAAGGACAAAAATAGGAGATGAGTTAATTAATCTAATTTTAATTGCTACGACCGTTTCAAATAATCTTTCTTCTATGAATTATATTCCACAGTATTAAACAGTGTTTCATATGAGCTTGATAAATGGCTATTGATAATCTATGCAAATCTTTTTTGGGGGGGAGGGGCTCTAAACATTCTTTATTTTTGTGTGTGTGATGTTTGTTTGTTTGTTTGTTTTTCTCAAGCTTTTATTTAAATTCCAGTTAACATACAGAGTAATATCTTGAAGCAAGTAAGGTGTTAGGAGACAAATTGACCAATGTCCAGAATTTTAAAATTAAGATTCTTAAAACTGAAAATTGATATAGCAATTCAAAAGAATGATAATGGATTATTAGAAATTTTATTTGTGCACCTAGCTACGTGAAGGTCACCAGGATCTAGAACGGGTTCCTTAAGAATAAATACTCCAGGATCGCCTGGGTGGCTCAGTCGTTAAGCGTCTGCCTTCGGCTCAGGTCATGATCCCAGTGTCCTGGGATCGAGTCCTGCATCGGGCTCCCTGCTCGGCGGGGAGTCTGCTTCTCCCTCTCCCACTCCCCCTGCTTGTGTTCCTTCTCTTGCTGTGTCTCTCTCTGCCAAATAAATAAAATCTTTAAAAAAAAAAAAAAAGAATAAATACTCCAGAATATATTGTTATCAGATACTGGACTTGGAAATCATGGCTCCAAATTTTTTAAAAGATTTAATTATTTATTTCAGAGAGAGAGAGAAAGTAAGCACACACACTCAAGCAGGGGAGGGGCAAAGAGAGAGAATCTCAAGCAGACTCTATGCTGAGCATGGAGCCTGACATGGTGCTCGATCTCACCACCCTGAGATCATGACCTGAGCTGAAACCAAGAGTCAGACACTTAACCGACAGAGCCCCCAGGTGTTCCACCCATTTTTAATATAATGAATGCTGAATTTAGCTAAGCATTTGTTAGATGCCTTATTGGAAAAAATTCCACGATGTGGTCTTTTTTACAATACATTTAGCTAACTTAAAAGAAGATCCCCATAAATAGCTTGTGTTCCTATGAACTTCTTTAGAATATTAATGAATAGATTAATATCAAGATGAGAGTATCTAATGAAGAACTTTACACTGACCTCATTCTATTCAATGGCTTTTAATAAATAATTGGTTAGACAACAAGAGTAGGAAATACAGCAACAAGAGTAATATTTCTCAGGAAAGGAAAAGGAACAATAAAAAGGAGATCACATCGGAACCCCTGATGCACATGGCTCACTGTCCCTTAACTTTTTTAAATTTTTGTGTGCTTTGAATATATTATTTTGTGGTTCTTTCCTTACTTCTCCTAACAGATTATCATGTCAGTTAAATATTATTCAAAAGACACTTTCCACTATAAAAGAGGCCCCGTTTGCTTAAAAGTGTGGAGTGATGTAATGTGTGCCATTCTAGTGGACATTTTCCCCTCTAAATTTTATGCACACTCTTACACTTACTTTGAAATATAGAAGTACTCACAGGAATAGCAAAGCAGAAATGCTTTTGGTTTAGGAATCAGCTGCTGATAACAGATAACACTCCACATTATAGCTCAGAACCAATATTCGCTGAACATTGGCGTAGCCGAAGACTTGGCACTTGTGTATTACACCTCTGGATTTATGTCTTATAGGAACTCTTACAAAGTGTACAAAGATGTATAGAAGTGCTCTGTATAACTGCAAAAACCCTGAAGGCTATTCTCATAACTGCAAACTATAACAAAATTGACAACATGCTGTTGTATATATTCATGATTTAATATTATACAGCAAGGAAAATGTAGTAACTGACATTACATTTAACCAATATAAGAACGTTAGAAATGTTATAATGCCTGAAAGTAAAGTACTAGAATGTTTCACATAGTTAGATGGTTTTGTATAAAGTTAAAATAAAGCAAAAATGAGCAATATTTTTGGCGCGTACATGTGTAAGTGATAACATGTGGTAGTGGACACTCTGGTGCACAAACTAAAGGCCTCCCTACCACGGATGCAGGGAACATGGCCTGTTGTTGTCTCACAGTTTAGTCTCAGCCCAGGATTTACCCTCAATGGAGGAAACTACTTTGTCTGTGGTTATAATTTCTCTGTCCAGGGTAACCTGCACCCAAGGACTGGTTGATATAGAGGATGGAAGGTGGAAAGTCCAACCCTCTTGAGATTCCCAACTTAACCATTAGTGGGAAGACTAACTTAAACTGTCTTAATTATAAAGGAAATATATTAGCTCATTAAATTTGAAATATTGTCCGTTGGTATTCAGAAACACCCCTTCACTTTTAGACTCTCCCCTGAACCACAAGGAGTGGTTACAAGTGCATGTGCATTGGAAATCATGAAAATCATGGGATCCAGAACCTAGTGAAAAGATGTTTGGAGTGCCAGTGTACCCACAGAATTCTAAACCTCTCTTCCAACTATTGAGAAATATATTGGAGAGGATTAAAGTGTTCTTAAAATGCTTCACCACGTAAACTTCTGGAGATTGTACTCCAGGATAAGAATGAAGGTAGGGGATGCCTTACTGAATTGTACCCCCTGATTCAAGGAGGATGGTGGATTTCTGCAATGGCATTTCCAGCTATAGCCCTTACCCTCAGAGTCAAAATAAATGTGTTTTCTAACAAGGGCTGCAAGTCCAGGGTAGAAATTATAATGGTGTGACCCTTAGAGATTGTTGGTGATCACTGATTATCATTCTGTTCTAAGGACTTTAGTGTGTGAGCAGTGACCATGAGTTTTACTTGATCTGTATGAATGGAAAGAATTGCTGCCTGGCTGATGATGGCTTTGTCAGAGCTCAGGTTCTCTGAGATTTATGCCTTTTTAATCTATTTTTACATCAGAGCCAATTCACAGACTCAGAGTCCATAAATGAAAAGAAGTTCATCCACGTAAAAAAGAAACCTGCAACATTCTCAAGTATGTACTTAATATTCCCCAGGCCTTCCCTTAAAAAAGAAAACCTTATGAAAGTGTTCCAATATAACTCATAATTTGGGGATTTACTGTGTACTGATGCTGAGGTGCTGTAAATCCCTGAGGATAGAAAATGTCACTGTAGTCTACTAATCAGAGGTGACAAAAACGTTTCACTTTAGGACTTTTATACAGTGGGACAGATGGATTCAGTGCCACAAGCTTTGGTTATATCCATAGTTCTTGAATCTATAGTTTTGAAGTTTGGATAGAAATATGGAAAGGAAGAAAGAAAGGAGAAGGAGGGAGTGAGGGAGGGAGGGAGGGAGGGAGGGAGGAAGGAAGGAAGGAGGGAAGGAAGGAGGGAAGGAAGGAGGGAAGGAAAGAAGGAAGGAGGGAAGGAAGGAAGGAAGGAAGGGAGGGAAGGTAGGAAGGAAGAAAGGAGGAAGACGGCAGGACAGAAAGAAGGACAATGATCTATAATAGTTCCCTGACTAGTGTACAGGGCTATTATGACAGGAAAAAAATGTGTTAAAAGACTCTCATTTACCTCTCTACACCACCCCTTTCTAACTACAAAATAGTAGTTGCTATTAAATTCTGTTTAATTCATTTGCTTATTTGCTTGGCCTATGTAGGAGACATGTGGGTTCTGGAAACTGACCGGTTGTCATCAACTTATTCAGGTAGTAACTCCAATTGCAGCTGTGATTGCAGATGCAATCTCTTTAGTGAGGCAAATAAACGTAGCCCTCAACAATATGTGTACACATATTGACATGGCCCTTTTTTTGCTACAGTTATTAACCATTAGAAACCACTTGATTATACTTGTCAGTGACAGAGGTACTTCACCATCTTCCCTCAGGTCTTTGTCAGAGCTCAGGTTCTCTGCCATAAACTACTCTGGATGGAAGTTAACTATTTTGCTATCCCACAGAACATCAGGTTGGCCCACTACTTTGCCGACATCATTCCAATTGAGGCTGGGAGAGGGAATTGGCAGGTATGCTAACTTTCTTTAAAGGAGACAGGAATACCATGGTGGTAATTTAACTTCATGAAGATAGAAGGGTCTACCTTATAAGTTAAATTTAAGGAATTTTTTGATTTGAAGCATTATCTCCCAAATAGCTTACAGATTCCTATACTTTGCCCCCTTATAGCCAAGAAAAAAAATTTGAGGAGACTTTTTGGATTCTGGACAAATATCATGCTTAATATGAAATGATGTGACCAACCATCCCAAGCTGTCAATTTAAAAAGTTTTTGAGTTATAAAGTCATATGTATGTGGGTGTGTAACAATAATCTATCTTTAAGTTTAATGTAGTATGGAAGATAAGATCAAACAGGCCCAAAGGTAGGAGTAAGCTCCCTATTCATCTCGTCTTCAGCTAACATGGTGTGTTCCTTCTGACCCTATAACCAAGAAAGAGAAATACTAGATCCTAGTTTATATGTGGGTCTATTGTTTATATTCCATCACCTACTTATAAACTGTTACAACATAACATCCCTGCTTAGGAGTGCCTGGAAAGTACAGTAGAAAAGAGAAATCCACCATTTGCTGAATTTTATGCAGTAGAACTGGTTGTTAGCCTTGCCTAAAAAGGGAGATGGTCTGACTGGTAGAAATACACCAGTTAATAGGCGGTATTCAATATTTTGACTGAATGCTTATGTTCCTGGAAAAGACAGGATAAGATTGTTGATTAAGAGGATGGGGAAGAGATATACAATAGATCTCTAGGAATGGCACAGAGTATTGGCGTATTTTAATCCCACGCTATGAAACTAATCTATAGGTGACATCCACTTGGAGATGACATGCACACTTCCACCTAAATTCTATTTACAAGACCTTGGTCATATAGCAACACCAGAATACAAGGTAGACACTAGGACTTGCTGTGGATGTTAATTTTTTTTTCCCAAGTCAACATAGTGATTACTTAATGGGCTCATGACAACATGAGCATAGCAGCTGGGATGGAGATTATATATGTAATCAGTAGCATGGATTTCCTTTCACCAAGGTTGAACTTACCCCTGCCACTGGAATAAAATGCCAGTAACCAATACCAACAGTGAGTCTCCACTGTGGCAACATTCTTGGAGAGGCAAAGCCAACCTCCAGCTGAAGAATAATTAGGTGTGAAAGGTCTCTATGAAGATCAAGAGTAGGTATAATAAGAATGGGTCATGGTTAGAAAAGAAAATTAATTAGAGTCAGCTAGGGCTGCCATAATGAACTACCAGAGACAGGGCGGCTTCAACAACACAAACCTTTTTTCGCAATTCTGAAGGCTGGCAGTCTAGACCAAGGTGCTGGCAGATGGTCTCTGTGGTTGTCCCTCTTTGCGTGAGTGCCCCAGTGTCTATATGTGCTCATCTTCTCTTCTTATAAGGAAACCAGTCAGTTGGATTAAGGCCCATTCTAATGATCTTGTTACTTAATTACCTCATTAGAAGGCTTATCTCTAAATACAGTCACTTTCCGAAGTATTGAGGTTAGGGCTTTAACAAATGAATTGGAAGAGGGCACAATACAGCCCATGAAAATGAAAATGAATGTGACCACCCGATTGTTTGAGTGACGTGGATGAAAACAGAGTACGAGAAGAGGGGAGTTAATGGAACTGTGAGAAACTAGAACAGTCATTGCCAAAATTTAGTGAACATATATAAAACTGAAGGAACTTTGAAATTCAGCTTTCTATGTCCCAGCCATAGAGATTCTGTGTTCCAACAAGGAAAACAGATGATTGTGAGAAAGTGTATTATAGAGAAGCCATTGAGAAACACTAGATTATGGGGCAAGATGGATCCAGAGAACGTGGAAGTCACTCAGGATGACAGCAGACATAGGATGGACAGCAAAGCGAGACCCTAGGACAAGGTTCTATGTTTCTTACCTTTTGATTATAGCGCCTAGAAAAAAAAAAATTGTAATGCCTTGAATGTTGCTTGAATAAATAGGAAAAATTGCAAATTTTAGAAATTTGAAAATTGTACAGTAGCTAGAATGCACCTGCTGTATCATGTTCAGACATCAGTTCAGTGCTTTACTAGTGGATGAGATGGAAGTGATGGAAATCTTGATGAAACTAAGCCAATGGTACACAAATTACAATATGATGAAGTAATTCTGTGAGGCCTAGAAGAGAGAACACTCAGGACAATTGTTTCAATATTTGCAGAAATATAAATGAAGTGAGGGTTTTTTTTAAATATACCTTCTAACTTTAGATAGCAGAGCTATCATCAATAAATAGGAAATAGGGGACCTTAAATTTTGGCTTAACACAATGGAATTTTTTAATAAATAGAACTTTCTGAAGATGAATAGGAACCTTTCATTTAAGCCCTGATGCAGCACGTGCCCTCTTTAATACCCATCACCAGGCTAACCCATCCCCCCACCCCCTCCCCTCTAGAACCCTCAGTTTGTTTTTCAGAGTCCAAAGTCTCTCATGGTTCATCTCCCCCTCCGATTCCCCTCTCCCCTTTATTTTGTAAAGAGTTTAGTTTTAAAAGAATTTTTAACTGGGGTGCCTGGGTGGCTCAGTTGGTTAAACATCCAACTCTTGGTTTCAGCTCAGGTAATGAATTCAGGGTCATGGTATCAAGCCCCGCGTCAGACTAGGGGCTCCTGAGGAGTCTGCTTGTCCTTCTCCCTCCGCTCCTCCTTCAGCCCTCTCTCTGTTTCTCTCTCTCATAAATAAATAAAATATTTTAAAAAATAAAATAAAAGAATGTATAACCAACATTTAAGGAAAACAAAATATTTAATTAAAATATATTACAGTTTTTGCTACAATGACCCCAAAAGACAAATTCAGATCTTTAAAACGTATTTAAAAGAAAAAATCTGAGTTACTTCCTTAATGCTTTGGAATATATTATGAGAAAAGTTATTATTTATTTTATAAAATTATAAAATAGTGAAAATATTCCTGACCAATTATTATTTCCCTACTTTTGAAAGGCACACACAATGTAGTGATTATTGCTTATACAACCTGGAGACCTCAAGTACATGGTCAGTATTTTTAAGAGCAGTACTTTTTTGAAACCTAGAGAAGAATGGGAACATGAAAAGCAGAGATAAGACTTTGAAGGTAAGGAGTACAGCTGGTTCTCTAAGAGTAAAGGAAATGAAGGGGTGTATTTGTGGTTAACTTACACATTAAATAAAGAAAGCTGTGGGGGTTCATGTTAAAACTTTAATTTTTTCTATAAATGAAGAGACCATATTTCTTTTCAAAAGAGTGTAATAGATTTTTGGAGTCCACTAGGCTTAATTAGGTACATTTCCTTACTGTTCCTAACCATAGCCATTTATGGATAAACAATGTGTGTTGATACATCTGATCTGATGATAAGGGATAAGGGGAGTGGTGGATGAAGGAGGAGGTAAATAATAAGCTCACAAATAATCCTCAATTTGATGAAAAATGGGGGGAAAGTATAGGATGCATTCTGAATTATAGATGTTTCCACAGCAGAAAAAGATCCTCCCCAACCAGTTCTATTTCTTACCAATATCAGGGGGAAAAATTGAATTTTACTAATTTATGATTTCCACAAAGGGATGAAAAAGAAAAATGTATTCTCTGATTTAGAAGTCCACAGGGTGCGGGCTCCTGGGTGGCTCAGTCAGTTAAGCATCTGCCTTCAGCTTGGGTCATGACCCCAAGGTCCTGGGATGGAGCCCCACATGGAGTTTCCTGCTCAGTGGGGAGTCTGCTTCTCCCTCTGCCTCTCCCCACCTACCTCATGCTGTCTTTCTCTCTTGCTCTTTCTCTGTCAGAAATAAATAAAATCTTTAAGAAGTCCACAGGGTGGATGACATTGTAGAAAATACCTGAATAGGAAGCTCCACTGGCTTATATCTCCACAGAAACACTAAAAAGTGAATCAAGAATTCTATAAATAAACTTTATCAGAACTCTGGAAAGCCATCAAGGGTTTACAGGAACCAAACAAATGTTGAATCAATGCAAAGGCAACTTACAGGTGGTAGGGAAGCTCTATGACCATTATGCTTACACTTGCCCCACTCCCATCCCTGGTCATTTTGAAGATGGAAGTCTGTGATCCCAGTATGGGATTCTGGTCTCTGGTTCTGAAGGGAGAAGAGCAGACCTTATGGTCCATGAATTGTGTTTGTCTGTCCTACTCTGTCTGAGGATTGCCTAACAGAGTGATACAAAGCACTTGTCTTTGTTTTGTTTAACTCAAAACTCACAAAGTTTGGAAAAGAGGTTGCAAAAGAGGTGACTGAACATTTTAAGACAAACAACCAAGTGGAACTACTTGGGGAAAAATATTGCAGTTGGGGCAAGTAAGAGAGCACTGAAAGCCTAGGAGGAAAGGTTGGGGAGAGTATCTTTGGGAAATTAAGGCTCTCAAAGGCATTTGTGTATATTGGAGAACTAAGAAAGCTACATGCCTGCTGCAGGTAGGACACATGTTCGGAAAAGACCAGAAAGACACTAGGTTTTCACCAATGGCTGATTCTGGACTCAGTGAAAGCAAGATCTGAAAGCTGAGGCAGATTTGTAAATGGACTGGCTAAGTGTTGACTGTGTAGCCAAGCACAAAGTCAATTCTCAAGGACTAGAGAAGGTTTTTATTTTCCCCTTTCTTTTTAATTTTCTTTTTATCTATCATCTATCTATCTGTCTTTACCTTTTTTTTTTTTTTTGGCTCCTGACATTGACAAAAATCTTTGTCAAAACCCTAGCTGAACACAAATTAAGAAATAGAGAATTAAGAGACAACACATAACAAAGAATACAGAGTCTACAAAAATAGTTTAGAAACAAACAGCCATAGAGGAAAGCAAGATACAAAACAAACTTGAGGATGGGAAATACCGTGATTTCCAGAGTTGCCATATTGTAATATTCAAAAGGTCAAATTTTCAACAAAATATAGGAGAAAAGAAAAGAAACAAAAAATATAGCCTATCAGGGGAAAACAAAACAAAACAAAAAAAACAAAAATGTCCCTGAGGAAATAAACATTGGACTTAAATCAACCACCTTAAATTTTCTCAAAAACTAAAGGAAATCACAGATGAAGAGTTCAAAGAAACCAGAAGAATGATGTGTGAACAAATAGGGAATTTTAATAAAGAGATAAAAACATATAAAAAGAAACTAAATAAAACTTTGCTGAAAAGGATAATAATTGAAATGAAAAGGGGGTTTCAATAGATTTGCTGTAGGAAAAAAAGAAGCAATGAATTTAAAGATAGGTCAGTTGAAATTATATACTCTAAGGAGCAGAAAGGAAAATGAATGGAGAAAAATGAACAGAACCAAAGAGACCTCTGAGACACCCACAAACATACCAACATATTCATAAAAGTTACCTCAGATGAGGAGGAGAACTAGGTATTTACCCAAAGGATATAAAAATACTGATTGGAAGGGGCAGCTGCACCCCAATGTTTATAGCAGCACTATCAACAATAACCAAGTTATAGAAAGAGCCCAAATTGTCCATCAACTTGGTTTTGTTGATGTCTTACTCACAAGTTTACATCCAACTGATGAATGGATAAAGAAGATGTGGTATATATACACAGTGGAATATTACTCAGCCATCAAAAGGTATGAAATCTTGCCATTTGCAATGACCTGGATAGAGCTAGAGAGTATTATGCTAAGCAAAACGAGTTAGTCAGAGAAAGAATATACCATAAGATTTCACTCATATGTGGAATTTGAGAAACAGACAAACATAGGGGGAAAAAAAAGAGAGAGGCAAACCATAAAACATATTATTATTTTTTTAAGATTTTATTTATTTATTTGACAGAGAGAGAGAGTGAGTGTGAGGAGAGGAGCAGAGGGAGAGGGAGAGGGAGAGGAAGAGCAGACTCCCTGCTGAGGAGGGAGCCCAACTCAGGGCTTGATCCCAGAACCCTGAGATCATGACCTGAGCTGAAGGCAGATGCTTAACCGACTGAGCCAACCAGGCACCCCATAAAAGAGACTTAAGGATAAAGAACAAACTGAGTGTTGATGGAGAGAGGGGGGTGGGGGTGGATGGGTTAAATGGGTGATGGACATTAAGGAGGGCACTTGTGATGAGCACTGGATGTTGTATGTAAGTGATGAATCACTAAATTCTATTCCTGAAACTAATATTACACTATAAGTTAACTAACTAGAATTTAAATAGAAACTTGAAACAAAAAAAAAAAAAAAAAAAGAAGGAAGAGAAAAGAACAGAAAGAATAGGTGAGAAATACTGGTGAAAAGCTAGTTTAATAAAAGATATATACATATAAGAAGCTCATATAAATTCCAAGAACCATAAATACAAAGAGAACCACACTGAGATACATAATTGAATTGTCAAAAAACAAAGACAAAAAAAAAAAATCTTGAAAGTAGCAAGAGAGAAGCAATTTGTCAATTTAAGGGATCCTCAAAATATTAAAAGTTTCTCAACAGAAACTATGAAGGTCAGAAGGCAGTCTGATGGCATATTTAAAGTCCTGAAGGAGGGGCACCTGAGTTGGCTCAGTTGGTTGGGTGGCTGCCTTCAGCTCAGGTCATGATCCCGGGGTCCTGGGATAGAGCCCCACAACAGGCTCCTTGCTCAGTGGGGAGCATGCTTCTCCCTCTGCCACTCCCCCTGCTTGTGCGTTCTCTCTCTCTCTAAAATAAATAAATAAAATCTTTAAAAAAATAATAAAGTTCTGAAGGAAAACGAAAACAAAAACAACTGTCAATCAAGAATTCTGTCTGGAAAAGCTATCCTTAAAAGTGAGGGACAGATTAACCAAAGTAAGACATTCCCAGGTAAACAAAAACTGAGGGAGTTCATGTATAGTTGACCTACTGAACATGAAATGCTACAGGGAGTTCTTCATGAAGGACCCTAGACAGGAATTTGAAGCCATATGAAGAAATACAGAATTCTGGTAAAGTCAATTACAAAAGGCCAATACAAGGCCAGTATTATTGCATTTTTGCCTTTAACTTCTCTTTTTATTTCCTCTATACTTTTGGAAGATGAGTAGTGGTACTTGCATGATGATTCAGGAAGCAGGATCCTTTATGGGAAGAGAAGGAACATGAAGAACTATTTCTAAGTTTAGGTTACTGGACCTTGATTCATAAGACTACTTCAGTTCATTCTGAGTGGGGTTTCAGAATCTTAAAATTTTCAGAAAAAAAAAAAAGAAAAGAATTTAAAAAAGAATCAAAATTTTCAGGTTTTGAAAGCTTATATGATTCTTATGTGCAGATAGTTTCCCTTAGAGACAGCTTCACGAAGAATTAATTTTGGTGGGAAAAGTACTGAGGTCTAACTCAGGAAGTCTGGGCTTGGTTTTGTTGATGTCTTGCTCACAGGTTTACAGAATGTTAATTCCATATATTCTAATGATTGAAATAAAAACCAATGAAGCAATTTTCAACCCTAACACTCCATGTTATTATAAGCGATAATGAGGTTTAGGTAAAATTATTTGAGCAACCCAAAGGGACCTAATCCATTAATGAAAATTTAAAAAATATATATATAAACAAATGCCTTTTATTATCAAAGGAGACAGATTCTCCTGTCTCCTTAATAGAGAAAAAATAGAACAAAAATGAAAATCAGTATATCCATACACTTTCATAGCTGGATTTTGTATTTTAGAAACCCAGAAAAATGTATTACAAGAAAAAAGAATTACAGGCATTATTATCTAACACAGCAGGATTGACTCGTTAGAAGTTCTTCTGAGATCAAGCAGTTGCTTACTACAAAGTAAGGACATTTTTCTGTACCTGCATTATGCAATCTGTTGAGTCAAGTGAAGGAAAAGAAAAGTATTAAGAATCACACTGTCAGGGCGCCTGGGTGGCTCAGTTGGTTAAGCGACTGCCTTCAGCTCAGGTCATGATCCCAGGGTCCTGGGATCGAGCCCCACATCGGGCTCCCTGCTCCGCGGGGAGCCTGCTTCTCCCTCTCCCACTCCCCCTGCTGGTGTTCCCTCTCTCGCTGTGCCTCTCTCTGTCAAATAAATAAATAAAATCTTTAGAAAAAAAAAAATTAAAAAAAAGAATCACACTGTCAAAATGAGGCAACTGTCAAAATTAATTGGTTGTCTGGTTCTAGTAAATACTATTCACACATAATGGATCTCATTAACTTATTTTCTATTATACTTAATAAGCAGAAAAAAAGAGAAAAAAATCTCATTTTGTATATGTATTTTTTCATTGGATTTCAATTTACCTATGAAGGTGATCCTTAGGGATATATTTCATTAAATTTGTATGAAATAGTTTCTACTTAGCAGGGCTGAATTCATGGAAATTATTTGAAAGGCCAAGCCGTGCATGGTACAATTTGGCTGATTAGCACTCATTCTACTTCCACCAGACAAAGCAATTAGATTCACATAAGAAAAACTAATACTGTGAATACTAGTTTTTGATTGATTTATTCTCTCATCCATCGCAAAACTCACTATCTTAGTACAAATTCCTGATCAAGAACTAGTTTTAACATATGGTTATTTAACCAACAATAAAAAGTAATAATTCGTAAAGGGTACTGATTGACTAGAAAAGTAGATATTCCGCACAAAAAGAAAGTATAGAAAATTTTAAAAGAAATTTCAAAAGTAGCAGAAACATGTAACCAAAATCCTGAATTGATTGAGTTTTGTTTCTAGATTTACTTTAATATTTAAATCTATGTTATTCAGAACTTTTACATGCAGTTTGCAGGAACCACCACAAACTTGTAACAGAGCATTTTGTCTCTAATGTACACAATCCCATATCTTGGATCTTAATAATAAAGATTTAAAATTACTTTAAGAAAAATATTCTCCAGACTCAGTGGCAAAATGTCTGAGCTCAGTTTTCTAGTGGCAATGATGTCCTTATAATTTTGTCACTTCTCTGTTCCCATATTCAGTGAAAATGTGTTGGAAGATGAGGCATTTTGCCTACTCCATGGTACTGTGTGTCTTGGATCCTTCTACAGAAGCTTATTCTAAAAGTACTCTCTGAAGACTAAAATCATTTCCCCTCTGTTATCCTGTTCCAACAGAGTTCATGGATCCCTCTGATTCATGAGTGGCTTGGAAGGTTTCTATAAACTTCCTGAAATTGCATATAGACATGTTTTCTGAACATGCTCTTTTCTTCAAGAGCTCATGTGATCACATTTTCAAAAGGACTTTGACTACTAGGTATTATTGGCAAAAACAATTGGCAAAAAAACATGATCTGGGGGTGCCTGGGTGGCTCAGTGGGTTAAGTCTTTGCCTTCAGCTCAGATCATGATCTTAGGGTCCTGCAATTGAGCCCCACATTGGGCTCCTTGCTCAGCAGGGAGTCTGCTTCTCCTTCTCTCTCTGCCCCTGCTGGTGCTCGCTCTCTCTGTCTCTCATACTGTCTCTCTCAAGTAAATAAATAAAAACCTTTAAAAATAAATATGATCTGGATATTATGACAATACTATTCAAAATCCCTGTATAGTAAAATCTTTCTGTAGTAGATATTTAAAGACAGGCATAACTGGATCCATCCCTCATGCAACACACAAAAGAATAATGCCAAACATATCAGAGATCTAAATACAAACACTAAAGCCCTGCAAGTATTGGAAGAAAATATATTTCAATTCTTTTATAACATAGATATGGTGAAAAGTATTTTAACTCTGACTCAAAATGTAGATGCAATAAGATGAAGTTCAGATACTTGGAAAAGAGTTTTGGATAGAAAAAAATAATACTCTAAGCAAGACCAAAAATCAAATGACAAAGAGGAACAACTATTTCCAGTATTTATCCTAAAAAAGGATTAATATCCCTGAAATATTAAAAATTTGAAAACTAAGGATAGTAAAGGACCAGAAATTCAGTAAAAACAATAATGGGGAAATATGAACAATTTATAAAAAATGTTTAAAGGTGACATTTAAACCTAGGAAAATGTGCTCCACTTGACCCTAATAAATAAAGCAAATAAAACGATATATTTTTCACCTATTTTGCAAAAATTAAAATAATAATAAAATACTGTGTTGGTAATGGTATAGGAGAACAGACATGCACTAATATATACATATGCTCACACGGAATTCATAAATAACAAGGGATTGTCAAAAATACATGTAAACAAATAATAAAGTTTAAAAAACCCCAACTGTATCATATCATCCTAATTATAACCAACTCAGGCAAGAATCATTAATGGCTGCTAAAATTAAAGCGTAATTGCTTATAGTATCTCCCCTCAGATTACTCATTTATCATAAAAGGAATAAAAGTACTTTAACAGTGGGGAAATTGAATAGACACCACCTCAGCTAAGTGATCAGAGTAAATATCACTGATAAAGAACCAAGTTGACATCATGTGCCCCTGATATGATATAGTGAAATAAACACAAAATCATTCATACAATATTTCTGATGAACATGCATAACCAGGATTTAATCATGAGGGAACCATTATACAAACCTAAATTGAAGAACATGCTTCAAAAATATTAACCCATTCTGGGGTGCCTGGGTGGCTCAGTTGATTAAGCATCAGACTCCTGATTTCAGCTCAGGTTATGATCTCAGGGTTGTGAGATCAAGCCCCACAGTGGGCTCCCCTGCTGGGTGTGGAGCTTACTTAAGATTCTCTCTCTCCCTCTCCCTCTACTCTTTACCCCCTCTTTAAAATAAACAAACAAACAAACAAATAACATTAACCCATTCCTTTAAACAATGACAATGATATGAAAGACAAAGGTGGAGAACTGGTTCATTGTTAACAGGGACTATAGAGACACGATAAATGCAATATATTTGCATGGAATAAATTGTAATTTTTAAAAAAGAGAATCATTATACATGACATTATTGAAACAATTGGAAAAATTTGAATGTTGGCTTTATAATAGATTAGTATTAGTCATTGCATAACTTCCTAATTTTGGTAATTGTACTTTGGTTACATAAGAGAATTTTCCTGACATGCTGACAGGAAATATTTAACTCTGCACTATAATTAAAACATAAAGTTTAGAGGGGGGCCTGGGTGGCTCAGTCAGTTAAGTGTCTGATTTCAGCTCAGGTCATGATTTCAGGATTCTGGGATCGAGTCCCATGTCGGGCTCCCCACTCGGCAGGGAGTCTGCTTCTCCCTCTCTCTCTCTCTCTCTGCCCCAGCTTGTGTTCATTCTCTCAAATAAATAAATAAAATCTTTAAAAAAACATAAAGTTTAGAGAATTTATCATTCACCCACACCATGTGTCTTTGTTTAGAAAAAAGTAAATAATAAAAGTTTGTTATTACCTTAATTCCCAAAATGATATTCTTGTGCCAAACTAAAATAAATAACAAAATAAATAAGAATAATATTAGTAGAGCATATGACATTTCAGTTAACCCTCAAATTTATATGGCAAAGAAAATGTTGTAATCATTTTGTAAATAAAGCTCCTGTGTAAAGAAAGAAAAAAATCCTTCATTTCTAAATGGAGCTCATGGAAGTTTACCAATTTGCGCAAGGCTTTCCATCTAGCCATGGTGAGGCTGAGATTTTGTCAAAGTGAGTATAATTCCAAAGTTTACAATGCACTACCCAACCTTCCTAGTTGAATGAGCCAGGCTACAGACTTGGGTGAAATTGAAGAAGAGAAAAAAAAAAAAGTCTTTCTTCCTCAACTATCAGTAAATTAGATGATAAACAAACATTTTATTGCATGTTTTCAGTAATATGACTGGTTCATATAGACTCCAACATGTAACAGTTTATGGTCTAGCTAGAAAATAAAACAAATATATAAGCGGAGGCAAAAGAGGCAATTTGGAAAAATTGTAGAAAATAATTTAGCGTTGTGTCCTGTTCTCCTTTACTTAATATTTGAGGATTTACCTTAAAGTTCTCCTAGTCCAGGATACCAGGATTTGATATATGTGTGATCTCTTTACATTTTGTAAACACCCCATGCTAATCCTAACAGGGCAATTAGCACATAACTTTTATTATTTTCTTCCATGAATGAAATGGCTTGAGTATCGTTGATGTTGTGTTTTCAGCCATCGTCAGAAAAAAAATAACAAAAAAACAAAGAAACCAATGAAACAGTCTTGACTTTCTAGAACAAAGTTCTGAGAATTGTGAAAACAGCCCTTATCACTGCACTGGGATCTGGCTATTTCAATAGTATAAATGCAGTCAGTAGATCAGACGGTGCTTCCTATAATGACCTTTTACGTGGCTTGAAGGGAGATCTTCATCATTAGAATGTGAAGTCAATGAGATCCAAGTCAATGAGATCCACTGGGGTAAACATAAGGAATTTGAAAAATATAGGACGGAAAATAATGATTAGGCTTAACGGCAAAGGACAAGGGCTGTAAGGTGAATGGACAGCACAGAAGGTAAAAATTCAATAAAGAAACCCTTTAGGACAAGTTCGAGCCAATGTTATTATGTATCAGAGGAAATTAGCAGCATTTGTTCCTAGAATACATTAGCAGATGTTTTATTTAGACTTTAGTCTCTCACCTCTCTATTTGGGAATATTACCACCTTTTATAAGTTCTTGTTGAATATTTCCTTGCCTAAAATATTTAATATTTACATTGTTTTAAATGAAGGTATATCTATTATTTTTTGAATTTTATTAAGTGTATTATTTTAATTCCAGTATAGTTAAAGTGTTGTATTAGTTTCAGGTGCTATCTGTTGTTAGTTTAGAATCGTTATGAAGGCATATAATTCAATATGAGGAACTGCAAAAGAAATTGGTGTAGGGCTTAACAAACAGTCATTTTAAATAGTCATAAAATAACTTGTCTTTTATGTTTGACTGACTTTCGTGTGATAGGTGTTATACTTGCATCTCCTAGAGAACTCTCTGGTAATTTCCTAACTAAGTAGCAATGCCTTTAAGTAACCAAAGAAAAATCATCATTGTCCAGCACATTATATAAAATACAATATTTTAACTTGGACATCTGCAAAACAGGGATACCTGTCACCATATATAATGAAGTAGGAATTCATATATACAAGGGTCTACATAGGCATAGCTGAAATTACAGAGCTTAGATAGTATTCTGATTTAACAGAATGGTAACAAGATAAATGTAAGGAAGTCCATTACATGTTCTTACCACCAACATATTGGCGATTGTCTTGATGAAGAACTAACAGATAATAATAACCAAACTAAAAGGAAATCTTCCAAACTAGAAATATAAAAATCCACAGATGGGCCTGCATTTAGGGGGGAAAAAAGACTATTTTCCTAAAAAACAACAAATACATCTCTTTGGATAACACCTGTTTTCCTGCAAACCAAATGTACAATTATTTTGAAAGAGTTCTTGAACGATACTTCATTTTTTAAAAAATTATTTCAATGGGGCGCCTGGGTGGCTCAGTTGGTTAAACGACTGCCTTCGGCTCAGGTCATGATCCTGGAGTCCCGGGATTGAGTCCGGCATCGGGCTCCCTGCTCGGCGAGGAGCCTGCTTCTCCCTCTAACCCTGCCCCCTCTCATGTACTCTCTCATTCTCGCTCTCTCAAATGAATAAATAAATCTTTGAAAAAAATTATTTCAATGGACTTCTTTTAAAACAAAATTAGATGCAATTAGAATTTTAAAATTAACTTCCCTTGTAGATATTATTATTTCGCATTAGTTTTGTCAGTGGCACATTTCATTTTATCTAGACCATCCATAGTGGAGATAGGCTATTCTTTGTAACTCCTTAGCACCTGAATTAACATTACATTTTCTGCTCTGGGAAGTCCCCACTTTATGAAGGAGAGCCTGCCTTCCACCGTAAATGTTGAAAAAGCCAAATATCCACTTTCCCAGGCTTGACACTGATCACACACACGTACATCATGGGATCTAAGCTTAGTCCATCATGTGTTCTTACTCTAAAATTTGAATGTCTACAAGGCAGCAGCTACTTCTTAATATCTTGCATAGTGTCTGAAGCTACTTTAGATTCCTGTGGGTGACAGTGACAGAAATTCCAGCAGCCTCTCCTATTTGTTGTGTGAACTGTGCTGTCTGTGGTATCTCTGCCCAAAAGTGATGCAAGTGGTATTTCCACAGGACAAGCTCTACAGAATATAATAGAGCTTATTCATTTATTTATTTTTGGATGCATATCTAAGAAATGCTGTTCTCCGTTTTCCTAGATATGACAGAGCAGTCGATAAGGAACTAAGAACCTTGACTAATTATGAGAACCTCCAAGCATCTTGCCTCCAATAGAGTAATTACAAATGGACAGCCAAGCATTAGCTGGAGATGTCTCTGCTTACAAAAACTGAACAGGAGTAGACACTGAAATAAAAATCATACCACTCCTCTTCTTCCCCTCATTGCTAAGGCAAAAACTTCTTTTCTAATCTCTAAGACTTTGAAGAATTATTTTATGCTATCTTTTCCCTTCATTGCTGTTCATCATATTAATTTTCACCTTATTACTCATTAACAAAAAAAAATTGAAAAAAGAGATTTTCACAGGAGATTCCACATCCTGAAACTCTAAGATGGATTAATGTTTTCATATTAGTAAGTGTTCTAGGTTACAGAAGGCATTGCTTTCTGGACTTTATATTGGATAGTATATAGGAGGACTTCTCAGAATACATGTTACTAACCAATAGTGTATATTTATACGGTTAAAGAGAGCATCACTGCAAATATTCCCTTATTTAATCCATATTAAGGAACTGTAATAGAAGAAGAAAGAGCTAAGTGATTACCCAATTTGAGACAAAAATGTTAAGATATTCAAGACTATTGTGTGATATATTCTTCTGAATTACCAATTATTTCTGCATCAGTAGAGCCGTGTAAATCAGCATGTTGTTTAGAAAATTAGAAGAGGAAAGTAAATGTTTTTTTCCCCCTGAGCATGTTACAGAAGATGATTTTCAATGATTAAAAAACCCCAGCAAATTTCTTTTATCTAGATGGATTGCCCCCTCACCATCTTCTAAAGCCTGCCATTTATAATGATCTTACAGATTTACTTTGCATCACAAATCGCTCATCCTTCAGCAAAACAAATTCTGATAAAGAGGAAGATTATTTATAATTAAGAAAAATGCAAATGTTTGATATTTTAAGCAATTGATAAATTTCTTGCACTATGTGTATATTTATGTTCTCAAGATCTAGGACCAAATGTTTATTATTTACTATTGTCTTTTGGTATCAGATAGTAATCTAAAATAGTATTTACTATTGATATTACATATTTAAGTAATTGAAATTGTGTCAGTCATTAAATTATGTTTAAAATGAGAGTAATTTAATTATATTAGATTATTCTAGAAAGGACGATATGCTGTAAGAAAGAGATAAAATTCTATTTCGCAGTGGTAAAGTATCTTATTTCAGAAACAATTATAAATTTGGGGACAAATATGAGAAAAAAAAGCTCACCTTTTGATGACATCTGAGAGTAAGTTAAAAAGGCAAGAACTGAAGGTAATACCATTCTTGAAAGAAGAGGAAACACTCTAGATAAAACCTTTATTTAATTGGCCAGTTCACTGAATATATTCCCAAATTTGGGCCCACAGAGAGATGGCACTCATGTAAAATGCCTGATCTGGTAGAGTTTGTAGCTGCCTTGGAGATTGGTTACTAAAAGGAAAGATTGTGGAAAGGAGGAGGTCACAGTGTGGTAAACCAAAATCAGATGAAAAATTTCACCATATTCCTAGATGACTTCAAAATGCACCCCCCAGAGCACCAAAGGCAAAGGAAAAGGTAGAGAAAGTCTAGAATACACTGTTCTCTCTGCTGTGTTTTCTAGTTCATCCACTGAGGCCTTCCGCCTCTGAGATAACAGGTTTTTTATATAGCAATCTCAGATCTGAGCTCCCAAATAGTAGTCACCAGGTTTTGTCTTCTGTATCTTAAGCTAGTGTTTGAATCATGGTTTCTACTCCACCTTAGCTGGTAACCTCAGGGTATAATGAGCTCTATGCTTATTTATCTCTCTGAATTCACACTTTTTCCTTCTTAGCTTCTACTCTCCCTCCCTTTCTCCTTTCCTCCCTCCCACCTCCTCCTCCCTTCCATCTTTTCTTCCTTCCTTTCTTTTTCTTTTCCTTTGACTCTAAGACTACCTTCTGATTATCTCTGTTATATCAACCATTTAAACAGGTAAAAACATTTTTATCTAGAATTATAGTTGATCATTATGAGAAAGGCCTCTTTGAGTACTTGACCTACCATATTTCTTGAAAGAGAAGCTCATTGCCCAGTTTTGTTTGTTTGTTTTTCTTTGTGTTTTTGTTTTTTAAAGATTTTATTTATTTATTTGACAGAGAGAGTCAGCGAGAGAGGGAACAGAAGCAGGGGGAATGGGAGAGGGAGAAGCAGGTTTCCCACTGAGCAGAGAGCCGGATCCGGGGCTCGATCCCAGGACTCCGGGATCATGACCTGAGCCGAAGACAGACGCTTAACAACTGAGCCACCCAGGTGCCATCACTGCCCAGTTTTAGCAAAGTAGTAAGCAATACATCTTTTTGGCTGGCGATCAAATTCATTCTGCTTTATGATTGAGTTGAAGGCTCCATGGCTCAATAGTGAAGTTCGTTTTTTTCTATCTCAGTTAAATACTCATCAAAGGAATTTCACTGTGAGGAAAAATGACTGGGAATGTTACTTATTTTGTAACTGAAGTATAACTTTCATCATATGTAAAGAAGGCTCAAGCAATCAACTCTCTTTATCTACCAACTGAACTTAAATATCATTACTGTGATGTTGTCAGGTTCAATTAGATAGTGAATTTGCAAAACCATGATGGAAGGTATGCTTTTATATTAGAGTAAGTCAACACAATTTTACATTCCTTCATAAAAAGCTCCACAAAGATCAATGAATTAGTCACTGTTTTAATAAACTTTATCACTTTTACAACAAGATAGATATTTTCCACATTGTGAAAACCTGAAGTAGATGCCTGGAGGTAAGCTAGTGATACAATAATATGGAGGTGACTAATACATTTGGTCTGCAAAAGCCGTTGAAATGTATTATATAACTCAGTGTTATCGAGTCTACAGACATTCTGCATATTATTTTTAAAGTGATTTGAAGTCGATATCATTTGGGGGCACCTGGGTGGCTCAGTCAGTTAAACCACCTGACTCTTGATTTTGGTTCAGGTCATGATCTCAGGGTCATGAGATTGAGCCCTGTGTGGGCTCCATGCTCAACACGGAGTCTGCTTGAGATTCTCCTCTTCTCCCTCTGCCCCTTGCCCCTGCCTACTCTCTCTCTTTCTCTCTCAAATAAATAAATGAATAAATAAATAAGATCTTTTAAAAATTGATATCATTTGAAAATGTGTTCATCATTGATTTCACAATTAGGCACTTTATATAAAATGTATCCTCATTAAAGATGTACAAAATGGTCCTTTCACTAGTGTTTCATAAATTTTATTTTTTTATTATGTTATGTTAATCACCATACATTACATCATTAGTTTTTATGTAGTGATCCATGATTCATTGTTTGCGTATAACACCCAGTGCTCCATGAACTTTAATATAAAAATTTTGTCCTGTATTTAAGAAGCTATTGTTTAAATAGGAGTACATTAAAAAGCATTTGATAGCATTATACATGGATTTGGTAATCTCATTTTTGAATCATAGTCAATATAAATTTATTTATTTAAGGTTTTATTTATTTGCAGGGAGAGAGAGAGAGAAAGAGCCCGCAAGTGGGGGAGGAGCAGAGAGGAAAGGAGAGGGACAGGCAGGCTCCATGCTGAGCAAGGAGCCCCACGCAGAGCTCAGTCCCAGGACCCCAAGATCATGACCTGAGCTGAAGATAGACACTCAACCGACTGAACCACCCAGGCGCCCCTAAGTGTAACTATATTTATAACCCAAGGTTTGACCAGCTGTTCTTTTACTGCGGTCACATTATCTGTCAAGATGCTTTTATAGCTCATCTTGAAGGAAATAAAACACATATATCCTTCTTTAATGCTTGTTGCATTATTGGTAATTCTCTCTTTTTAGCTCTAAAAAATTGGATGTAAAACCAAGTTGTCATGCTTCATAAAAATAATCTGATGTTGAGTAACACAATCAAATGGCTAAAACATGATTAAACAGAACTGAGGGTTGTACAATTAAAAATAAAAATTTCGGGCGCCTGGGTGGCTCAGTTGGTTAAGCATCGGCCTTCGGCTCAGGTCATGATCCCGGGGTCCTGGGATTGAGCCCCGCATCAGGCTCCTTGTTCGGTGGGAAGCCTGCTTCTCCCTCTGCCTGCCACTCCCCCTGCTTGTGCTCTCTCTTTCTCTCTCTGGCAAATAAATAAAATCTTAAAAAAATAAATTTAAAAATAAAAATTTCTGCTCTATATTATCCTAAATTATGTCCTCCTAAAAGAAACCACTTTTAAAAGTTGTCTTCATCTGGGGGGCACCTGAGTGGCTCAGTCGGTTGGGCATCTGCCCTCAGCTCAGGTCATGATCCCAGGGTCCTGGGTTCAAGTCCCGCATTGGGCTCCCTGCTCCGCGGGAAACCTGCCTCTCCCTCTCCACCGCTTGTGCTCTCTCGTGTGTGCACGTGCTCTCTCTCTCTCTCCCTCCCTCAAATAAATAAAATAAATGTCTTAATCTTTTTAATAAAATTTACATACCATGCATTTATGTCTATTCCTTAATTTCAGATATTTGTTAACTACTAAAGAATTTAGCTTATGGAAACATACCCTCCTCTTCGTTCACTGCTCTCAAATTTTGTGTTTCGTGGTTATTTTTATTTATATGATATATTTTAAAATTATGTCTTAATCTGTCAATATTAGAAATTATATTTTAGCGTTCTAGTAAGCCTACAATTTGGTCACCGTCTGCAGTCTCCTTTTCACTTACCAGCTGCTATTACGATATTATTTCAAGAATACTGACTATGTTATTTATGATATTTATATTCCGGTCAGTAACTATAATTCAGTATTTTCCATTTTTTCCTGTATGTTTATTCTGAAGGGAAAACTAGTGGACAGCATTTACACAATTATGATTATTAAAATATTAATATATGCATAACATATGATACTAAAACAGTCAAAAAGGTGTTTTAGCCAAAATCCACTAACTCTGCTTCTCTAGGTGAATGATTCAGGGGAAAAATTTAAATGCATTCTAGTTTGCATTCTTTTTTTTTTTAATTTTTTATTTAAATTCCGGTCAGCCAACACAGTCTGTTTCAGGTGTCTCAGCACAAGTGTAGCACTGTTATAAAACCATTGACTATATTCCCTATGCTGTAGCTTTTGTCCCCATGACTTATTCACTGCATAACAGGAAGCTTGTACCTCCCACTCTGTCACCCACGATGCCCATCCCCCCACCAGTGTCCCCTCTGCCAGCCATCAGTTCATTCTCTGTATTTATGAGTCTGTTTCTGATTTTTGTTTGGTTATTCATTTATGTTGTTTTTCAGATTCCACATATAAGTGAAATCATATGGTATTTGTCTTTTTCTGTCTGACTTATTTTACTTAGCATAATACCCTCTAGGTCTATCCATGATGTTACAGATGGCAAGATCTCACCCTTTTTATGGCTGATATTCCCTTGTATACATATTACCTCTTCTTTATCCATTTACCTATTGATGGACACTCGGGTGGCTTCTGTATCTTGGCTATTGTAAATAACGCTGTGTTAAACATAGGAGTGAATATATCTTTTCGAATTAGTTTTCATTCTCTTTGGGTAAGAACCTAGTAGTGGTAATTACCTAGTATGGTAATTCTATTTTTGATTTTTTAAGGAACCTCCATATTGTTTCCACAGTGGCTGCACCAACTTAGATTCCCACCAGGAGTGCACAAAAGTTCCTTTTTTTTCCACACTTGCCCACACTTGTTATTTCTTGTCTTTTTTTATTCTGGCCTTTGCAACAGATGTGAGGTGATATCTCATTGTGGTTTTGATTTGCATTTCCCTGATGATGAGTGATGTCCTGAGCCTTTTTAAAAAGGAACATTTGGAAAGGTGGCTGTCTTCTGAAAAACACTGTATATGGTAATGTCTATTTTGCCTGTTTTGATTTGATTTGTAGTTGTGTGTTCATAACCACGAGCCTTTAAAAATCTGGAGGTATTGATCTCCTTGCATTCAATATTGTTAATGTGAATGTCTGATTCTAGTATGAATCTTGTTAGTGTCCTGTTCTTTACCTTTTAGAGTATTTAGTGTCCTCTTGTCCTTACCTCACACACTTGTTTCAAGCTGTAGTGATTAAGGCAGTCTGGTACTGGTACAAAAACAGGCACATAGATCAATGGAACAGAATAAAAAACCTAAAATTAGAGCCACAACTCTATGGGTCAGAACTCTATGGTCAGTGAATCTGCAACAAAGCAGGAAAGAATATCCAACGAAAAAAAGACAGTCTCTTCAACAAATGGTGTTAGGAAAACTGGAGAACAACACGCAAAAGAATGAAACTGGACCACTTTCTTACACTGTACACAAAAATAAGTTTAAAATGGATGAAAGACCTAAATGTGAGACAGGAAACCATCAAAATCCTAGAGTAGAGCACAAGCAGTAACCTCCTTGACATTGGCTGTAGCAACTTCTTACTAGATACTTCTCTTGAGGCAAGGGAAACAAAAGCAAAAATAAGCTGTTGGGACTTCATCAAGATAAAAAACTTCTGCACAGCGAAGGAAACACAGTAATCTTTCATGTGAACTCACAACATCCACCATTTTGTTTTGTAGTGGTTAAGTGAAATTTCAGGCTCAAATAGTATATGGTAAAATTACAATTTTGTAAGTCAGTCTTTAACGATACGATGAACAAGACAAGAAGGACTAAATACGTACGAAGAATTACATGAAGGTCATATATTCAGGTTGTCATACTTCAGGGTTTTTTGTATAAAAGGAATCAGAGTTCATCTTTATTTCAGTATGTATTTCATGTAAGCATTTGAGTATGTTTTCTACCAAATTTCTTGGTATAATTGATTAATGCTTTCACATTTCTTGTCAAAATCCTTGGGGGTTACATCAGAAACGATTCCTTATCTGTCATAGTCTTAATTATTTCATATCTTCATAGTCTAAATTTTCTTGCACATTTTTAGTGGATTTAAACTTATGGTCAAATATATGCTTGTAAGATGTTTGTGAAACAAAATAAATGAAAAGCTAAAAATATTGATTATCAAAATGAAGACATTGAATTTTGATGAATTTATTTATGCCCATGTGTGGCAAAGTGTTTTGAGAGCCCCAGAATTCAGAATGTTTCTCTACATGTTTGAATGAAGTTAATTTTCCAGAGAAAATATCCATACTCAACATTCATTCTCTAGCTTTCTTTACATGGATCTACTTCCAGGTACCCTTATTTTGAGAAGTAGAGAAGCACATAAATCAGAGGGTCCATGAAACAAAAGCAATTCAATTAGCAAGCACGCCTTTTCCTGATACTAAGATCAGAGAGAGATTTCTCTGGGGATTTGTCATAGGAAAAGCAGTATGTAGCATAAAAGCCACAAATGCCTTAGGGATGTTTCTTATACTAGCCCTCATTGCATGATGATGGCATCTAGCCAAAATGCAATTCTGTAAATGCTCTTGTATTAGGAGGTGGTAAAATTATGTGATCCAGGCTGCTGGTAAACTTACACTATGGATTAATTTTCAGATAGCTATTAGAGTATTTAGAGATATGAGTGCAGTGCTTACCATTCAGAAATTTTCCCATAAATATTTGGCCTCTCAACTCGCTTTTCATAAATATTGAGCAATAGTCGATTTGACGTTATACATCCTGACAAGCAATTGGATTGCAACCATTCCATATTGATGATTCAGTGTGGAATGTCATTCATTAACAGTCAGCTGATCTGGGTAAAAGAATAAAAGTGACTTGTGAAAGCTAAGGTACCTAAGAGGGAAATATGCCATGATAAGGAAAAAACAGCAATAACAACAAAAACTTAACACTGCACAGAGGTTGCCTAAGCAAATACAAAGGGGCAAATAGACATCTCTCCCCCCCCAAAAAAAATTACGAAGTAAAGAAATCTATTTTCAAGATTTTTAAAATTTTGCTTTAATTCCAGTGTAGTTTACATAGTACAATACAGTGATCTAACAGTTCCATACATCACCTGGTGCTCATCAAGATAAGTATACTCTTAATCCCCTTTCCCTATTTCCCCTACCCCCCCCCCCCCCTCGCCTCTGGTGACCATCTGTTTGTTCTCTATAGTTAAGAGTCTGCTTTTTGGTTTGTCTCTTTTTCTTCCTTTGTTTCCTTGTTTCGTTTTTTAATTCCACCTATGAGTAAAATCATATGGTATTCGTCTTACTCTGACTGACTTATTTCACTGAGCATTATATTCTCTAGCTTCATCCATGTCATGGCAAATGGCAAGATTTCATTCTTTTTGTGACAGTAATATTCCATTGTATATATATACCGTGTCTTCTTTATCCATTCATCTATGGACGGACGCTTGGGCTGCTTCCATAATTTGGCTCTTGTAAATAATGCTGTAATAAACATGGGGTGCATATATCCTTTCAAATTAGTGTTTTTTGTATTCTTTGGGTAAACGGCTGGTAGTAATGACCATACTGAGATCTCAATGAGCACCAAACATTTGCCCCTGGACCAAAGACATTTTACATTTTTTATGCTGGGATATGTTTTAGGAGATAAAAGGGACACTTAAAATTAGAAAATTCCACAAAACATCTAGCTTCCATAATGTATTATAATATACAGTTTAGAAAAAAAAAATTCTAGTTTCTTTAACATATTAGAAAATATGGCCACACTGGCCATATGATATGCCATATCATAACACAATCTGTTATGATAGCATTTTGCTGGAGCTGTGCATGGTTTGTCTCATTTAGATGGTGCATGTTGCATCATGAGCCCTTGTAGATATTAGCTTTCATGGCTCCTACCAAAAACATAGCTTAATAAATGCAAACTAGGAAGATTTTTTAATATTTTATTTGATGTATGCTATATATACAATAAATTGCACATAAAATGCATTTATCCATCTTACTGTTGATACACATTTTTTATTCCAGGTTGTGTCTCTAAATAATTAAGCCACTATAAACATTAATGTACATGTCTGTTGATGGTGTATGGTCTCATTTCCATTAGGTAGATTCCTAGAAATGACACTGGTGTCTTAGGATATGTTTAGTAGACACTGCCATTTTTCCTAAAACAGCTTGCTAACCGTGTTTGAGAGTTTGTTTCTCATCTGTTATCGACAATTTGTTTACATATTGATTTTTAGTCTAGCACTGTAGGTATATAAGGGTATGTATCTCATTTTGATTTTCATTTGTAAATCACTGATTACAAATAACAAAGTCTTTTCTCATATCATTATGAGACCAAGGCATCATTTTCACTGAATTATCTGTTCAAAACTATTGCATATTTTTAAGAGAGACTTTCCTCTTTTTCTTATGAATTTGAAGGTATTCTTTATATATTTCAGATGCAAATCCATTGTATGACATATGAAAATTATTTAGGGGAACAAAAGTCCTTAATTTTAATGAAGTCAGATTATTTATTAAATAAAATGTTCATGCATGTTTTGTGTGATTTCCTGTCCTTTGATAAATCTGTGCTTATCTCAGGATTATGGAGATATTCTGTAATATTATGATCAGTAAGTTTTAGTTTTACTTTTCACATTCAGGAGAGCATTCCATCTGGAATTGATATTTGTTTATGCTGTAAGGTATTTTTCAAGATCTTTTTTCTGCTACGTATCAGTTAAACCCAGCACCATTTATTAAAAGACCATTCTTTCTCCAGCCACATTTCAGCTTTTTAAATCCAGTGACCATATTTGTGTTGAAATGTGTCAGGAATCTATTTTTTTTCCATTAGTTGGTTTGTGTATTCTGTTACCTGTACTGGTTTGTTTTATTTATAGTGGCATTATAAAGAGTCTTGATGTCTGATGTGATATGCCCTCCAATTTTATCTTCTTTAAGATTCTATAGGTTCTTCTTGGCACTTTTCAATTTCCTACAATTTGAAGAATCAGCTTTCAATTTTGACAAAGATGCCTATTGGGATTACATTAATACTATTGGTAAATTTGGCAAGGTATGAGATGTTTAGCAATATTGAGTCATTCAAATCTTGAACATATATTTCCGTTTAATTGGACCATCTTTAATTTGCTCATAGATGTTAGATACCTTTTGGAGTAACACAATTTTAGATGTATTCCTCGGTACTTGATGTTTTCTGTTGTTTTTACAAGTGATTTCTTTTTAAATTTTATCCTTTATTTGTGACTACAGAGACTTTGTTTTCTTCAGCAAGCTTGTTGGTCAAATTCATTTATTTTGTTTAATATTTTATCTCAGATTCTTTGGAATTTGCTACATAAAAAGACAGCAAATAAAAATATTTTCACTTTATTCTCAGATAATTTTTTCTAGCATTTTTACAGAGAAGATCTAACGGTAATGATCTCCCTCAGTTCTTGTTTATCTGAGAATATCTTTATTTTTTCCTCCTTTTGAATGACCGTTCTGCCGGATATAGGATTCTGCATTAATATTTTTCTTTAGCATTTTGACTATATCAACTAACTGCCTTTGGTCTCTAAAGTTTTTGTTGAGAAATCTGTTGATAATCTTGCTGAGGAGCCCTCCTATGATATGATTCACTTCTTCCTCGTCCTTCCAAAATTCTCTTTGTCATTGTCTTTTATTTTTTCTTCTCTAAAGATTTTATTTATTTATTTGAGAGAGAGAATGAGATAGAGCGAGCACGAGAGGGAAGAGAGTCAGAGGGAGAAGCAGACCCCCCACTGAGCAGGGAGCCCGATATGGGACTCGATCCCGGGACTCCAGGATCATAACCTGAGCAGAAGGCAGTCGCTTAACCAACTGAGCCACCCAGGCACCCTGTCATTGTCTTTTAACAGTTTGATTACCATGTGTCTCATTGTGGGTGTCTCTGATTCATCATACTTGGAGGTCATTAAGCTTCTTGGATGTTAATATTCACATTTTCCTTCAAATTTGGGAAGTTTTCAGCCATTATTTTTTCAAATATTGTGTTTCTTCTTGGCATCTTTTTTTGTGGGACTCCCATGATGCATATGTTGGTCCACTTGATGGTGTCCCACTTGTTTCTCAGGCTCTATTCACTTTTCTTTAGACTTTTTTTCTTTCTATTCCTCAGACTTGATACTTTTCATTGTCCTATCTTCACATTCACTGATTTTTTCATTTACATGCTCAAATCTGCCTTTGAATCTCTTCAGTGAATTTTTCACATCAGTCCTTGCACTTCTCATCTCCAGAATTTCTTCTTCATTTATTTCATGTTTTCTATTACTTTTTTGATATTTCCATCTTGTTCATACATAATTTTCTTGACTTTCTCCATGACTTCCTTTAGCTCTTTGAGTATCTTTAAGATAATTGTTTCAAAGTTTTTGTCTAATAGATTCACTATCAGATCTTTTTGAGGGACAGTTGTGTTGGTTTATTTTTTCCTTTGAGTGGGCCATAATTTGCTATTTCTTTGTATGCCTTGAGATTTTAGGTTTAAAACTAGACATTTGAATCTAATAATGTAGTAACTCTGGAAATCAGATCCCCCCATTCCTACCTTCCCTAGGGTTTGCTGTGGGTTTTGTTTATTTTACTGTTGTAGACTCTCTAGGCTGAAGATCAGGATTAAGTGTAAAGGTAATGTCTTCTCAGGTCTGTTCTGAGCCAGCGTTTTCCCATGGTCATGAACAATGTCTTTCTAATTCCCCCTGCATATGCAGCATCTTTTGAATGTCCCAGTCTTCAATGTCTGGCTCCCAGAGGGATAAAAGAGAAAAATGAAGATGAAGGAAAGATGCTAGCCCTTTAAATGCTATGAAAGTCACTTTAAATGCTCTGGAAGGGAGAAGGGCTTGCAACAGTGGGAGGAGGTTCAACAACAATGGCTGGCCCCTGTGTCTGTCTGCATGTCTGATAACAATCAGTTACCACATTCCCAATATTTGGAGGACAGTGCCCTTTTTTCCCATCCTGGCTCCCACATGCTCTGTGCAGCTGACCCTGAACCATGTATGTAGTTGTCTGCCATAGGAGACAGGCAGCTACTACTGTGCTAAGAACTGAATGACCACATTTAACTGCAACTTGCCACCCAAGCTTTCTCCTGGAAGATGCAAGCCTTCAATCTACTCAGAGTTCCAAAATAGTTAAAGCAAACAGATTCTACTAATGCAATTGTTGTCTAGGTAGGGAGACAGAATCCTGCTCTTTCTATTGCATCTTCCTAGAATTACTTCAAACAATTTTCTTAAAATCCTTTTTTTCCCCTCAGATACATTCAAATATCCTATTTGGTTTTCACATCTATCTACTTCCCTTTTTATTTTTGTCAGTTTTTACTTTCCTAGACAGGTTAAGTGATTGATTTAATTCAGTCATATACTGACTCAGCTGTGCGTGAGATTGCATATCTGTTAGGGCTCTGTTTCCCTCTAAATAATTTCCCCTACTAGAGCTTCATCAACTGAAAATGTCGTCCACATCAGAAATTGAGGCTATCACCAGAGTATTACTTGCTGCAGAGGTCCTAACTCTAAGCCTTCAGCTCTGCTTTTTGGAAGCTTTCTGTTTTGTCCCTTAGGTTAATGTTCTAAATAGCTTCTGAAATTAACAAACATTTTTGAGGGGAAAATTGGCAGACTGAAACCTTAATTCACCACTCTTCTTCTCTTGGTAGAATTCTGGATCCTCAACTCTTAATGTGTCATTGTTACTGTTATTATTGTATTCTCTCCAGCCTCAGATGATTATTGAAGGCTATTTTGATTTAGTCACTTATTTTAATGTCTTTGTCCAAATCTTGGGAATGTCAGTCTCTTGCCTTGTGCACAAAAATAACCAGTGTTCTTATGGAAGAGTGACTGCAGAGTTGTTTACCTTTCTCCATGGAAATGCCTTCTGCAGTATTTTGTGCCTTTAATTTTTGATGTCCCAGCATGGCTATGAGAGCACTTGAACAGGGAGAGAGAGAAAGAGGCCAGCCTCAAGTAATCCTGTTGCCATTTATGACCTAGCCGCAAAAGCTATGCAGTGTCATTTCCTGTGGAGTTTATTGATCAAGGCAGTTACACAGCTCCATCCAGTTTATGGGGAAGGAAACATAGATCTACCTCTCAATGGGAAAGTGGGAGTTAGGATAAATATTAGTACAGCTATCTTTGAAAATTACATTCTGCAATATCTAGGTTATTGTGATCATTAATTTTATATGTCATCTTGACTGGGTAAAGATGCCCAGATAGCTGGTGAACATTATTTCTGGGTGTTTCTGTGAGTGCATCTCTAAAAGAGATAAGCATTTGAATCAGTAGACTTTTTTTTTTTAAGATTTTATTTATTTGAGAGAGAGAGAATGAGAGAGAGAGAGCATGAGAGAGGGGAGGGCCAGAGGGAGAAGCAGACTCCCGCCGAGCAGGGAGCCCCATGCGGGACTCGATCCTGGGACTCCAGGATCATGACCTGAGCTGAAGGCAGTCGCTTAACCAACTGAGCCACTCAGGCACCCCGAATCAGTAGACTTAGTAAAGAAGATTGCCTTCACCAATGTGGGTGAACATCTTACAATCCCCTGAGTCCTTGAACAGAATAAAAAGGTGGAATAAGGGTGGATTTTCTTTCTCTGCTAGAGCTGAAATGTCTGTATTCTCCTGTCCTCATAAATGGGTGCTCCTGGATCCATCTTGTGCCCCCCTACTTGCACGCTCCTCGTTCTTGAGGCTTCAGACTCAGACCAGGACTTATGCCATCAGCTACCCTGTTCTCAGGCTGTCAGACTCGGACTGAACTATACCACTGGCTCTCCTGGTTCTTCACTTTGCAGGTGGCAGATCATAGGACTTCTCAGCCTCCACATTTGTGTGGGTCAATTCCTATAATAAATCTTTCTCTATCTATCTATATCCATACCTATTGGTTACCCAGAATATGATCTTTCTACAGAGATCAAGTAAAAATTGACTTACCAATAAGGGAGATATCACTTTAAAATAGAAATAAAGGGGCGCCTGGGTGGCTCAGTTGGTTAAGCGGCTGCCTTCGGCTCAGGTCATGATCCTGGAGTCCCGGGATCGAGTCCCACTCAGGCTCCCCACTCAGCAGGGAGTCTGCTTCTCCCTCTGACCCTCCCCCCTCTCATGCTCTCTCTATCTCATTCTCTCTCTCAAATAAATAAATATAATCTTAAAAAAAAATAGAAATAAAAACACAAGTTTCCAATCTCAAATTTTAAAGCTGGTGTCAAGTTAAAGAAACAGCAAGATAGGTAGCTACAAGATTCCCTTTAGCTTTAGGGAGACTATAATTCACCAAAATGTTTATATCCCTAAGATGATTTACTTATACTATGCCTCTGAATTTTCCTATTGTCTGGAAAAATAGTTCCTATTGTTGACAAATAAAAGGAACAGTAACCAGAGCTAATAAACCTTAGGTAAATGGCTCGGAGCAGGTATTAGCTGCAGATTTATGCCTTGTCACATGGCCATTAACACAATTATATCTTACTACTTATGGAGCAGCTTTTGGTTGGAAATTTCTATCCTCAGCCACCAGTAGACTTATATGTGTGATGTTAACTAGTCTCTGTGTGAATATGTGTGTTTGTGTGTGGCATAAATTGTAGAAGTTCGTTGATTACTCTCTTTACCCCAGTCAGAATAATGAGAGAAAAATAATCATTGCTTAAATGAGAATAAAATTTCAGGATCAAAATTTATGTTATATCTTTCCCTTTAAATCATCAAACCCCTTCTTCTCAGGCTGCTTCTCCTTTCCACCTCTCAGTACTTTTCTTTCAGGGTTGCCCTTTAGATTGCCTATTACTTCCTTTTTCAATTTATTTTCCAGTTCTACAAATTTTATATGACCCTCCTACCCCTCATATGATCCTTTTCTTCTTTCTTTTTTGGAATCCTACTGGTATTTATTTTCTATAAAAATCAGCCATGTGATTTAGACTAATTTGAATTCAAAACTTCCAACTAATACGTTTACTTGGTTTCTTGTTACGTATTATTCCATTTAATTAAACTGTTTTAAAACATAGATTTTTCATCTCAAGATGAACCATGAGAGACTATGGACTCTGAAAAACAAACTGAGGGTTCTAGCGGGGAGGGGGGTGGGGGGATGGGTTAGCCTGGTGATGGGTATTAAAGAGAGCATGTATTGAATGGAGCACTGGGTGTTATATGCAAACAATGAATCATGGAACACTACATCAAAAACTGATGATGTAATGTATGGTGATTAACATAACATAAAAAAAAATCAGTTCCTTTTTTCACGTAAGGAAGAATGCAGAATAATTACGTTAGTCTTCTGGCACTAGTATTAATAGAATGCGACCAATTTCTTTTTTGATAAATTTAGCAAAGTTACCCTCTGTAGATAACATGGCAGAAAAAAATGCTTTTTCTCACGCCTCTTTATACATACTCTGTCAAGGCTATATCCTGTGAACTATCCAAGTTCATAGTCTTGGGGTTTTCTTTTTGTATTTTATCCAATTATCTCCTTTTTGTATATTCAATTTGCTTACAATTCTGAATATTTGTTTAAAGTTTCATCTTCTTCCTGGACTGGTGAGCTTTAGATATCATTAGTTATTCTTTTTTTCTGAATAACTCTTATTTTTATATTCAACTATATGCACATTTGTTAGGTATTTTGGTCCCTCCTTCCCTATTCAGAAGTGTTGGCCATAAAGACACCAAGGTAATTTGAACATAGAACTAAGGTGACCTGGGGTGCCTGGGTGGCTCAGTCCATTAACCATCTGCTTTTGGCTCAGGTCATGATCCCGGAGTCCAGAGATCAAGACCCGCATGGGCTCCCATCTCAGCAGGGAGTCTGCTTCTCCCTCTCCCTCTGCCCCTCCCCCTGCTTGTACTCTCTCTCTCTCAAATAGATAAAATCTTAAAAAAAATTAAACTAAATTAAAAAAGAACTAAGGTGACCCATAAATTTTATTTTATAGTTAGTTTTTCATTAAAACAGGAAAAATCCATATTTTTAGGACCAACTATTTAATTTATTGACCTCACATGTGTGTATATTTAGCACTGCTTTATCTCTTGGGGCATTTAAATTGAGTACACCCTAAAACGTACCTGACTGTTTTGTCCTTCTTGCACAATTCTAAAGAAGTATATTCCTGACTGGTACAGTTTCAAGGCTCTGTAATGTTGGCTTTGGTTTTATTTATATTACCCAAGGCCATAGTGCAGAGGCCATTAATAATAGAAATGTGCAAAGCATGAGCTGAAGCTCTCTCTACATGTTAAAATCTTAATTTTTCCAACAAACCAACTTTGTTCTCCTTCAAACTTGTTTGGCATTTCAAACTCCTTTGTATATCCATAAAAATTTTGCAATTACTTTGTCAATTTTTTTGAAGGATGCCTCTTGCAATTTTGATTAGATTTGCATTGAAGTTAAGAATCATTTAGAGAGAGTAGCCATCTTAATAGCACTCAATATTTCCAACCACCTAAGATAGTACATTTCTACATTTATTTAGGCCTTCTTACTATGGCACAACAGCATTTTGTTACTTTCAGTCTACAGGTTTTTCACATCTTTTTCTCCGATTTATTCCTAAATCATTCATATTTTTAGGTTATTATACATTTAAAATTTCAATTTCCAATTTTTTATTGCTGGTATATGGAAATTTTTGTATGTTGATCTTGTATCCTGCTGCCTTGCTGAACTCATTTATTAGTTTTGGTAGCCTTTTTCTAGGTTTTCAGATTTTCTACAGACCAGAAATCAGCAATCTTTTCCTCAATAGGACTGTATAAGATATATTGGACGGTGCGGGCCATAATATTTCTTCCCAATTGCTCCATTCCATCATTGTGGTATGAAAGCAGGTAGAGACAATCATAACTGAATGAGTGTGGTTGTGTTACAATATTATGTTGATTAATTTTTGAATATTAAATGAACCATGAATTTCCAGGATAAATCCTATTTCTTCACAATGTATACTATTGTATTTATGTGTGATTGCAATCTACTTGTTCAACTCTTGTTTGGAATATTAGCATCTGTGTTCATGAAGGTTGCCAGCCTGTAGTTTTCCCTTCTATTAATGTTCCTGTCTCATCTTAGTGTCAAAATAATGTTAATATTGTATAATGAGTTAGAAATTATTTTCCTTCTCTTTAATTATCTGGATGAGTTTGTGTAGAACTTTTCCTATTTCTTTCTGAGATGTTGGGTAGAATTAGCCAATGAAGACATCTGAGCCCTAAGTTTTCTTTGTGGGAAGATTTTTTTTTTACCTATAAGTTCAACTTCTTTGATAGATATAGTGCTACTCAGAATATCTCTTTATTCTTTAAGTGAACTTTGGTAATCTGTGTTTTTAAAGAATTTGGTCATTTCAGTCATAGTTTCAAATTTAATGGCATGAAATTATTCACAATACTTTCTTGCTATTCGTTAAAAATCTGTAGCAGATGTCATGGTGTGACCCCTCTCATTCCTGACATTAGTTCTTCCTGTCATCCCTTTTTCCTCATCAGTTTGGCTAGAAATTTATCAATTTTATTGGTTTCCTCAAAGAGCCAATTTCGTTTCTTTATTTTTTTCTAGTTTATGGTATGACTAATTTATACTCTATTACTTCCTCGTCTCCACTTACTCTGGGTTTAATTTGCTCTCTTTCCCAGTGTTGTAAGATGAAAAGTGAGGTCACTGTTTTGAGACTTTTTTTTTTCTAATATGGGCCTTTTTTGCTATAAATTTTTTATAAATAATATTAAAGTGGCATCCCACAAATATTTTGATTTCATTTGCATTCCAACTGAAGTGCCTTTTAATTTCCCTTTGGTTTTCTTCATTCATCTATTTGTTACTTAAATGTTTGTTATTGAACTTTGAAATATTTAGGATTTTCCAATTGTCTTCCTCTTATTGATTTATAATTTGGTTCCATATTGGTCAGTCAACATATTTTGTAAGACTTGGATCCTTTTAAATTTATTGAGATTTGATTAATGGTCTAAAATAGATCTTATCTTGCTAAGTATTCCATGTGTACTTACAGCAAATGAGTATTCTGATATCCATAAATGTTAATTAGGTCAAACTGCTTTATAGCACTGTTGAAGTTTCTTTTTTTTTTTTTTTTGTAGTTTTTAATTTTATTATGTTATGTTAGTCACCATACAATACATCATTGGTTTCTGATGTGGTGATCCACGATCCATTGTTTTCGTATAATACCCAGTGCTCCATGCAGTACGTGCCCTCCTTAATACCCATCACCGGGCTAACCAACCCTCCCTCCCCCCTCCCCTCTAAAACCCTGTTTGTTTCTCAGAGTCCATAGTCTCTCATGGTTCATCTCTCCCTCCAATTTAACCTGTATTTTTCCCTTCCTTCTCCTGATGTCCTCCATGTTATTCCTTATGTTCCACAAATAAGTGAAACCATATGATAATTGACTTTCTCTGCTTGACTTATTTCACTTAGCATAATCTCCCCCAGTCCCATCCATGTTGATGTAAAAGTTGGGTATTCATCTCTTCTGATGGCTGAGTAATATTCCATTGTATATATGGACCACATCTTCTTTATCCTTTCATCTGTTGAAGGGCATCTCGGCTCTTTCCACAGTTTGGCTATTGTGGACATTGCTGCTATGAACATTGGGGTGCATATGGCCCTTCTTTTCACTACATCTGTGTCTTTGGGGTAAATACCCAGGAGTGCAATTGCTGGGTCATAGCGTAGCTCTATTTTTAAATTTTTGAGGAACCTCCACACTGTTTTCCAAAGTGGCTGTACCAACTTGCATTCCCACCAACAGTGTAAGAGGGTTCCCCTTTCTCCACAACCTCTCCAACATTTGTTATTTCTTTCCCTGTCCATTTTGGCCATTCTAACTGGTATAAGGTGGTATCTCAGTGTGGTTTTGATTTGGATTTCCCTGATGGCTAATGATGATAAACATTTTTTCATGTGTCTTTTAGCCATTTGTATGTCTTCTTCAGGGAAGTGTCTTTTCATATCTTCTGCCCACTTTTTGACTTGATTATTTGTTCTTTGGGTGTTGAGTTTGAGAAGTTCTTTATAGATTTTGGATATCAGCCCTTTATCTGTAGTGTCATTTGCAAATATCTTCTCCCATGCTGTGGATTGCCTCTTTGTTTTGTTGACTGTTTCCTTTGCTGTGCAGACGCTTTTTATCTTGATGAAGTCCCAAAAGTTCATTTTTGCTTTTGTTTCACTAGCTTTTGGAGATGTATCTTGAAAGAAGTTACTGTGGGCGATGTCAAAGAGGTTACTGCCTATGTTCTCCTCTAGGATCTTGATGGATTCCTGTCTCACACTGAGGTCTTTCATCCACTTTGAGTTTATCTTTGTGAATGGTGTTAGAGAATGGTCGAGTTTCATTCTTCTGCATGTGGCTGTCCAGTTTTCCCAGCACCATTTATTGAAGAGACTGTCTTTTTTCCATTGCATGTTTTTTCCTGCTTTGTCAAAGATTATTTGACCATAGAGTTGAGGGTCCATATCTGGGTTCTCTATTCTGTTCCATTGGTCTATATGTCTGTTTTTGTGCCAGTACCATGCTGTCTTGGTGATCACTGCTTTGTAGTATAGCTTGAAATTGGGCAACGTGATGCCCCAGCTTTGTTTTTCTTTTTCAACATCTCTTTGGTGATTCGGGGTCTTTTCTGATTCCATACAAATTTTAGGATTGTTTGTTCCAGCACTTTGAAAAATGTCATTGGAATTTTGATTGGGATGGCATTGAAGGTATAGATTGCTCTGGGGAGCATAGACATTTTAACAATGTTTATTCTTCCAATCCATGAGCATGGACTATTTTTCCATCCTTTTGTGTCTTCTTCAATTTCTTTCATGAGTGTTTTGTGGTTCCTAGAGTATAGATCCTTTACTTCTTTGGTTAGGTTTATTCCGAGGTATCTTATGGTTTTTGGTGCTATTTCAAATGGAATCGTTTCTCTAATTTCTCTTTCTACAGTCGCATTGTTAGTGTATAAGAAAGCAACTGATTTCTGTGCATTGATTTTGTATCCTGCCACATTACTGAATTGCTGGATGAGTTCTAGTAATTTGGGGATGGAGTCTTTTGGGTTTTCCACATAAAGTATCATGTCGTCTGTGAAAAGAGAGAGTTTGACTTCTTCTTTGCCAATTTGAATACCTTTTATTGATTTTTGTTGTCTGATTGCTGTCGCTAGGACTTCTAGTACTATGTTGAACAACAGTGGTGAGAGTGGGCACCCTTGACTTGTTCCTGATCTTAAGGGAAAGGCTCTCAGCTTTTCCCCATTGAGGATGATATTCACTGTGGGTTTTTCATAGATGGATTTTATGAGCTTGAGGAATATTCCCTCTATCCCTATACTCTGGAGAGTTTTAATCAGGAGAGGATGTTGTATTTTGTCAAATGCTTTTTCTGCATCAGTTGAGAGGACCATATGGTTCTTGTCCCTCCTCTTATTAATGTGTTCTATCACATTGATTGATGTGTGAATGTTGAACCACCCTTGCATCCTGGGGATAAATCCCGCTTGGTCGTGGTGGGTGATCCTTTTAATGTATTGTTGGATCCTATTAGCTAGGATTTTGTTGAGGATTTTGGAATCCATATTCATCAGGGATATCAGTCTGAAATTCTCCTTTTGGATGGGGTCTTTGCCTGGTTTGGGGATTAAGGTAATGCTGACCTCATAGAATGAGTTTGGAAGTTTTCCTTCTGTTTCTATTTTTTGAAACAGCTTCAGTAGAATAGGTATTATTTCTTCTTTGAATGTTTGGTAGAATTCCCCAGGGAATCCATCAGGCCCTGGACTCTTGTTTTTTGGGAGGTTTTTAAATCACTGCTTCAATCTTCTTACTAGTTATTGGCCTATTCAGGTTGTCAATTTCTTCCTGTTTCAGTCTTGGCCGCTTATAGGTTTCCAGGAAGGCCTCCATTTCATCCAGATTGCTCAGTTTATTGGCATATAGTTGTTGATAATAATTTCTAATAATTGTTTCTATTTCCTTGGTGTTAGTCATGATCTCTCCCCTTTCATTCATAATTTTATTAATTTGGGTCCTTTCTCTCTTCTTTTGGATAAGTCTGGCCAGTGGTTTATCGATTTTATTAATTCTTTCAAAGAACCAACTTCTAGTTTCATTGATCTGATCTACTGTGTTTCTGGTTTCTAATTCATTGATTTCTTCTCTAATTTTAATTATTTCTCTTCTAATGCATGGCTTAGGCATCATTTGTTGCTTTTTCTCTAGTTCTTTAAGGTGTAGAGTTAGTTGGTGAATTCGAGATTTTTCTATTTTTTTGAGTGAGGCTTGGATGGCTATGTATTTCCCCCTTAGGACCGCCTTTGCAGTATCCCATAGGTTTTGGACCGATGTGTTTTCGTTCTTATTGATTTCCATGAATTGTTTAAGTTCTTCTTTGATTTCTTGGTTGACCCAAACATTCTTGAGCAGAGTGGTCTTTAGCTTCTAAGTGTTTGAATTTCTGCCAAATTTTTTCTTGTGATTGAGTTCCAGTTTTAGAGCATTGTGGTCTGAGAATATGCAGGGAATCATCTCAATCTTTTGGTATCGGTTGAGACCTGATTTGTGACCCAGTATATGGTCTGTTCTGGAGAAAGTTCCATGTGCACTCGAGAAGAATGAGTATTCTGTTGTTTTAGGATGGAATGTTCTGTAAATATCTATGAGGTCCATCTGGTTCAATGTATCATTCAAAGCTCTTGTTTCCTTGTTGATTTTCTGCTTAGATGATCTGTCCATTGCTGAGAGTGGAGTATTGAGGTCTCCTACAATTAACGTATTGTTACCAATATGACTCTTTATTTTGGTTAACAGTTGGCTTATGTATATGGCTGCTCCCATGTTGGGGGCATAGATATTTACAATTGTTAGATCTTCTTGTTGGATAGACCCTTTAAGCATGATATAGTGTCCTTTTGTGTCTCTTATTACAGACTTTAGTTTAAAATCTAATTTGTCTGATATAAGAATTGCTACCCCAGGTTTCTTTTGAGGTCCGCTGGCATGGAAGATGGATCTCCATCCCTTCACTTTCAGTCTGGATGTATCTTTAGGTTCAAAATGAGTCTCTTGTAGACAGCATATGGATGGGTCCTGTCTTTTTATCCAATCTGCAACCCTGTGCCGTTTTATGGGAGCATTTAGGCCATTCATGTTGAGAGTGATTATTGAAAGATATGAATTAATTGTCATCATGTTGCCTGTGAAGACGTTGTTTTTATAGATTGTCCCTGTAAATTGCTGTTGTAATCACTCTTGGGGTCTTTCTCCTTTTATAGAACCCCCCTTAATATTTCTTGCAGGGCCGGCTTAGTGGTCACATATTCTTTCAGTTTCTGCCGGTCGTGGAAGCTCTGCAGCTCTCCATCCATTCTAAATGAAAGCCTTGCCAGATAAAGTATTCTTGGCTGCATGTTCTTCTCATTTAGTACTCTGAATATGTCTTGCCAGGCCTTTCTGGCTTGCCAGGTCTCTGTGGATAAGGTCTGACGTTATTCTGATGTTCCTCCCTCTGTACGTAAGGAATCTCTTCCCCCTAACTGCCCTTCAGATGGTTTCCTTGGTTCTAAGATTTGCAAGTTTTACTATTACATGCTGGGGTGTTGGCCTGTTTTCCTTGATCTTAGGAGGGGTCCTCTCTGCCTCTAGGACTCGAATGTTTGTTTCATTCCCCAGATTAGGGAAGTTCTCAGCTATGATTTGCTCAAATACATCTTCTAGTCCTCTCTCTCTCTCCACTCCCTCCAGGATTCCAATTATTCTGACATTGGAATGCCTCATGGTGTCACTTATTTCTCTGATTCTATTTTCATGGATTCTGAGTTGTTTTTCCCTGGCCTCTTTTCCCTTTTTATCTATTATACTGTCTTCCAGATCTCTTATTCTCTCTCTGCCTCAGTTACCTTAGCTGTTAGATTATCTAGATTGGATTGGATCTCATTGATAGCATTTTTAAGTTCTGCCAATTCACCTTTTATTTCTGCTCTTAGAGACTCTATGTTGCCATTAATTTATTTCTCCATTCTAGCCATTGTCTTCACAATTGCTAGTCTGAATTCCATCTCTGACATCTTGGTTATGTCTGCATCCATTTGTAAATCTGCAACATAAGTCATAATCTCTGAGTCTTTTCTATTTTGGGGGTTCCTCCTCCTAGTCATTCTGTTGATGGGTGTTTGAGGGAATGTATAGAGTCCAAATTATTGACCAGAACCCAAGCAAGATGCACCTGTTTTCTTGGGACCTTAGGTTGCTGGCCTCTTGTTTTCCCAGCCTGTCTTCTGCAGGAGGGGCCTGCCATGCTGTTACTCAGGCAGCCCGGTTCAGGTGGAGTTGCCCTGCACCCCTGTGGCGGGGGATGGGCTCAGTGGGAATCAGTCTTTGGGGCTTTTGTCCTCTGGAGCCTTTCCCTGGAGGCTTTCCGCGTCTCTTCCTCGAGTCAGAGCAGAAGAGACCGTTTCCAGCCCTGTGCCTCAGGGCAGAGAGATCTCAGTCTGTTCTTCAGTGAGCTCTTCAGGCCACACTGTCTCCATTTCTGTCCGTGCTGCTATAAACTGCAGCGTCCTGGGTTGTGCGTCCCTCCACAGCGCTCCCTGTCCTGCCTCCAGGTTGGGGCACGTCTCTGCCCTTTGTGCTTCTAAAACCGCCAGCCGCTCCCAATTCGCGCGTGACTCCGCCGCTTGGGGTTTCCACCCCCGAGGGTTGCAGTTCACCGGCAGGACCCTGGCCCACCGGGTTTCCGCCTCGGAGGCTGCAGTTCGCGTGCGCGCGACCGTCGCTCCGGTTTCTGTCCGGGGGTGCTGCAGTTCGCGTGTGCGCGACCCCGCTGGTCTGGTCCTCCACCCCGGGGGCTGCCCTAAAGTCCTTTCCGGGCGCTACCGGTCTGCGAGTCTGTGCCCCGTCCTCAGCGCGCGAGGCTGTCACTCACCGGCGGTGTAGGATCCCCATGGCCAGGCACCCTCCCGCTGCCATTTATCCTCCGATATCTGCCCGTGGATTCACAGCTCTCCACTTCGTACCTCAAAACCAACTGCCTGGGGCGGCTGGGTGGCTCAGTTTGTTAAGCAACTGCCTTCGGCTCGGGTCCTGATCCTGGAGTCCCAGGATGGAGTCCCACATCGGGCTCCCTGCTCAGCGGGGAGTCTGCTTCTCCCTCTGGCCCTCCCCCCTCTCATGTGCTCTCTCTCTCATTCTTTAAAAAAAAGAAAAAAACCAACTGCCTGCGATATTCTGTTTGTAGAGATCCAGATCTTCTTACATCTCAGGCTGGTTTCACGGGTGCTCAGAGTGGTCTGGTAGTTATCCAGCTCAATTCCGGGGACCAGTTGAAATAGGGTCCCCTACTCCTCCGCCATCTTCCCCCCCCCCCCGCACTGTTGAAGTTTCTATATCCTTATTGACATTCTGAATATTTGTTTTATTGTTGAGAGAGGGTTACTGAAATCTCCAGCTATAAACACCAATTTGTCTATTTTTCTTGGATTTCTATCATTTTGCATCTTTATGTTTTGAGGCTCATTATGAGGTACATAAATACTTAGATATTTAAAAAATCCTCTTAAATATAAAATTTTTATTGTTCTAAAATGACTTTCTTTTTCCCTGGGCATATTCTTTGTTCTAACATCTACTTAACTGATATTAACATAGACACTCAAGTTTTCTTTTGTTTAGCTTTATCGTGGTATATATTTTTCTTTATTTTTTAGCTGTAACATTTTTTCTTTTCTTTTTTATTTTTTTAGTAAGCAGTACATAGTTTGGCTTTCCACTTTTATCAAACATAACTATCTTGAACTCTTTTTTTAAGATTTTATTTATTTATTTGAGAGAGAGAGAATGAGAGAGAGAGCACATGAGAGGGGGGAGGGTCAGAGGGAGAAGCAGACTCCCTGCTGAGTAGGGAGCCCGATGCGGGACTCGATCCAGGGATTCCAGGATCATGACCTGAGCCAAAAGCAGTCGCTTCATCAACTGAGCCACCCAGTTGCCCCAACAATCTTGAACTCTTAATTAGCTATTTGTAGTTAATGTTTATCATTATAGTTAGGCTCAAATGTATCATCCTGTTACATATTTTCTGTTTGCTCCATCTCTTTTTTTTTGTCCCTTCTGTTTTTGCTTTCTTTTGGATTACTTGAATATTTTTAAAAATTTTCCATTTTATCTACTACATTAGTGAATTAGCTCTTTATGACTTTGGTTCTTGTTTTGTTTTATAGTATACACATTTAAATTACCAGTCTACTTTCAAGTGATAGCATACTTCATCCACATTATAAGTGTCTTAAAATAGTATATATATATATTTTTAAAGATTTTATTTATTTATTTGACAGAGAGAGACACAGTGAGAGCAGGATCACAAGCAGGGGAAGAGGGAGAGAGAGAAACAGGCTTTCCGCGGAGCGGGCAGCCCGATGCGGGGCTTGATCCCAGGACCCTGGGATCATGACCTGAGCCGAAGGCAGACGCTTAATGACTGAGCCACCCAGGCGCCCCTAAAATAGTATATTTTTATTTCTCTCATGCAGACTTCTGTCCTATTATTGCATTATGTTTATTTTTTACATATGTTTTATGTTTCACATTCCATGGTTATTTTTAAAGAGTTGTTTTAAATAATAAGAAAAAATCTCATATATAATTACCGTTTCTGATGCTTTTTATTCCTTTGCATAGATTAATTTTTTTCCTTTGCATAATTTTTTCTTCTGCCTGTAATCCACTATTATTATACTGGAAGTCTGTGGAAATGGTGCTAAGGTGTGGGAGAGGTGAAGTGCTCTATTATCTTTTTTTTTTTTTAAAGATTTTATTTATTTATTTGACAGAGAGAGACACAGCGAGAGAGGGAACACAAGTAGGGGGAGTGGGAGAGGGAGAAGCAGGCTTCCCGCGGAGCAGGGAGCCCGATGCAGGGCTCGATCCCAGGACCCTGGGATCATGACCTGAGCTGAAGGCAGATGCTTAATGACTGAGCCACCCAGGCGCCAAAGTGCTCTATTATCTTATGTATGCATGTCAGTCTTTAGAGGTCCTGTGTCCCTGTGACCCACAGGTATGAGTCAGGAAGGCCAGTGGGGCTGGAGATGGGTAAAGTTTTCTTTAGAGTAGGCTTTTGTTTGGGCCAACAGTCCAGGCATAATTCAAGTTGGTTACTTTTCCCTCCTCCTGCCAGAGCCAATAGGGGATTTTTCTTGGCTCTTCACAATGAGAAATTATGTTTTACTTAGAGGTGAAAACCATTGGAAGTATTGTGGCTCCCTAAGACTATAGCCCTTAAGAGTTTCTCAGGCTTATGCTAGTTTATCAGGAATTTGTCAAAATTATCATGTAAGGCTTCCTACCTGCTTATTGCTCCAGCAGCTTTTGCTCAAGGTAAAATGATCTTAGCTATGATTCTCTGTATTTGCACAACTCTCCAGAATTTGGGCAGTAGCTCACCCTGCTACTTCAATTCTCTGTAAGTTTCAAGAAAAATCATTGATAATCAGTTTGTTCAGTTTTTACATGTTCTAAGGATATGAAAGGCAACTTGCAGTCTTTACATGTTGGACCTGAAACCTAAAGTGGGAAACATTTTTAATAATTGGTTTAATGTATTTCACTATTAATTCCAACATCCACACTAGGTTTAATAGATTAATTTGTCTCCTCATTATTGATCTTATTTTCCTTGTATGCCTGATAATCTTTTGCTGGATGCCAGACATTGTAAATCTTACCTTGCTGGAGTCCAGGATATTTTATATGCCTAAAAATATTGAGCTTTGTTATGGGGATATAGTTAAGTTACTTAGAAGTAGTTTGATTCTTTCAGATATTGGTTTCATGATTTATTAGGCAAAACTAAAGCAGTGTCAGTGCGGGGATGACTGTTCTTGATTACAGAGGCACCCATCTATATAACTCTCTCCAGTGTCTTGTCATCATGAGGTTTTCCAGTCTGGCTCCTGGAAACAGGCACTATTCCAGGTCCTATGTTAGATCCAGGCACCGTCACCTCTTGGGTTTCAGTCTGAAGATGAAGTTTTTAATCTTTATCATTTGGATAACCATTTTTATACCAATGGTATAGAAAAACACCATTTGGAATTTTTTATCTTTACCATTTGGATAAAAAATCTGTTTTTTTAAATTTTTTTAATGTAAAAATATATCTTTATTTTTAAAAATTTTATTTTATTATGTTATGTTTGCCTCTGGAGACCAAGCCCTAACTTTTTCTGCATGTTGGCAATGACAGAAGTCACAATAACAATAACAAAAGTAGGTCATTTTTATGAGGCTTATGTCTAGATAGTAGAGGAAATATGAAGGAGGTTATAGAATACTGATGTAAAGAACAATCTCAACTCTATGTTTGAAAGAGCAATTCTATAAAATTAGAGCTGTCAGAGTAAATGAATTGTCCAACAGACAAAAAACAGTTGTACACGAAACATTAACTGACAAATAAATTTCACCGATCTCTTTTGACAGTTTTATTAGAGCTATCAGTTTACACTTGTGACATAGTATTATATAAAGTAAGTAAAACAAACATGACCATATATTTGGTGCACAATCTGAGAGAGAAAATTCTCCTCTCTACATAATTCATTTTTCTGGATACAAGATTTATCTTTACACATTTATCTTGGCATCATCAGAATATAGAAGATATTTTATACATCTGTGCTTTCAGATATGTTACCAATACATTTTGATCTGTGGATAGATATTGATGGTTAGCATTTTTTTTAACCAAGTCTCATTCATCTTTGCTTTGCAAAGTACGTGGTTCTACTTTGAAAATGTTCCCAAGCACATCCCCCCACCCCCAAGGTGGCAGAATGATAAAATTGAGTCAAAACTGATGTATTAGCAGTGTGACCTGAAACTATTAATGTACAAAATTAAATTAAATGTCCTAATTTGGTTTGGCCCAACCCTAAGAAAAATTTTATATATAACCCCAGTTTTTCCTCTTAACATGTATTTTGCTTCTCTATAAGTGCTTCTTCTCTTTCTGAACAACTTAAACTATGACGAGTCACATCATCAAATCCTGCTCTTAAAAATTATCCAATATCAGGCGCCTGGGTGGCTCAGTTGGTTAAGCAACTGCCTTCGGCTCAGGTCATGATCCTGGAGTCCCAGGATCGAGTCCCGCATTGGGCTCCCTGCTCGGAAGGGAGTCTGCTTCTCCCTCTGACCCTCCTCCCTCTCATGCTCTGTCTCTCATTCTCTCTGTCTCAAATAAATAAATAAAATCTTTAAAAAAAAATTATCCAATATCAATTGTTCACTAAATGTATATTTAATTATTATATTCTTCTATTGTGTATTGTAATTGTACATTGAACTATGTTATCTTTCTCTATGATAGTTACATTTTGCGCTTGTGAGAAATGTAAAACTCTATAATAAAAGACCCTGGGGAGATAATGAAGACACAGGGCGATGATAGGGGCATTGTTTTACTTATTCATTTATTTTGAGGGAGGAGGGGCAGATGGAGAGGGAGAAAGAGAAAGAGAATCCCCAGCAGGCTCCATGCTCAGCATGAGCCCGACCTGGGGCTCTATCTCATGACTCTGAGATCATGACCTGAGCTGAAATCAAGAGCCAGATACTTAACTGACTGAGCCACCCAGGTGCCCCGGGGCATTATTATCTTGTAAAGACAAAAATCAGACTGTTAGAACTTTCTTATTTCCTTATAATTTCTATTTACTAGTCCTCGTCTCCATTGTTGGAGCCATCTGTTAGTCAAAACAATTTCAAGTTATTCTCTAAGTGATATTAAAGGAAAAATGTGCCTTTATTGAAAAACATGCCTTCTTTATTGAAATAAAGAAGCTGACTTTTGTTACACAGACAATTGGCTATAGACCCCAAATAATGAAAAAATACAGAAGCAAAATTTCAAGGTAAAGTAAGGGATAATTATCAGTGCTTTCAATTTATCTTTGGTAGCCTGATCTATAACTTTCCTTCCACAGATCTACATTTTCCCTCTGCCCATGCTATAGGACAAACAATGGGGGGAAACATTTCCTTTCTGGCATTGCCACATCTGTAAACAGACCTTTCAGTCCTGATGTTTTAAGTAATTCTGGTTAGCAAGTAACTTCCAAACCCCATCCTTCACACACACACACAAACTAAGTCATGCAAGAAACTATGGATTTGCCAGGTTGGGATGTTGCTCTGTTTTGGCACCTTATTGAGTCCTGCTGGGATTCACTTTGGAAATGAACTATCTAATTTCAGCAAAAGAGAAAGAAAAGGGAACTGAAACAAAGCAAGTTACTAACCTGGAATCATCTCTTGGATTTAATTCCTGGTAATATAGACTTCCAATTCAATCTAATGGTAACTAAACAAATACTCTAATAAAAGGAATTTGGTTTTCTTCTTACTCTTTATCTCCCCGGGAATGTGAGCCATCCCACACAACCTAAAGCAGAGTGGGAATAAATCAGTCGCCAGAGCACAAACTTAATCTTTTGGCAGCTAAACAGGAGCTAAGGGAATGCAGTGCTTCCTTGCATAAAAATTTCTTCATATGAGCAATGGACCAAAGCAATTCACACAGAATGAATATAAATTTTCTTTCCCATTAGCATGTGAAGCTGTTTTACCACCACCCATACAAACCACAAATCTCAATTGATTTTTCATATGCCCATATGACATATTGTTCACTTTTCTTACCATTGGGCAATTTGTCTAAAGACTTTCATAATAGTCCTCATCAATTTCAGAACTCACTGTGGATATAAATTTTAGTTTTGATATAATCTGCATAAAGTTAGAAGACCAACCTTCCTCATTATTCTGAATACTGGATTTCTATTGATTAAATTGTATATATGTTAACTTGATGTCAGCTAAGTCAGCTTTGTTTGACTAATCAATTTACTTGACTAAATCATAAGTACCCTTTGTACATAACATGTTGGTAGGTGAATCCATCCATGATTCAATATTTCATCTGTTGAGCTTAAGTGCAAAATGCATTTGTGTACTCCCCAGATCTTAGGGACACCTTCAGCCCTTTCCTCTGGATTACTGGGATAGTTTTGTTGTTTTTTTTTTTAATAAAGTAGTCTAAATAAATAGAAAATGAAAACAAACAAAACACCAAATATAAAAGAGGCAGAAAGTCAAAAGATAACAGAGCCATCAATACAGGTATTAACAGAGATATTTTTTGACAATAAGAAAAAGATACATTCTTCATTAAATGAATGAAATAATTGATTATTCATTAGTAAAAAAAATACAGCAATAGTCCTAGCTCAAAAGGCACAATATGCATTTTCAGATAGATTAGATATATGAACACTAAGAAAATTTAAAAGTGTATTTTTATAATATTATAATAAAGACCGTCTTCTATGCATAAAAGGCCTTCTACCAAGAGCTGAAACTATGAAGATGATAGATACAGCATTGTAATAATTCATCATAAAGATAAAATTAACACCAAATGATAAACTGGACCATTTGCAACATAGATGTGTTCATGAGATAAAGTTATTTAAAACACAAAAGAGCTTAAAAATTAATTACACAGGCAATTCTAAAAAGAACAGGGTCAATATATGTAATTATTATAAGATATATATGTTATAATATTATTACATGATACACTATAGCTTAAAATCTCTAATAATAAAAGACATTTAAATTACAACAGAGATACAATAAATATTTTAGCCTATTGGATTGACAAAGTGTTATTCAATTGATAATTCTTAAATGACTATTGATAATACTTTGCATTCTTAAGAGTTTATGGAAACAGATACTCTCATAAATAATGTGGCAACATGAAAATTGGTACAAGTTGTCTAGTTTTTTACAGTGAACATTGAAAATGTCAGCAAATGACTATTGATCAAATAAACAAATCATCAATCAAATAAATTAACAGTAAATTTATAGAGCATAATATTAACCAGCTATTGAATTATGATACACATACATCCTTTATATAGGTTTGGATGTGTGCTCTACACCAATGTGTTCAATTAGTTGGACTTAATATTATAAAATAACTTTGTTTTCCTACCAAGTAACTGTCTCTGGAAAGTAGCAGACCCCATAGCTTTTGTGGTCACTCCTAAATACAAATTGTCTCTTTAAGTATTAAAAATTAAGCATAGTATAATATCACAGATTCATTCTAGTATGCATTTTCATAGCTTGTTTCCCCTCTCAGCTTAAGTTCAGAAGTTAATGGTCAGGAGGGGTGGTGTCCATTGTTCTTAAAGTTGCAATCTGGCATTGAAGTCTTCTGTGTGCTGAATTAAAATTCTACTTCCCTCTTAAAGCAATTTTGAGGATTCTTCAAAGGCCTGTGACTGGGAATTTTTCTATTGCACTTCCTGAGGCCAAAGACATTTCTTATGGAGGGTTACTTATGACTGTATGCTCCGCTGCTGGTTTTCAGGCGTTCATCCCATCCTCAAGCACACACACACACACACACACATATATGCACACACATGCATACACACACTGCGGGGATCAATGGTCCCCATTGATGGTCCACCATCAAATAACTCTGTTTAGGACTTTTCAGGATATTCCAACCCTAGCACCCCTCTGAGGTGTCCGCATGAAACACAGATAAATCTCCTCCCTTGGGTCAAAAAGCAACTTGCCTAGCACCTAAAATTAGAACAAAGATTCAGGGGAGTGATTAAGACAGCTCTAACAAAGCATGTTATATATACCTCCCCCCAAAGCAGATTACCCTTAAAGTCAAACAGAGGTGTGTGTTTCCCATTTAGAAGCAACCCATGTCACATGGCGCCCTAGCTTCCCAGCGTGTCACACTGGGGGGACATAAGCCAAACTCTGTGTTCTCCTGGGCAACTTACCGCGGGGCTTTCATAGGACAGCAGAAGTTCCAACACAGGAACTTTGAGGAGACGGGCCAGCAGTCCCTTCACCTTCTGAATTGTCATGGAGTCTGTCAAGGAAAGAAACACCCTCAGTTCTCTCGAATGACAGTTACGTGTAGAACTAGCTCACCTGCCAAGACCGCAGTCGCAACGATTCACGGTACCCGGTTCCCCGCGGCAATCAGTAGGGAGAGGCTCGCCCACCGCGTGGACCCGAGAGCCGGTTCCACACCGCTGACCTGACCTGTGGGAAGCTGTGGGGAACCGAGCAAGTGTCTGACCGAAGTGCCCTTTGACAGTGGCTTTTCATACCATTTCAGTGGTGGTGAATATTTCCTCCTGCATCTGAATAAACCAGAAATCATCTTCTCTGCAGAGAGGAGTAAATGTGAGTTAAAATCATTCACTTTCTAAACCTCTGTGATTACTCGCTTATGGAATCAAATGAGACATTATAGAAACAAAAGTCTGTTTATAGAAAGATTATAAAACTTCCAATTAGGACAAAACTGTACCCTTTTAAGCTAATTAATTTGTACATCATAACAAAAAAAAGAAATATAAATTATTAAAATTGACTTCAGCAACAGATAAAAAGCTGTGTATAATATTGGAGGAAATGAAAAGAGTGATTATCAAAGTTTTCCTTACAAAAACAAAACTCTGAAATCTAATTATTTTAATACATACATTTTGATAACAGACAAAAAAGAAATATTACCCAACTTCTTTTTTTCAATTTGTAGTTTATACTGTAGTTAGGAGCAGTAAAAAATATCATAAAACACTAGCTCAATCTTAGTAAATTGCGTATTAAAACATCAAATCTAGCAATCTAGAAGTATTACACTATAAAAAACAGGATACATTCCAGAAATGCTAGGGTCATTTAATAATAAAAAATTGTATTCAGTATAACACATAAATAAGACAAAAGAGAAACACTCTTCAGAATGTTTTGACTAGATTTCTCTTTTCAAATGTTGCACTAGGAATGCAGTCAGCTTTGAAATAAATTGATGAAGAGTGACTTTTAAGTTTTGTATACAGAAATTCTCTCCTCCTGAAAAACAGCGAGTGACAGTTCAGTTTCAGGCTTTTTTGAAAATATTTATTGAGTCATCAGTACGTTTTAATGATTACGAGGAACTTTAGAAGTATTTATATTGCAAAGCCAAGTAACAAACTGAAAACTTAGTCATTTGGATCTCACACTTATTTTTGGAAAGAAGGGGGGAAAACAACTGCAAGCATAATCATAAGTTTATTATGTGTAATTTAAAATGGGAAATTTTATCTCTTGCATAATACATAGCAATACCTGAAAAATGAAGCATGACACATCAAGCAGAAAGCTTAAAAAGTCCGTTTTATAAAGTGTTCCCTCATCTTTCAAGAGTATTACAAATCAAGCAGGACCATTTCAAAATAAACTCTTATTTACTGAAGACTTTTACCTCTTCAAGAGAAGTCATAGGGCGCCTGAATGTCTCAGTTGGTTAAGCATCTGCCTTCGGCTCCAGTCATGGTTTCAGGCTCCTGGGTCATGGTCTCAGGGTGCTGGGATCGAGCCCCATGTCGGGCTCCCTGTTCAGGGCGGAGTCTGCTTCTCCTTCTCCCTCTGTGCTCTCTCTCTCTCTCAAATAAATAAATAAAATCTTAAAAAAAAGAAAGGGCAGTCATAGATATAGCTGGATATATCATAAAGAACTATATTCCATGTGGGTTCATGGTTCAGTCCCTGTTGTCTTTGCTTGTCTAAATGAATCTTCTCCCTTATCTGAGGGCAGTCAGTTAATGTCTCACTGTCTCTGTTCTCTTTCTCTCTATCTATCTCTTTCTATCTCTCCTCAATCTTAGTGCTCAGGGTTGGATTAATTCTAATCATTGACTCATGACTGTTACTAATCCCATTAGTCAGAGTTCTCTGGGGAAACAGAACCAATAGATTAATAGATAGATAGAGAATAGCTAGCTAGCTAGAAAGAAAGAAAGAAAAGAAAGAAAGAAAGAAAGAAAGAAAGAAAGAAAGAAAGAAAGAAAGAAAAGAAAGAAAAAGAATCTTAGCATTTTCAAATCTTAGCCTTTTTTCTTAAGTTTACTGATCATGCATATTTGCTTTTCTCTGAAATATGTTTTTATGTCTTTGTCCATTGTTTTATCTAGTGAGTGGGTATTTATTTTGATTTTTAGGGTATGTTCTGTCTTATTTTGTTCTTTTTCTGAGTTGCAATTATCTTTTCCAAAACCTCTCGTTTTTCTACTTCTACCATCTTTAAAACGTTTTTGTCAAATTAGTCTTTAATCTGAATACTTAATTTTATTATTAGTGTTATTTGTGTCTTAAGATTGATCCTCGGGCGCCTGGGTGGCTCAGTTGGTTAAGCGACTGCCTTCGGCTCAGGTCATGATCCCAGAGTCCTGGGATCGAGTCCTGCATCGGGCTCCCGGCTCGGCAGGAAGCCTGCTTCTCCCTCTCCCACTCCCCCTGCTTGTGTTCCTGCTCTCGCTGTCTCTGTCTCTGTCAAATAAATAAATAAAATCTTAAAAAAAAAAAAAAAGATTGATCCTCTACCCCATGACGAAAAACAGTCACCTCTATTTCCTTCTGAAAACCTTAATATTCTTGAGTGATATACTGGGCAATCTTTCACTGGCTTGAAAAGAGCAGACAATACACATCTCTTCTCACTCTTCATCCAATGTCCTCACATTGGTGGCTTGAAATTGGTCATGAGAATATCATAGCAAATGCTACAAATCAGAGTTGTTGTTCCCTGCCCCGCAGCCACCCTCCAAGACCTAGCTTTTAACATGTACTAGCATAATACTGACTTTTGCCACTCATTCTCCATTAAAATATTATTGTTGTGAGTCCTGTAACATGGAGATTCCTTAGCACCTATCCCATATAGATAAAGCAATGTTTCCAATTCCATTTAGTGATTAGTTCCTCTATTTTCTCTTTGGTAAACTATGTTGCAAATCTAAGTTCTGTATGCACATTGTCCATTTCTGAGCTATCACATCGATCAGTTTGCTTCTCCAGATGCCAATAGTGCATTGACTTAATCACTAAGTACGGCATGCTATTCTTCCACTTTTGTTTTCTCCAGCAATGTCTTTGCTCTTTTGATATTTTGCTAATCTGTATACAGTTTATTTTTTTTACAGATTTTTATTTATTTATTTGAGAGAGAGAGACAGAGAGAGAGAGAGAGAGAGAGCATGAGCAGGGGCAGAGGCAGAGGGAAAAGCAGACTCCCCACTGAACAGGGAGCTCGATGGGGCTCGATCCCAGGACCCTGAGATCATGACCTGAGCTGAAGGCAGACACTTAACCCACTGAACCACCCAGGAGCCCCGATCTATACGGAGTTTAGAGTCAATTTTTGAAAGCCACAGCAATAATTATCAGGACATATATTACAATTTCATTGAATCAAAAGATCAATCTGTTGGGACAACTGATCTATACAACGGGAATAATTATCTATTTATATATTTCTTTAAAATCATAAATAAAAAGTCTTATTTTTATTACACAATTACTATATATGTGAATGTAAACCCAGTGAGTTTTTCCAAGGTAACTTAGTTTTTATAGTGATCATTAAAGCAATGTCTACAGGGGCGCCTGGGTGGCTCAGTCATTAAGTGTCTGCCTTCAGCTCAGGTCATGATCCCAGGGTCCTGGGATCGAGCCCCGCATCCGGCTCCCAGCTCAGCGGGAAGCCTGCTTCTCCCTCTCCTACTCCCCCTGCTTGTGTTCCCTCTCTCGCTGTGTCTCTCTCTGTCAAATAAATAAATAAAATCTTTAAAAAAGCAATGTCTACAAAAATTATATTTTCTGTTTCTATTCTGGTCGTATAGAAATTCAAAGTAGGGCGCCTGGGTGGCTCAGTTGGTTAAGCAACTGCCTTCGGCTCAGGTCATGATCCTGGAGTCCCGGGATCGAGTCCTGAACTGGGCTCCCTGCTCGGCAGGGAGTCTGCTTCTCCCTCTGATCCTCCTCCCTCTCATGCTCTCTGTCTCTCATTCTCTCTGTCTCAAATAAATAAATAAAATCTTAAAAAAAAAAAAAGAAATTCAAAGTATTGTGCATATTGCTCTTTTATGTAGCCACCTGCTAAATATATTTATTATATTTATTTAGTATATTATAGTATCAATTAATATATAGTTTATTTTGGCTTTATATGAAGGTGATTATGTTATCTATAAATATGAAAAAAAATTGAATTGTCCTTTCTGTGCATTTGATTTATTTAATTTATGTATAGGCTATAAACTAATAATATATGACAGGAAATATTGAAAATGAGCATTTTTTTCTTGTTTCTAATTTTGAAGGAAGTGGTTCAAATATTTCTCTATGCATACTACTGTAGTAGTTTCATGTTTAGAACTTTATCAAGTGCGCAGGCTGTTAACTCTGAAAAAAGATTATAAAGCATTGAGACTCTTTCTTGAAAGTTTGGTAGAACTCTTCTATAAAACCGTCTAAACACAGTGATTTCTTTTTGGAGTACAGTTTTAATAACCCTTTCAATTTATAATGGTTTCAGTTTATAACAGTTATGGGATTTAATAAAGCACAATATAATTCAATATAAATTACTGCAATTTATTATAGTCATAGGATTATGAAGGATTATAGAATTTTCTATTTCATCTAAGTCAACATTTTCAAATGTTTTGCTATAAAGTTATTAATACAATTATTTCTTATCATTTGGATCTCTGTTGTATATATAGTTATACTTTTTTTATGTAATATTGATTTGTGCTTTTTGAACTTCTTTTTCAGCAGTAATCAGAGATTGTATATTGTGTTACCTGTATTAACTCATTTGATAATAACAACAACCCATTGATGTGGATTATAATCTTCATTTTACAATTTAGAAAATTTAGTCGCAGAGTAGTTAAGTATACATCTACTGATTGGCAAAATTAGGATTTGAACTTTAAAGGTCTAACTCAGGTGCTCATCTGCCACTTTATACTGCTTTATACAGGATTTTTATCTGTGTGCCTAAGAATCCCATCTTTTTTTGCAGATTCATTTGTGGATAGAATTGAAGCAGTTTAAAATCACCGACTGTACTGTTAATCTAGAAATAAAAGAGACATGAGATACATATGCACTTGGAGATATTTCAGCTATTCAGTTTTGAGAGAGTATTTAAATTTTTATTACTTATACAATTTTAATAATTATTATTTCCATCAATTTGCCTGTACTCATTTACTAGTTATATTTATAATAATTATTATAATTATTTAATATCAATATATCACTTCTTCACACCTTTCTTCACCAACTCAATCTCTCCTGATATACAAGTTTCTGTAAGTTTTAAAGTATTTTTTTTAACTATTATGTTATGTTAATCACCATACATCATTAGTTTTTGATGTAGTGTTCCATGATTCATTGTTTGCATATAACACCCAGTGCTCCATGCAGAAGGTGTCCTCTTTGATACCCATCACCAGGCTAACCCATCCCTCCACCCCCTCCCGTCTAGAACCCTCAGTTTGTTTCTCAGAGTCCATCGTCTCTCATGGTTCGTCTCCCCCCACATCGTCTCATGGTTCGTCTCCCCCTCCCCCTCATTGAATAATGAAGCCATTATTCAACATATGGCTTCCCCCCTTCATTCTTCCCCTCCTGCTATCTTCTTCTTTTTTTTTTTTCTTTTAACATATAATGTATTATTTGTTTCAGAGGTACAGATCTGTGATTCAACAGTCTTGCACAATTCACAGCGCTCACCACAGCACATACCCTCCCCAGTGTCTATCACCCAGCCACCCCATCCCTCCCACCCCACCCCCCACTCCAGCAACCCTCAGTTTGTTTTCTGAGATTAAGAATTCCTCATATCAGTGAGGTCATATGATACATGTCTTTCTCTGTTTGACTTATTTCGCTCAGCATAACACCCTCCAGTTCCATCCACCTCATTGCAAATGGCCAGATTTCATTCCTTTTGATGGCTGCATAATATTCCATTGTACATATAGACCACATCTTCTTTATCCATTCATCTGTTGAGGGGCACCTTGGCTCTTTCCACAGTTTGGCTATTGTGGACATTGCTGCTATAAACATCTGGGTGCACGTACCCCTTTGGATCCCTACTTTTGTATCTTTGGGGTAAATACCCAGTAGTGCAACTGGCTGGGTTGTATGGTAGCTCTATTGTCAACTTTTTGAAGAACCTCCATACTGTTTTCCAGAGTGGCTGCACCAGCTTGCATTCCCACCAATAGTGTAGGAGGGTTCCCCTTTCTCCACATCCTGCCAACATCTGTCATTTCCGGACTTGTTAATTTTAGCCATTCTGAATGCTGTGAGGTGATATCTCATTGAGGTTTTGATTTGGATTTCCCTGAGGCCGAGTGATGTTGAGCACTTTTTCACATGTCTGTTGGCCATTTGGATGTCTTCTTTAGTTTTTTTTTTTTTTAAAGATTTTATTTTTTATTTATTTGAGAGAGAGAGAGAGAGCACAAGAGGGAGTAGGGTCAGAGGGAAGAGCAGACTCGCTGCTGAGCAGGGAGCCCGATGCGGAACTCAATCCTGGGACTCCGGGATCATGACCTGAGCCGAAGGCAGTCGCTTAACCAACTGAGCCACGCAGGTGCCCTGGATGTCTTCTTTAGTTTTAAAGTATTTTCAAATTACTCCAGTAAGAATAATCTCTCCTGAATTCCATTTGTGGTTGGTATGATGTAGTTGAGCATTAAATCTTTCTCAAAGACTTTTGTCTTTGTGTTGGTTTATATCGATTTACCTAGGGAGCAATTCTGTGTGGGCCGATACCTTAGATTGCAATTTTCTTTAAAGCAGGGAAACATGGCTTGTTTCCAAATTTTTGTAGCTTGGTTTCCAATAGGTAGCTGTTAAAATATTGATAAATCATTATTCAACATATGGCTTTTCACTATAAATGTGAAGAATTTATGGTGATAAAATTGAGTTTCTTGTAAGATGGGGTGGCTTTTCTTTTGGTAGGAGGGTGGTTTTTTTAATTCAGACTCATAGATTCCATAATCCTGTCAAGTTTAAATAATAATGACAGTAAATGAAAGAAAGATCTTCAAAGCTATACCACCTAAAATGTATGCACACATGTAAGAAGTTAACAAAAAGTATGGTTTTCTTTAATTTTTTCCCCAAACATTGTGAATTTATGCCCTATCACATCAATGCCCACAGATCTTTGCATGGCTATTTTATTTGGAATTAACATTTGCTATGCATATATTTCTGTCCCTGTCCCCACAGGCCCCTACTGGTTTGAATCTAAAGAAAGCTGCCATTTTACATTTTAATGATACCATAATGTAAAGTAAAGCTTAATTTTGCATTTCAAAATATCACAACATAGATTTGAGTGAGAAAAAAAGGGAACATAAATGTTAGAATTAGTAGCATGGCACGTGAATTTATGCTATTACTTGCATCTATGACTGGAAAACTAAGAACACAATCTAGAAACTTTACTCAGATAGTACACATTTGCAATATCAGGCATATATTAATCTATTTATTAGCTCTCTGAAGTTTCTATAAGAGTTCTCCTTTTCAACTGTATTATTGTCCATCATTATACAAATCCAGTCCTTCTGTATGATCCATTTTCTTTTCTTCTGCCAAAATTTAACACTACACACAAAAAATTATTTAGACTTAAATTATTAATCTCCTCTCGATAAACGTTGGAATCAAAATCTTTGCCAGATTGGACACTTAATTTTTTAACACCATTGTCTGTTTTATTTTATAGTTGCATATTTTAATAGACTATATCTTACATAAGGGATAGACTTGCTACTTTGAGCTGCTTCTAGCCCTAGGATAGTTCAAACACAGAGTAAGTTTTCAATAGATAGCTGTCGGTTTTTTAATTGGCATCTCATAAAAAACTGCAGATTTTCTTATTCATCCTGATAGGATTTTAAACTGATGTTGATGGGCAACCATACATCAGATTATTTAATTCTTTTGTCCTACCAGAAAGATGAATCAATTTGAAAAGTTGGAGATTTGATGGCTTAAATGTGAAATTATGAAATATTTTGAAGGAGCACTTGGAAATAGAACTCTTTCCAGGCTCACGATGACAAGGAACATTGTTCATTTATTACTGGGCTCAAATTGTGGAATAGGTTCTATACTACTGACTACAAATTTGACATAAAAATTCTAATTTTATTTTGGTGCTTAATTGATTATTTGAATAAAAATCTACTTTCGATGACTATCCTACACAACCTGCTGATTGAGTGGTAGCATTAAACTAATGATACAAATGTGACTACTAGCTAGCTAGCTGCACTTTTGTGACCCGAGGTGGGGGTGGAGCGTAATGAGTCATCAACAAGGTATCCAACGAAAAAGGACTCATGACCAGGTGGCATCTATCTCAGTATTTATTTTTAAGTTACTATTCTGTTTTCCACTAATTTTTCTTCTTCAACTCTCCAAACGTTATTCCTTTTTCTGTCATAGATACCAGCCACAGCAGAGGAAGTGAATTATAAGTGCACAATTCCCTTTGAACTAGAGAATGTTGTAACTAAATCACCTTGTGCTGTATTTCTGAGTAATGGCAGATACTTTATTCCTGAGGAGACAAATATCACTCACATATACTAGAAAAAAGCAATCTGAAAATAAAAAATGATTTACAAGGATATGAAGACCTTGGATAATACTATTTCTTTGCTGTACCATATTTATCAACTCTGGCACATTTTTAAATTATAAAATGAGTCAAATATGATTTTGATACAATCTAGAAACAGATGTAATTCTTCAATTCTTCTTTATAAATCTGCTAATGTAACACTGAGAACCATGAAGGTCATTACTAGGTCCTGTGTTCCTTCTGCCTTTCCAAACACAGATTCTGAGCCCCTCCAGGAGGAAATGGTAACATAATAATGTTTCCTGAGAGAGAAGTCCAAACTTGGTTGAATCCTGTTCTTTCAGAAAGACAAATTTTGCTCTTATGTTAGGTGCTAAGATAAAGTAAATATATTGTAGTTGTAAGTTATTTTTCAAGTCTGCCAGCTTGCTTATAGAATTAATGTATACAGTTCTACCAAATGGTTTCTCCCAATATCTATATTAAAATCTCCTAATTTATAAATCAACAAAATTTTCAGAGCATCCCTAACCGCAGGTTAAAGAACAGAAGATTCGGATTTAGATCACTAATACTGCCCCATGACTGTGTTTGTGCCTCGTTATCCCACCTTAGCCTATTACAGCCTCTGTAAAATTAGTCTAGCATTAGCATCTTTCTCAGGTTTGTTGCAGCGAGTAGATAAAATCATGTATGCAATGCGTTCAACATAGTATTCTATGCCTCCTCAGTAGTAAACCAATACTGACTATTATTTCCTCGGAAGACATCATTATTGTTATTTCACTCATTTTGCAAGTATTTATGGACTGCCTACAGGAGACAAGTCACTGCTTGAGCTACTGAGGTCTCAGGAGAATAGAAGACAGACAATAACCATCGCTTTCATGGAGATTGCATGCCACCATGGGAAATAGCAATAAAGAAGACTACAATAAATAGCGTAAGCCAGGCAGGCAGTAGAGATAAAGACTAAATAAATAAATAAATAAATAAATAAATAAATAAAGCAAAGAAGGAGAATAGAAAGTGTCTATGTATAGGTGGGGGTGGAGATTTCTGGTAAGACAGAAAACAAGTCCACAATGGATACATTTCTAAGAGAGGCGAGGGAGTAAGTCAGACAGACACAGAAGATCATCTAGAGCAGAGGAAAGAAATGCAGAAACTCTGAGGCAGGCATCTGCTTGGTGTGTCTGAGGGACAGTGAAGGCAGACATGAGTAGTGTGGAAGAAGGGAGCAAAAGGGGAGCTGAACGGAGGTAGTTTTCAGGACTCCTTTTCTCTAGAGGCTTTAGTGCATAACAGGGAGGACTTTGGCTTAATGGTGAGCCATCTGCTCAACGTGCAAGGCAGGGTATGGTTTGCCTTGAGCTCTTCTAGAACCCTCTTGGTTGCCATACAGAGAATACACTGACAGGAGTCAAGGTCTGCAGAAGGGCCAGCTATTAAGAGGCACTTGCTGTATACTTCAGGTGAAGTCCCGGTCTAAAAGCCCATGAAGGTAGTATAATTGTGGCAAATTATGGTCATAACATGGATGCATTTTGGAGATACAGCTGACGGGATTTACTGGCAGAAGAGATGTGAGGCACCAAAGTGATGCCAGAGTTTTGTCCTGAGCAACAAGAGGATGAGTTGCCAAATATTTGGGGCATATTAAGTTTGAGATGCTTATTATACACCCAAGTGAACATGCCTGTGTTATGTTTGCAACCTCTCAGAGCCATCCAAACATTCTGATTTATCACATCCAAATCATTTATCTGGTAGCATTTAACTGACTGGTTACTATAGTGACTTGTTTTAGATCTTGGCAGGTTTTGCTGTTTACACATAAATTTAAAGATGTTATCTTGAGTAAATCTGTACATTTTTAATAGTACGGGAATATGTACATCCATACATATGTGCATGTAAACAAGAATGCGTGTGTATATATGTGTGTATATTCGCTCACACACACAGGTGAGTGATTTACATAGCACATTATGCACAAATGATTAAGGGGATAATGTATCAACATCAGCTAAATTGTACTTAGCTCCAAGTTACCCAATTTTTCAAAGATCCCCGTATGGCAGACACCCCATATGATCTGGGTGGCTCGGCTGGTCAGGAAATTCTTTGAAGTTGAAGAACACTCAGACATAAGGAATACTTGCTTTGTATAGGGAACTCCTGAAACCATCTGAGGGCTTCTTCTATTGACTCCTAGAGCACTGACTGCATATTTGTATCACCTGATACTGGTTTCCTATTCCTGCTGCAACAAATTATGACAGGCATACTTATTATCTTATGGTTCTATAGGCTAGAATTCTGATATGTGTCTCGCAGGGATAAAATCAGGGCATCCTCAGAGCTGAGTTCTTTTCTGGAGACTGGAGATTAAAGAATCCATTTCCTTGCCTTCTCCAACATCCACAGGCCAGCTTCATTCCTTTGCTGATGGCCCCATTCATGCATTCTCAAAGCCAGCAAAGTGGGGGTGAGTAACTCCTTCTTGTGGGTGCTCTCTCCCTTCTGTGATCATGTCTCTTGACATGAGAAACATCCTCTACTTTTAAGAACTCATGTATTTACATCGGGCCCACCTTGATCATCTGGGATAAACTTCCCATTTCAAGACATTTTAACATTAATCCCATCTGCAAAATCACTTTCTCCATGTAAGATAATCACAGGTGCTAAGCATTAGGTCATGAACATCTTTGAGGGGCTGTTATTTTGCTTGCCACCCAAACTTTTCAAAATACGCAGTTACTTGGGTTATACCCTATAATTTCTAATGTATTTGTTCCAGATTAGGACCAAGGGATCAGATTTTATTGAAGCTTTCTAGGTGGTTATAAAGCAGAACCAGACGTGTGAATCACTGTAGATCATTGCTATCAGTGTGTCTCAAACTTCACTGTGCGGAAGAAGCACCCACATATCTTGTTAAAAATGCAGATTTAGATTCCAAAGGTCTGGTGTGGAGGTGCTTTATTATGAAAAGTTCAGTCCTGGACCTTGTTAGAGATGCTGAAACTCGGATCTACTAGATCAGAATCTGCATTTTAGCAAAAACCTTAGGTGATTTGTAGGAACAATGTCAGAGGCACTGCCTTAGGTGTGAGTTTCAGATAACAGTCATGATGCAACATCTAAGCATGATTGGCTTAACAAGAGCATTTACCTTAAAGACAACTTATTTTTACATTATTCTGATGTAGTAATCTACAAACAATAGCTTTTCAGGGAATATTAGAAGTTTGGTCATCTGATATCTCCTTCCCAATTAGAAATACTCCCCACCATGATGATAAAGTTAGAAATAACCTTGCTGTTAATAATTCAGGGCAATGATACCTACATCACTCACAAATACCTGTAACCCAAAGCTAGATGAGGTAGAGAATTTAATGGACAACTCCAAGATACTCCTCTTTTCAGATCTCTAGAATTTCTCTCCTTGCCCCCGAGCCCACCTGCAGTGGTCACCTCCATCCTCCCACAGCCTAGTGACAGACACATAAATGAAAATGCTCATAACCAATTTGGGAGAATTTAGGATTACGAATATCATTTCCTTAACCTCTCCTTCCAATGATGACCTGTGTGTAATTTTGTTAAAAAGAACCCCCCCTGAGATGGAAATCTCTGGTGAATTAATTATAAAATTATCTAGCCATTTCCAGAAGGTTGGCATCCTTCCTCCAGGAGAAATTATTTGAAACTACTTCGAGAGCAGAGATTCTCAAAGGCTAGTAGGTATCAGAGAAACCTGGAAGGCTTGTTAATGAACAGATTGCTGGGCACTAACCCCAGAATTTGTTTTATGGGAGGCAGAACTTTATACCTTATGGGTAAATTTCCCACTCACATTTCTGTATATAAATTATTACCCAATCTTTATCTAAAAACCTTTGTCTTTATTATTCCTTACTGGTATAAAGAAAGGAAAAGAAAACCTTTTAGATTTTAGCTAGATCTCTAGATCTCAGCACACTATATAGTGCTGGACATTTTTTATTGACCAGTAGTAATACAATCAATTGTACATTTTGCAGTGAGGTCGATTAGGGTAGACAATCATCAAATGGGATATAAAATAAATTATTGATCAAATCACTCTCTCAATGCAACACTTCCATATATCTAAAACATTATCATGTTAACAAGTAACCAATATAATGTTATTCATGAGATATTTTACATACTTTTATTCTACTATATTTTTGGATTCTGACATGCATTTTATCCTGAGAGCACATTCAGACTAGCCATATTCCACCTGGTCAATAGCAACAGGGGCTAATGGCTCCATATTGGGTGGTACAGATCTATAGGATACTTCCAAGTTTCAGTCATCATTAGCATTTTTAACAGGCGTTGTGGGAGCCCTAAATATGAATGTGGAGAAAGTTTCAGAAATTCATTCTGAAATAAATATTGATGGGTGAAAAATGTCAAT